>NC_133665.1:162154207-162754207 GCF_037893015.1 Macrotis lagotis | reverse complement strand
ATGACACTGTATTTTTGACCAATACATTGAGATGAACAAGCTTAAAGAATATATAATTTCCTCTCTTAATTAAAATATATATATATATATATGTATATAGGATTACTTCATCATATATAATCATGAAGTGATCCAGCGAGTGCTAATTTGAGAAGCTAGACTTGGTGGAATTTAAAGAATTCTATTAAGGAAATGGAATTTGTCTGTGGTACAGAACAATAGGTTTTTTGACAAAAAAAAAAGCAAACAGCCCAGACTAAATTAGTAGTAGATAAAAATGTATTTTTACAAAACCTTCTAACAAGGCATTCCAAACAATGGTGGGCATATAAATAGAGAAGCAGTTTTATTAATAATACTTCCCTTCTCCTTTCTTGATCTTTTGATGACAACCCTGCCAGAGACACTCTTTATCAGACACTAAAGCAATTTAGGGGCTGTCATATGCCTTTCTTGATATATACATATTAGACATAGAGCAGTTTTATGTTCTTTCGCTTATTTTCGAATATAATTAAAAATGGGGCTGTCTGCTACCAGGCAACCAAGCATGGCAGAGGATGATCACATCCTATCAAGAAGATAGAAAGAGGAAAAATAATAAAAATAATCACATATATTCCAGTAATCAGCATTCAGATCTTAATTACGCTCCAGGCGTCTTTGTTCCCCTGAAAGCCTTCATTAGTTCCCTGGTTCAACTTAAAGGAAGGAAGCTCCCGATTCTTCCCAAATTCAAGCCCCTGCTGGTTATGTCCTTCTCCTTCCAGCTCAGGGTGGGAATGTTTAGAAGAGAATTGGTCGCATATAAGATGGCGGCTTCTACTTTCCTGGGCCACTAAGGAGGGATGCAGGGCAGTGGGAAGAATAGGCACCAAGAGGCTAGCATCCTGGGACCAGAATTCAAATCTCAGTGTTTCCACTAAGTATCTGTGTGACCTTGGGCAAGTCATGATATCTAAGGTCTCTAAGTAAAGTAAGAAAGGATCGGAATAAATGATCCTCCACCTGCCTATTTGCATTTTGTTAATTTCCTTATTTCTTATCAATACCCTCCTTGAAGAACTGGGGGAAATTTCAACAAGTAAAGCTATGCATGCTGCAATTTCCTAATCCTGGATAGCTTCAACTATGATTTAGTGGAAATCTCTCTAGCTTCTCCCTCTCTTCTGAGCTCTTTTTGAGTCACATGCCTCTTTTGTTAATCAACTTAAGCAACAAAAATTATGAATGTTTTCATATGCTAAGAAATGAAAAGAGGAATTGTCTATGAAACTGCAAATCGTGTGCAGAGTTTTTTTCAAGTTTATAACAAATTTAACAAGGTTAGTATACCCATTATTGCTCTGTAGTTCTTTGTCCCATTCTGAATTTTCATGGACTCTTTTATGTTTATTTTCAAATATTTGATGTATACATTTTGCTTACTTTTTTCCCCTTTTTGGACACCCCATCACTATGTCCCTATTCTGTGTGGAACCCCCTACACTACCCCCAAATAAAATCTTTCCCTTCTAACAAATTGCTGTCATCATCATCATCATCATCATCATCATCATCATCATCATCATCATCAACAACAACCACAGCAATGAACAAAACAAATCCACTCATTGACCCTGTCTAAAAAAGGGATGTCACATTGGGCATCCTTAGTCCGGCATTTCTCCGACATCATCCATATGTGAAGAACCATGATTAGTTCTTGCACTGATCATTGCTATTGTTGTCATTTTCAGTTGTATCCAATTCTTCATGACCCCATTTGAGGTTTTCCTGGTAAAGATACTGGGGTGGAATGCCATTTATTTCTTTAATTCATTTTTCAGGTGAGGAAACTGAGCCAAACACAAGGTTGTGACTTGCCCAGGATCGCACAGCTAGTAAGTGTCTGAAATCTGATTGGCATTCAGGGAAAGGGCATCCTAATTCCAGACCCATGTCATCTAGCATTTGTTAAATGCCTAATCTAAACCACACACTGTACTGAGTGCTAGTGATAGAAAGAAAGCCCCCTCCCCACAAAAACCCCAAATGAAAACACTAATTCCTGTTCCCAAGAAACAACAAAGTAACCCTATAAGACAAACAAAGGATAAATTGGAGATAATCTCAAAGGGAAGGAATGAAGATTAGGGGCACCTGGGAAAGGCTTGTTACAGAAGGAAGAGCTTCAGCTGAGACTTGAAGGAAGTCAGCAAAGCCAAGGAAGTGAAGAGGAGGTTGGACAGCATCACAGTGACAGGGAACAGACAATGGAGATGCTCATGGGATGATGAGGTACCTTGAACAGTGAACAACCAGAAGACCAGATAGAAGAGTATGAGGCAGGGAGAAAGGTAAGGAGGGGGCTCATTTCTCTAGTTCAACAAGAAAATTCCATATTTGATCCTGGAGGTATTAGAGAGCTACTGAAGTTTATTGAATCCATGGATGATATGAGCAGCTTGATAGCTGAGTGAAGGTGAAGTAGATGGAGAGAAATTTGAGGTAGGGAGAGCAACCAGAGCTTTTGCAATCGTTTTGGTGACCCTGAAGTCATACACCAAGTTGATGACAGTGTCAGAGGAGAGAAGAGATGTGTGTTCCCAAAGACAGAAAGGTCAGAGTGTGACAAATAAAAGATGTTGTAGGTTTCCTATGATTTCCTTATTTTGCATTTCAGTCTTAAATAGATCACCAAACTGAACTCTTCCATTTGGAAGAATTGTCATAAATTTCATAAAGTCAAAATTTCAAATTAAAAGCATTATTTAGTAGATTCAAGGGCTAGAAATAATTAAGAGACCAAGAAATAAATGAGAGACCAAGTTCATTGCCTCATAGTCAATATTACCTTCAGTGATTAAATCCCTAGACTATTGGTACCTTTTGACTCATTTGTTCTCTTATTAGATTATACCCAAAGGAGTTCAAAGTCAGAAAGGAAAGTTGTTCTACCAAAATATCATAGCAGTATTTTTTTGTGATAGGAAAAAAAGGGACAAAGAAGGTCTCTACCAACTGAAGAATAGCTGAACCAACTGTGATGGTGTATGAAAGTAATTGAATCTTATCGCACTATGAGACATAACAAATAGTAAAAGTATAGAGATATATAGGAAATGTGTATAATGTGAACAAGGAAAGCAGAACAATGTACACAATAATATCAATGAAAACAATTGTCAAAAGTAGCTGACCTATGGTTATACCTGTAGAGTCTATATTAGATTGCTCTCTTTCAGGGAAAGAAGGGAGGGAAGACAGTGTGTGTTGGGGGAGACGTTCTTTCTATCACTAGAGCTCAGTACGGTGTGTGGTTTAGATTAGAAGAAAAACGCAAAACTCAAAACCTTGCAAAAATGATTATTGAAAACTACCGTTGCATGCAGGTGAAAATAATAAATAAATAAAATATTTAATTTTCTTTAAAAAAGTTGCTGAAGTGATGAAACGTAATGGCCAGTATTGTGCCTAGAGGGCAGACAAATAACTATGCCTTCCTCCTCTCAGTAAGGATGGGGGAATATGGGTATTGAATGTGGATACTATCAGACATGATTACTCATGACCCCTTGCTTATTTATTTTTGTTAACGTTAAAAGAATAGGTTGTGGCAACATTTTGGCAAGTAACTATGGTGTAGAAGCAGAAAGGCATTAATAATTTTTCTCTCCCAACAAAGTAAGCTCTCTGTGGGTAGGGAATATTCTATTCTCATCTTTGTAGCCCTAATAGAACCTGATATGGAGTAGATTCTTAATAAATGCTTTTTGTTCAGTTGATTAAAAACCACCAAACAACACTTTTAAAGAGATTTCCTAAAATAATTCATGAAAATTGGAAATATATCCTTTCTAACTGATAGTGGTAAATATGTGTTGTTTAAGGCCTGGATACTTCTCAGGAAATCGCTATAATGGTAGGCTCTAATTTGGCCAAGAGGTTCTGTTTTTGCATTTGGAGAAGCTTGTTAAAATCAGGAACAGAGCCAGGTACATTGTCCCAACAATCCATCTGAAGCTCATAGTTAAAGGGCATTAGAGTTGTTCATCTAGCTATGGTCTAATTAATTTTCAAAAGGACACAATTGCTTCTGCAGCCTTGTAACAAACATTTTCATTCATTCCGATGAAGCTGGGCTTGGCTCAGAGCCTCATCACAAGGGACTCTAATGGCATCTTCTCTGCTTTGTGGATCCCTGGAGAGGCTTCCAATGGATCAACAAAGGGAGATTTGTCCCTTGGACAAGTGTGTGCAAGATTAATGTCCAGAGCCAAGGCTGCTCTGTGACCTTTCTGCATGGAAGGGGCATGCATGGCCATGAGCATGGAGGAAGAATCTCAGCCCTTTGGCATAATTGGATTTACCTCTGCTGTCCGTAATGAAATTGTTTAGATTGGTTAAACCGTATGCTGGGACTCCTGTTAGTAGAAGAGAACTGTGGTCTAATGCCAGAGGAAGGTTGTATTAGGCACGTAATGGATTTTTTTTCTTTGCCTGGGCTTATGTGCAAGGAATGACATTTGTTTCTGGGCATGGGGCCCAAGTTCTATTTAATTTTTAGTAAAGCTTTCCCAGGGTCACTGATGCTCTCCCCACAGATGGAGACTTCATAAATTAATAAATAGATAATAACAACTCTGCCAGAAGAATGAGTTTCCTTTCTTGGGTTCTCGTCCTTAGTGTTAACAGACAAAATAATGTTTGGGGACATTTGGAGTAAGTTTAGGATGTATTTTCTATTTTAAACTTATGGTTGTCTATCAGGAGAAAGTTTCAGTGAAAAAAGTAGTAATCTCCTGAAACAGTGAACTTCCAACAGCGTGGACGATGTCAACATTCTCCATCGCCACATTCTACTAGGGACATCTTGTCCTTGCAACTAATAAAACTTGAACCTAAGAGAACAGGATTATTTAAATCAATTTTTAAGAGAGATTAAAGTACACTTAATTTTCCTATTCCAACTATACTCAGAGTTTGTTTTTGTAGCTTGCAGATGATATTACAGCCAATTTAGAGAGATATAATTTTGTTTAATTTGCCCTCCACACAAGTACACTGATGTTAAGTAGTCTATAAATAGTCTTCATTCACAGTGTGTGTGCTACTTCCTAAAATATAAGTCCATATTCTATTTTTGTGTGATTCCTGTCCTATGAGTGGAATATAACACCACAGAACTCCACACACCTTTATTAGCACAAGTGTAATTAAAGTAGCCCTTAGGTTTTCAATACATTCATGACACGTCCACCCCAACAATGTTTATCCCAATATGTTGTTTTAAAAAAGTTTCATTTAGCTAAATGAAATATAGTTATCGATGAATTAGAAGACTTTTGGATTTGAAGAAACCTCAAAGACTACTTATTGAAGTCAATCGTACCTACAAAAGCATTCTTTCAACAATATCCCTGATAAGGTGTCCTTTTCCTGAAGAGTTCAAAAGATGGAAAACTCACCATTTCCCAAGGCAGGCCATTTCACTAGAAAGCTTTCCTTCTATCTAGCCTCAATTTGCTTATATGTTACTTTCATGTATTCATTTTAGTTTAACAGAACAATTTACTTTTATTTTCTTATGAAGAGTTACTATGCTTACATGAAATTTCTTTCTTCTTTAGTTCTAGTTACTACACTTTCTCTTTTCTTTTCTTTTCTTTTCTTTTCTTTTCTTTTCTTTTCTTTTCTTTTCTTTTCTTTTCTTTTCTTTTCTTTTCTTTTCAGTTTTTGCAAGGCAAAACCAGCTAGGTAATTATTAAATGTCTGAGGCAGGATTTGAACTCAGATACTCCTGACTCCAGCGCTGGTGGTCTATCCACTGAGTCACCTAGCTGCCCTCCTCTTTTTTCTTTTTTTTTAATCACATAAAAGGATTATTTTCTCCATTTTTGGTAAGATTTTGAGTTCCACCTTTTTCTCCCTCCCCTTGATAGCAAGTGATCTTATATTTTATATAGGTTTAACAACTATTAAACATATTTCCATGTCAGTCATGTTGTGGAAAAAGAAAGAATCGTAACAAAAGGGAAA
This sequence comes from Macrotis lagotis, assembly GCF_037893015.1. Taxonomy (NCBI): domain Eukaryota; kingdom Metazoa; phylum Chordata; class Mammalia; order Peramelemorphia; family Peramelidae; genus Macrotis; species Macrotis lagotis. The sequence goes on along the minus strand of NC_133665.1, from coordinate 162,748,186 downwards.
AAAACATTAGAAGGAAAAAATAAAACAAATTTTAGATTTTTCAAGGCAATGGGGTTAAGTGGCTTGCCCAAGGCCACACAGCTAGAAAATTATTAAGTGTTTGAGGTCAGATTTGAATCCAGGTAGTCCTGACTCCAAGGCTGGTGCTCTATCCACTGCGTCACCTAGTTGCTCCTATAAAATAAATTTTAGAAAGGGAAAATAGAATACTTTGTTGATCAAATGTTTATATGGTCCTTTACCATCCTGGTGGCTCTCCTCTGGATATTCCCCATTTTGTCAGTATCTTCTCTTAAATATGGGAGTTATATTTGAACTTTACTCCAGATGTGTTCAGTCGGAGACAAAGGACAAAAGGAACATCACCTCATTTGCCCTGGATACTCTGCATCTTTTTTTTTTTTTAGGTTTTTGCAAGGCAAACAGGGTTAAGTGGCTAGGTAATTATTCTCTGCGTCCTTTTAATTCAGCCCAAGCTTGCATTAGTTTTCTTGGCTGCCATTTTATACAGTTGATTCATAAGGAAATTGAACTCATGCAGAAGTGAGATGCATTTCTATAACTATGGATCTGGGAAACTTTTTCTATTTTAGTGATGTTTTATACTTTATTGAGGTTTTAATAATATTCATGTTTTATATAATATTCAAAATGAAATGAAATGTCATCTTTTTGAATGCAAAGAAACATTGGAAATGAAGAAAATGCTTTCATATATCAAATCCCCAGATTTCACCAATGGTGATAATCTACATAGATTTTCTTCTCTCATGAAACTCAGCCATATTGCCTAACAAATCTATTTGCATTTATTCTCTTTTCAATATTGTCATGTAACAAATTTACCCAATAACCCAAGAAGAACGATATCATTGTTATTGGATTTTGGCTTTCATTTTAGCACCACAAAGATAATTTTATAACTTTGCTTTCATGGAACCATTGTGGGTATGAATCTTGTTCAGAACTTACATCCTAAGTACCTCTGGAGACTCATGTGATTTTCTAGTCAATAGATTCAGATCTAGAACCTAATTACAATATCACCCTTCAAAATGCATCAATAGAAATCAGTATTGAAAGCCATTCTGCTTTAAGAGCTAATGAAACATTTTTTGTTTGGTCTCTTCATTTATGTGTGTGTGTGTGTGTGTGTGTTAAATTCGCAGGTTTGGCTTCAGAAATGGAAAGGATCTCAGGAGTCATCAAGTCCAACAATTTCATTTTACAAATTAGAAACTGAAGTCCATAAGGGTGAAGAGAATCTACCTAAGGTCATACATGTGGGAGGTAGCTGAGCCAATATTTGAAACAAGACTCTGTGACTTTAAAATCAGCACACTTTTCATTAACCTATACTGTCTAGATGTTAGGGAGAAGTGAAATGGCTCTAGGCTATATAGAATATTTGAAAAGGGAAGGGAACTCTTTGGTCAGCTTTGGTGCAGATGTATTCCTTGGAGAAAACCACACATACAGACTTGTCCCCAAGCTACCAATGGACTATGTTCCAAAAGTTCATTTTGATATTCTTTTGTGAAGTCAAATGCATTTCCCCATAGATACAATGTTTTGCTTGCTGCCTAGGTTCCCAGGCTTGGCCACAAAAGCCTTTTTGTAAATTCTAAAAGGCTATAGAAGCAGAAGTGACTTTTATTTCTATCCATAAAGTCCTGTTCTTATACTTTGTCCTGTTGTGAAAATAGCCCTAGGTTCCTAACCCTCCTCCAAACTTCCTTATGTCTGAGGAAGTCATTACAGTCCACGGGGACATCACATTGGCTCCTACTCTTCTGACATATGTGCTACCCAATCAGTTGCCAAATCTAATGGAGCCTATGCATAGGGCTACAGGATCTTTGTCTATTTTTTCTTCTACTCATTCAGCCCCCACCTCTGGTTCTCAAACCTCTCACTTGGTCTATTTTTGATAGTCCACTAATTAGATTCTATGTTCAGGTCTTGTAAGTCATCTTGCTTCCTTCTGGTTGTCTATGACCCATCATTCCTTATTTCTTTGCATTTACTTCTCTACACAAGTTGTGTCTTCCAACAGAATGTAAACTCTTTGAGGACAGAGACTGCTTCACTTGTCTTGGAATCTCCAGTACCTAGTGAAGTTCCTGACTCTTGGATAAGACTCTTGGATAATACTTTAAGCTTTGAAAAAATATTTTATATTTTTATATTTTATATATATCATCTCACTTAATCCCTACAATCCCGGGTTTGACAGGTACCATTATTTCTACTTTACAAATATGGAAATTGACCCAGAGAGAGCTTAACTGTCTTGCTCTGATTACATAGTAACTAAGGATCTGAGGCAGGATTTGAATTCAGATCTTCCTCCTTCAAGGTAAGCCCTCTATCTCCACTGTACTACCTAGACACCTCTCAGGTTAGAATAGAGAGTCAACCTATGATTTCATTGGCTTAAGAAATCCCAGGGGAGGCCATTCCTTCTACCAGTATGGTTCAGCACCTTATCTATCACAAATAGTCTTAAAGGTGGGCAGCTAGGTGGTTCAGTGGATAGAGTAGCTGACTTGAAATTAGGAAAACTCATCTTCCTGATCTCATATTCAACCTCAGATACTTACTAATTCTGTGATCCTTGACAAGTCACTTGACATCTTTTGCCTCAGTTTCTTCATCTGTAAAATGAGCCAGAGAAGGAAATAGTAAACGACTCCAGTGTTTCTTTGCCAAGAAAGCCCAAATGGGGTTTTTTAATATGACTGAACTAAACAACAATAGTTTTAAAGACTAAATCACTGGCACATTAAGCAATTTGACTAGATTTTTCAAAGATAGTACCTGTGAGAGAAGGGGCCCAAACTCATGTCTTCCCAGTTTTGAGGCTAGCACCAATTAGACCATACTTCCTCTTGTAGATAGGTGTCTTTTATATTTTTGCTGACTAAAATGTAAGGCTATATTAGTATAGGCCTTACCCTGGAAAACTGGAAAGTTTTCAAACTGACCCATCACAAACTATCTGCTGATCAAGGTACCTTCTCACCAGAGTTGTCAGGTCATGATTGTTTTCAATACTTTCTCTTTCATCTATAGGTCAACTGCAGTGGCTCTCCTGGGACAGGAGCTAGAATATACTGGAAACTTAGTATGGATATTTTCTTCCTGTTTTTTTACATGCACACACACACAAACACATGTATACATATATTATTGATTTCAGCCACTTTTTATCTTTTAATTTTCTTTAATTTATTTACACGTTACTAAAATATTCTTGTTGTAAGACTAAGCATAATACCCCCTCCCCTCCACAAAAATATAAAACCTCATGAGAAATAAAGTGAAGGAAAGAGAAAAAAAATGTGTTTTAGTCTGTGTTCTGATACCATCAGCTCTGTCTTGGGTAGATTACATTCTTTATCATAAGTCCATCAGAGAAAGTACTTCCTTATTTTCCCACAATTGCTGTTGCTGATTTTAATTCCCTCCATCCTTTCCTTCCTATTACCATCTATTATATTGTCTTTCCTTTCACTCTGTCCCTCTTCAAAATTGTGCTGAATCACTAACTTTTAAAAACACAATCAGAGTTGGATATTGTCACTGTGTTCCTTCATTTATTGGCTATTAATATATACAAAACCCAGAATGTGAAGCGTATTCACTGGTTCCCATTATAAGAGCTTTGACACTGAACACTCCCTGTAGAATGGAGCTCATTGTCCTCATGATCTCCTCCATTGTAATGGTGTCTTCTTTCTTGAGATGAGCCCAAATCTATCACTTTTACCTGATCCATCCTTTCACTGTCCTCTATTTCTTTTCTTTTGGGCAGTAACTCATCCCACAAAGGGAGATTATCTGATGAAAGAAATCATTCTCTGGGACATTCACCCTAAATTCAGCTATTAGCATTCCTTTTTGATATGGTCAACACTAAATTGACATGGCTTTATTCAACACACATTTATTATCTTCATGGTTGACTATCTGACAAGGATGAGAAGTAACGACTATAATTCTACTGTCAGCTTCTACTATCAACAAGAATTTATATTAGATTCTGAAAGTCATACAATCTCAACCAACTGGATTTCCATACACATGAAAAAGTTCTCATCTCAGCATGTAGATAGAGCATTGCCCTTTTGATCCTAAACAATGACAATATCTCCTGGTGATCTTCATCATGCAGTGTTATCTTCTGACCTGTCTCTGTCAATATGAGCCCAGCCCTTAATTTTAGTATCTTCCCTTTGAGATTACCCCTAATAGGCTGTCCCCAATGGCTGAATGCTTTCGCCTCATTTCCACTTACTGACCTCCCAGGCTTGCTTTTTGTAAAATCTGAATACTTTATTGTAGTCTTGCCAGTGTACAAAAATAGAGATCAATGAAAATTTAGAGAGGTAAGTGAAAAAGTCTGACACAAATAGAAATTTGGATGATTAATTTGGTATACTGGCATACATAGATTAAATTTTGTGAAGGCTTCATAATTCTCTTTGAATAGTCCACAATTCGTATCACAGAACCTCACATCACATATCCTAACATGAAAACTGGATCATTTCCAAGCAGCTTAAGAGCACCTTTTACAGGAATGAATAGACTTTTGGGGGTCAAAAAGAATTGGTAGATTTGTTTTTTTAATTCATCTTGCAAAAACATAAATTATACTATATTACATAATTAATATATCAGTCATATATATGATTATAATTATATATAATCATATGTAATGAATAGATTAAGTTAATTTTATGAACTTAATACAGCAATTATAATGTCTAATTGCTATGCTAATATATCAGTTATAATGTAAAACTCATATATCTTCACATGAACGCACACATTATATATATATATATATGTGTGTGTATATATATATATATATAAAATAGGATCATAGATTTTATTAGAAAGTCCTTAGAAGTTATCTGAGCTAATAAATCTCATAAATGTGGAAACTGAGGCCTAGAGAAGTTAAATGATTTTGCTAAAGATCATACAGGACATAATGACAGAGCCTAGATATTCATAGTAATAGAGATAGTTCTCACCATAATAGTAGTATAATTTAAATCCCCAGCCATAGCTATATCATATCTTTATTAATATCATCTTTATTTGTTCCTATATCTATATCTTTATGTACATATAGAATTATAAAATCCCAGAATCCCAGAATTTCTCAATTTGAGAAGTCCTTACCTATCATTTACTAAACCTATACTTAAATGAGAATCTTTTCCTTCTATCACATCCCAGACAAGTGGTCACCCTGACTTTACTTGAAGACCTTTCAATGGAGGAAACTTCAAGAGTCAGCTCATTCCACTTTGGAAGAGTTCTCATTGTAGCCAGGTTTTGCATAAAGGAAATCTCCCTTTCTTCCCTCTCTCTCCTTCCCACCTTCCTTCCTTCCCCCTCTCCCCCTCTCCCCCTCTCCCCCTCTCCCCTTCTCCCCCTCTCCCCTTCTCCCCCTCTCCCCCTCTCTCCCCCCCTCTCTCCCCCCTCTCTCCCCCCTCTCTTTCCTATCTCTATCTCATTCCTACCCCTCCCTCCCTTCTTTCCTTCTTTCCTTGTTTCCTTCCCTCCTTCCCTCTCTCCCCCTCTCTCTCCTCCTCCTTCTCCTCCTCTTTCCTCTCTCTACTCCTCCTTCCTTCCCTCATTCCCTCCTTCCCTCCCTCCTTCTCTTCCTTCCTCCCAAATTAGAACAGAGAATGTGTAGAACCCTTAGAAAGTGTAGAGCTCATAGAACATTACAACCTGTAGAACTTTAGAACTTTAGACCATGTAGAACTTTAGAACTTAGAACATGTAGAACTCTTAGAAATTTAGAACTTAGACCGTGTAGAACTCATAGAACTCTTAGAGCTTTAGAACTTTAGAGCATGTAGAACTTTAGAGCATGTAGAACTTTAGAATTTAGAATGTGTAGAACTCATAGAACTTTAGAACTCGTAGAACTTTAGAACATTAAAACATTAGAATGTGTAGAACTCATAAAACTTTAGAATGTGTCGACTCTTAGAACTTAAGAACTTTAGAACATGTAGAACTTTAGAACTTAGAAAGTATAGAACTCATAGAACTCATAGAATTCTTAGAACTTTAGAACTTTAGAACATAGAATATGTAGAACTTTAGAACTTCCCTCCTTCCCACCCTCCCTCCTTCCCTCCTTCTTCCCTCCCTCCCTCCCTTCAGAGAACATTAGAATGTGTAGAACTCAGAAATAAATTGCTTAGAATTAGAACATTAGAACATAGAATGTGTAGAACTCTTAGAACTTTAGAACTTCCCTCCTTCCCTCCTTCCTTCCTTCCCTTCCTTCCCTTCCTTCCTTTCCTTCCCTTCCTTCCCTTCCTTCCCTTCCTTCCCTTCCTTCCCTTCCTTCCCTTCCTTCCCTTCCTTCCCTTCCTTCCCTTGCTTCCCTTCTTTCCCTTCCCTTTTTCCTTCCTCCATTCCTCCCTTCCTCCCTTCTCTTTCTTCCTTATGTTCTTTTGTCATTTCTCCCTCTGGCACTTTTCTTTCTCCTTCTGTCTCCTATTTCTCCTCCTGTTATTGCACCTCCTCTTCTGCTTCCCCCTCCTCCTTTTCCTTCTTCTTATCTTAGAAAGTGTCGAACTCTTAGAACTTTAGAATGTGTAGAATGTGTAGAACTCTTAGAACTTTAGGACGTGTAGAACTCTTAGAACTTTACAACTTTACAACTCATAGAACTTTAGAACATTAGAATGTGTAGAACTTTAGAACATGTAGAACTTTATAACTTATAATGTGTAGAACTCAGAGAACTCTTAGAACTTTAGAACTCTTAGAACTTTAGAACATAGAATGTGTAGAACTCATAGAACTTTAGAACTTCCCTCCTTCCCTCACTCCCTCCTTCCCTCCTTCCTCCCTCCCTTCTTCTCTCCTTCCTACCTCCCTTCCTTCATAGAACATTAGAATATGTAGAAATTCAAAATTAATTGCTTAGAATTAGAACATTAGAACATAGAATGTGTAGAACTCACAGAACTTTAGAACTTCCCTCCTTCCCTCCCTCATTCCCTTCCTTCCTCCCTTCTCCTTTTTACTTAGGCCCTTTTTTATTTTCTCCCTCCTTCACTTTTCTTTCTCCTTCTGTCTCCTATTTCTCCTCCTGTTATTGCACCTCCACTTCTGCTTCCCCATCCTCCTTTTCCTTCTTCTTATCTTAGAACATGTCGAATTCTTAGAACTTTAGAATGTGTAGAGCGTGTAGAACATTAGAACATGTAGAACTCTTAGAACCTTAGAAATTTAGAACATGTAGAACTCTTAGAACTTTAGGACATGTGGAACTCTTAGAACTTTAGAACTCAGAACTTTAGAACATTAGAATGTGTAGAACTCTTAGAATGTTAGAATTCAAAGAACTATAGAACATTAGAACATGCACAATTTTAGAACATTAGAAATGTGGAGAACTCATAGAAATTTAGAACATGTCAAACTCTTAGAACTTTAGAATGTGTAGAACTCATAGAACTCTTAGAACTTTAGAACTCTTAGAACTTTAGAACTTTAGAACATAGTATGTGTAGAACTGATAGAACTTTAGAACTTCCCTCCTTCCCTGCCTCCCTCCCTCCTTCCATCCTTCCTCCCTCCCTCCCTTCCTTCATAGAACATTAGAATGTGTAGAACTCAGAAATAAATTACTTAGAATTAGAACATTAGAACATAGAATGTATAGAACTCTTAGAATTTTAGAACTTCCCTCCTTCCCATCCTTCCTCCCTTCCCATCCTTCCTCCCTTCTCATCCTTCCTCCCTTCTCATCCTTCCTCCCTTCCCATCCTTCCTCCCTTCCCATCCTTCCTCCCTTCCCATCTTTCCTCCCTTCCCATCCTTCCTCCCTTCTCCTTTTTACTTATACCCTTTTTCTCCCTCCTTAACTTTTCTTTCTGATTCTGTCTCCTATTTCTCCTCCTGTTATTGCACCTCATCTGCTTCCCCACCCCCTTTTCCTTCTTATCTTAGAATGTGTAGAACTCTTAGAACTTTAGAACATGAACTCTTAGAACTTTAGAACATGAACTCTTAGAACTTTAGAACATGTAGAACTCTTAGAACTTTAGAACATGTAGAACTCTTAGAACTTTAGAACATGTAGAACTCTTAGAACTTTAGAACTTTAGGAGGTGTAGAACTCATAGAACTTTAGAACTCAAAGAACTTTAGATCAGAACATTAGAACATGTAGAACTCATAGAAATTTAGAACGTGTTGAGCTCTTAGAACATTAGAACTTTAGAACCTGTAGAACTCCTAGAACTTTAGGACATGTAGAACTTTAGAACTTAGAACATAGAATTCATAGAATTCTTAGAACTTCGCTCCTTTGCTCCTTCCCTCCCTTCCTTCATTTGTTCTTTCCTTCTCCTTCTTCCTTAGGTTCTTTTTTCTATTCTCCCTCTCTCACTTTTCATTCTCCTTCTGTCTTCTATTTCTCCTCCTGTTATTGCACCTCCACTTCTGCTTCCCCCTCCTCCTTTTCCTTCTTCTTATCTTAGAACATGTTGAATTCTTAGAACTTTAGAATGTGTAGAACTCTTAGAACCTTAGAACTTTAGGACATGTAGAACTCTTAGAACTTTAGAACTTTAGAACTCAGAACTTTAGAACATTAGAATGTGTAGAACTCTTAGAACATTAGAGTTCAAAGAACTATAGAACATTAGAACATGCACAATTTTAGAACATTAGAAATGTGGAGGACTCATAGAAATTTAGAACATGTTGAACTCTTAGAACTTTAGAACTTGTAGAACTCATAGAACTTTAGAACTTTAGAACATGTAGAACTTTAGTACTTAGAATGTGTAGAATTCATAGAACTCATAGAATTCTTAGAACTATAAAACTTCCCTCCCTCCCTCCCTCCCTCCCTCCCTTCCTTCCTTCCTTCCTTCCTTCCTTCCTTCCTTCCTTCCTTCCTTCTCCCTTAGGTTCTTTTATCTTTTCTCCCTCTCACACTTGTCTTTCTTCTTCTGTCTCCTATTTCTCCTCCTGTTATTGCACTTCCTCCTCTGCTTCCCCCTCCTCCTTTTCCTTCTTCTTATCTTAGAATGTGTCAAACTCTTAGAACTTTAGAATGTAGAATGCATAGTACTTTAGAACATTAGAACAAGTAGAGCTCATAGAACTTTGGAACTCACAGAACTTTAGAACATTAGAACATGTAGAACTTTAAAACATTGGAATGTGTAGCACTCATAGAACTTTAGAACGTGTTGAACTCTTAGAACTTTAGAACATAAGAACATGTAGAACTCATAGAATTTTAGAACATGTAGAACTCATAGAATTTTAGAATGTGTAGAACTCATAGAACTTTAGAATGTGTCAAACTCTTAGAACTTTGGAATGTGTAGAACTCATAGAACTTTAGAATGTGTCAAACTCTTAGAACTTTGGAATGTGTAGAACTCATAGAACTTTAGAATGTGTCAAACTCTTAGAACCTTAGAACTTTAGAATGTGTAGAATGCATAGAACTTTAGAACATGTAGAACTTTAGAACTTAGAATGTGTATAACTCATGGAAATCATGGAAATCTTAGAACTTTAGAACATAGAATGTGTAGAATTCATAGAAATTTAGAACTTCCTTCGTTCCTTCCTTCTCCTTTTTCCTTAGGTTCTTTTTTCCTTTTCTCCCTCTCTCACTTTTCTATCTCCTTCTGTCTCCTATTTCTCCTCTTATTATTGCACCTCCTCTTCTGCTTCCCCCTCCTCCTTTTCCTTCTTCTTATCTTAGAATCTGTTGAACTCTTAGAACTTTAGAACATTAGAATGTATAGAACGTGTAGAACTTTAGAACATTAGAACGGGTAGAACTCTTAGAACTTTAAAACTTTAGAACATGTAGAACTTTTAGAATGTGTAGAACTCTTAAAATTTTAGAACTTTAAGATGTGTAGAACTCATAGAACTTTGGAACATTAGACCTTGTAGAACTCATAGAACTTTAGAAAGTGTCAAACTCTTAGAAATTTAGAATGTGAAGAACTCATAGAACTCTTAGAACTTTAGAACTTTTAGAACTTTAGAACTTTATATCTTCCCTCCTTCCCTCCTTCCCTCCCTCCTTCCTCCCTCCCCCCTCCCTCTTTCCTTCCTTCCTTCTTCCTCATGTTCTTTTTTCTTTTTTCCCCTCTCTCACTTTTCTTTCTCCTTCTGTCTCCTATTTCTCCTCCTGTTATTGCACATCCTTTTCTGCTTCCCCTCCTCCTTTTCCTTCTTCTTATCTTAGAACGTGTCAAAATCTTAGAACTTTAGAACTTTAGAATGTGTAGAACATGTAGAACTCATAGAATTTTAGAATGTGTAGAACTCATAGAAATTTAGAATGTGTAGAACTCTTAGAACTTTAGAATGTGTAGAACTTAGAACTTTGGGACATGTAGAGACAAAGAACTTTAGAACTTTAGAACTTTACAACTCATAGACCTTTGGAACATTAGAACTCTTAGAACATTGGAACATGTAGAACTCTTAGAACTTTAGAACTCATAGAACTATAGAACATCAGAAGGTGTACAACTTTAAAACATAAGAACGTGTAGAGCACATAGAAATTTAGAACTTTAGAACATGTAGAACTTTAGAACAAAGAATGTGTCAAACTCATAGAACTCATAGAAGTCTTAGATCTTTAGAACTTCCATCCTTCCCAACCTTCCCTCCCACCTTCCCTTCCTTATGTTCTTTTTTCTTTTCTCCATCTCTTTTTCTATCTCCTTCTGTCTCCTATTTCTCTTCCTGTTATTGCACCTCCTCTTCTGCTCCCCCTCCTCCTTTTCCTTCTTCTTATCTTAGAACGTGTCGAACTCTTAGAATTTTAGAACTTTAGAATGTCTAGTATGCATAGTACTTTAGAACGTTATAATGTGTAGAACTCATAGAACTTCAGAACATTAGAACATGTAGAACTTTAAAACATTATAATGTGTAGAACTCATAGAACTTTAGAACATTAGAACATGTAGAACTTTAAAACATTATAATGTGTAGAACTCATAGAACTTTAGAACTGTCAAACACTTAGAACATTAGAATGCTTAGAACTTTAGAATGTGAAGAACACTTAGAACTTTAGAATGTGTTGAACTCTTAGAACTTTAGAACTTTAGAACATATACATCTTTAGAACTTTAGACTGGATGGAACTCATAGAACTTTAGAACGTGTTGAACTCTTAGAACTTTAGAAATTTAGAATGTGTAGAACTTTAGGACTTAGACTGTATAGAACTCAGAACTCATAGAACTCTTAGAACTTTAGAACTCTTAGAACTTTAGAACTCTTAGAACTTTAGAACTCTTAGAACTTTTGAAGTCTTAGAACTTTAGAACATAGAATGTGTAGAACTCCTAGAACTTTTGAACTTCTCCCTTCCCTCCCTCCCTCCTTCCCTCCCTCCCTCCCTCCCTCCTTCCTTCCTTCCTTCCTTCCTTCCTTCCTTCCTTCCTTCCTTCCTTCCTTCCTTCCTTCCTTCCTTCCTCCTTCCTTCTTACCTTCTTCCTTATGTTATTTTTTCTTTTCTCCCTCTCTCACTTTTCTTTCTCCTTCTGTCTCCTATTTCTTCTCCTGTTATTGCACCTCCTCTTCTGCTTCCCCCTCCTCCTTTTCCTACTTATCTTAGAATGTGTCAAACACCTAGAATTTTATCACTTTAGAATGTGTAGAACATGTAGTACTTTTTGAACATTAGAACATGTTGAACTTATAGAACTTTAGAACATGTAGAATTTTAAAACATTGGAATGAGTAGAACTCCTAGAACTTTGGAATGTGTTGAACTTTAGAATGTGTAGAACTCTTAGAACTTTAGAATGTGTTGAACTCTTAGAACTTTAGAATGTGTAGAACTCTTAGAACTTTAGAATGTGTAGAACTTTATAATATAGAATGTGTAGAACTCACAGAACTTTTGAACTTCCCTCCTTCCCCCCTTCCCTCCTTCCCTCCCTCCCTCCTTCCATCCCTCCTTCTTCCTTATGTTCTTTTTTCTTTTCTCCCTCTCTCTTTTCTTTCTCCTTCTGTCTCCTATTTCTCCTCCTGTTATTGCACCTCCTCTTCTGCTTCCCCCTCTTCCTTGTCTTTCTTCTTATCTTAGACCGTGTCGAACTCTTGGAACTTTAGAACATTAGAATGTGTAGAACCTATAGAACTTTAGAACATTAGAATGTGTAGGACTCTTAGAACTTTAGAACATGTAGAACTCTTGGAACTTTAGAACTTTAAGATGTGTAGAACTCACAGAACTTTAGAACATTAGACCGTGTAGAACTCATAGAACTTTAGAATGTGTTGAACACTTAGAACTTTAGAACTTTAGAATGTGTAGAACTCATGGACCTTTAGAACTTTAGAACACTTAGAACTTCCTCCCTCCCTCCTTCCTTCCTTCCTTCCTTCCTTCCTTCCTTCCTTCCTTCCTTCCTTCCTTCCTTCCTTCCTTCCTTCCTTCCTTCCTTCTTCCTTAGGTTCTTTTTTCTTTTCTCCCTCTCTCACTTTTCTTTCTCCTTCTGTCTCCTATTTCTCCTCCTGTTATTGTACCTCATTTTCTGCTTCCCCTCCTCCTTTTCCTTCTTCTTATCTTAGAATGCGTCAGAATCTTAGAACTTTAGAATGTGTAGAATGTGTAGAACTCTTAGAACTTTATAACATGTTGGACTCTTAGAACATTAGAATGTATAGAACTCTTAGAACTTTAGGATGTGTAGAGCTCATAGAAGTTTAGGACATCAGACCTTATAGAACTCCTAGAACTTTAGAACATTAGAATATTAGAACATGTAGAACTCTTAGAACTTTAGAACTTTAGGATGTGTATAACTCATAGACCTTTAGAATATTAGACTGTGTAGAACTCTTTGAACTTTAGAACTCATAGAACTATAGAACATTAGAATGTGTAGAACTTTAGAACATCAGAATGTGTAGAATTCATAGAATTCTTAGAACTTTAGAACTTCCCTCCTTCCCTCCCCTCTTCCCTTCCTTCCTTCCTTTGTTTTTTCCTTCCTTCCTTCCTTCCTTCCTTCCTTCCTTCCTTCCTTCTCCTTTTTCCTTATGTTCTTTTTTCTTTTTTTCTGCTCTCACTTTTCTTTCTCCCTCTGTCTCCTATTTCTTCTCCTGTTATTGCACCTCCTCTTCCACTTCCCCCTCCTCCTTTTCATTCTTCTTATCTTAGAATGTGTTGAACTCTTACAATTTCATAACTTTAGAATGTGAAAAACACATAGTGCTTTATAACATTAGAACGTGTAGAACTCATAGAACTTTAGAACATGTAGAACACTTAGAACTTTAGAATGTGTAGAACTCTTAGAACTTTAGAACATGTAGAACTCTTAGAACTTTAGAATGTGTAGAACTCATAGTAGTTTAGAACATTAGACCATATAGAACTCCTAGAATTTTAGAACATTAGAACATTAGAATGTGTAGAACTTTAGAACATCAGAATGTGTAGAACTCATAGAATTCTTAAAACTTTAGAACTTCCCTCCTTCCCTCCCTCCTTCCCTCCCTCCTTCCCTCCCTCCTTCCCTCCCTCCTTCCCTCCCTCCTTCCCTCCCTCCTTCCCTCCCTCCTTCCCTTCCTTCTCTTCCTTCCCTTCCTTCCTTCCCTTCCTTCCCTTCCTCCCTTCCTTCCTTCTCCTTCTTCCTTATGTTTTTTCTTTTTTTCTGCTCTCACTTTTCTTTCTCCATCTCCTATTTTCCTCCTGTTATTGCACCTCCTCTTCTGCTTCCCCTCCTCCATTTATTCTTCTTATCTTAGAACATGTTGAATTCTTAGAATTTCATAACTTTAGAATGTGAAGAATGCATAGAGCTTTATAACATTAGAACATGTAGAACTCATAGAACTTTAGAATGTGTCAAACTCTTAGAACTTTAGAACGTGTCGAACTCTTAGAACTTTAGAACGTGTCGAACTCTTAGAACTTTAGAACGTGTCGAACTCTTAGAACTTTGGAATGTGTCGAACTCTTAGAACTTTAGAATGTGTCAAACTCTAAGAACTTTAGAAATTTAGAATGTGTAGAACTATAGAATTTTAGAACATATAGAACTAATAGAACTGTAGAACATTTGAGCATGTAGAACTTATAGAACTTTAGAACTTTAGAATGTGTAGAACTTTAGGACTTAGACCGTGTCGAATTCATAGAACTTTAGAACTTACCTCCTTCCCTCCCTACCTACCTCTTTCCATCCTTCATCCCTCCCTCCTTCCCTCCTTCCTCCCTCCCTCCATTCCTTCATAGAACATTAGATTGTGTAGAAATCAGAAATAAATTGCTTAGAATTAGAACATTAGAACATAGAATGTGTATAACTCTTAGAACTTTAGAACTTCTTTTCTTCCCTTCCTTCCTTCCTCCTTTCCTTCCTTCCTTCCTTCCTTCCTCCCTCCTTCTTTAGGTTCTTTTTTTTTCTCCTGCTCTCACTTTTCTTTCTCCTTCTGTCTCCTATTTCTCCTCCTATTATTGCACATCCTTTCCCCTCCTTTTCCTTCTTATGTTAGAACGTGTTGAACTCTTTGATCTTTAGAATTTTAGAATGTATAGAATGTGTTGAACTTTAGAACATTAGAATGTGTAGCACTCTTAGAACTTTAGAACTTTAGAATATGTAGAAATCTTAGAACTTTAGAATGTGTAGAACTCTTAGAACTTTAGAACATTAGGACATGTAGAACTCATAGAACTTTGGATCATTAGAACATAGAATGTGTATAATTCTTAGAACTTTAGAACTTCCTTCCTTCCTTCCTTCCTTCCTTCCTTCCTTCCTTCCTTAGGATCTTTTATCTTTTCTCCCACTCTCACTTTTCATTCTCCTTCTGCCTCCTATTTCTCCTATTATTGCATGTCCTCTTCTGTTTCCCCTCCTCCTTTTCCTTCTTCTTATGTTAGAACATGTCAAACTCTTTGATCTTTAGAACTTTAGAATGTGTAGAATGTGTCAAACTTTAGAACATTAGAGAGTGTAGAACTCTTAGAACTTTCGAATATGTAGAACTTTAGAACATTAGGACATGTTGAACTCATAGAACTTTAGAATATTAGACTGTGTAGAACTGTTCGAACTCATAGAAATTTAGAATATTTGAATGTGTAGAACATGTAGAACTTTAGAATGTGTAGAACTTATAGAACTATAGAACATTAGAATGTGTAGAACTCAGAGAATTCTTAGAACTTTAGAACTTCCCTCCTTCCCTCCTTCCCTCCTTCCCTCCTTCCCTCCTTCCCTCCTTCCCTCCTTCCCTCCTTCCCTCCTTCCCTCCTTCCCTCCTTCCTTCCTTCCTTCCTTCCTTCCTTCCTTCCCCTTATTCCTTATGTTCTTTTTTCTTTTTTCTGCTCTCATTTTTTCTTTCTCCTTCTGTCTCCTATTTCTCCTCCTGTTATTGCACCTCCTCTTCTGCTTCCCCTCCTCCTTTTCATTCTTCTTATCTGAGAATGTGTTGAAATCTTAGAATTTTATAACTTTAGAATGTGAAGAATGCATAGTGCTTTATAACATTAGAACATGTAGAACTCATAGAACTTTAGAACTCATAGAACTTTAGAACTCATAGAACTTTAGAATGTGTCAAACACTTAGAACTTTAGAACATGTCAAACACTTAGAACTTTAGAACTTGTCAAACTCTTAGAAATTTAGAATGAGTAGAACTTTAGAACTTTAGAATGTATAGAACTCATAGAACTTTAGAAGTCTTAGAACATTAGAACTCTTAGAACTTTAGAACATAGAATGTGTAGGACTCATAGAACTTTATAACTTTCCTCCTTCCCTCCCTCTTTCCTTCCTTCCTTCTTCCTTATGTTCTTTTTTCTTTTCTCCCTCTCTCACTTTTATTTCTCCTTCTGTCTCCTATTTCTCCTCCTGTTATTGCACCTCCTCTTCGGCTTCCCTCTCGTCCTTTTCCTTTTTCTTATCCTAGAACATGTTGAAGTACTAGAACTTTAGAATGTGTAGAACACATAGTACTTTAGAACATTAGAATGTATAGAACTCATAGAACTTTAGAAGTCATAGACCTTTAGAACATTAAAATGTGTAGAACTTTGAAACATTGGAATGTGTAGAACTAATAGTACTTTAGAACATGTCAAACTCTTAGCACTTTAGAACATTAGAATGTGTAGAACTCATAGACTTTAGAAAGTGTCAAACTCTTAGAACTTTAGAACATATCGAACTCTTAGAACTTTAGAACATGTAGAACTTTAGAACTTAGAATGTGTTGAACTCATAGAACTTTAGAACTTCCCTCCTTCCCTCCCTCCTTCCCCTCCTTCCTTCCTTCCTTCCTTCCTTCCTTCCTTCCTTCCTTCCTTCCTTCCTCCCTCCTTTCCTTCCTTCCTTATAACTCATAGAACTTTAGTAAGTGTCAAACTCTTAGAACTTTAGAATGTGTTAAACTCTTAAAACTTAGAACATGTAGAACTCTTAGAACTTTAGAACTTCAAGATATGTAGAACTCACAGAACTTTAGAACATTAGACCATGTAGAACTCATAGAATTTTAGAATATGTTGAACACTTAGAACTTTAGAATGTGTAGAACTCAGACCTTTAGAACTTTAGAATGTGTAGAACTTTAGCACTTAGAATAGGTAGAAGTCATAGAAGTCATAGAAGTCAGTCATAGAACTTTAGAACTCTTAGAACTTTAGAACTTCCCTCCTTCCCTACTTTCCTTCTTTCTTTCTTCCCTTCCTGCCTTCCTCCCTTCCTCCCTTCCTCCCTCCCTCCCTTCTCCTTCTTCCTTATGTTATTTTTTTCTACTCTCACTTTTCTTTCTCCTTCTGTCTCCTATTTCTCCTCCTGTTATTGCACCTCCTCTTCTGCTTCCCCCTCCTTCTTTTCATTCTTCTTATCTTAGAACGTGTTGAATTCTGAGAATTTTATAACTTTAAAATGTGAAGAACGCATAGTGCTTTATAACATTAGAATGTGTAGAACACAGAACTTTAGAACTCATAGAACTTTAGAACGTGTTGAACTCTTAGAACTTTAGAATGTGTAGAATGTGTAGAACTTTAGAACACTAGAATGTGTAGAACTCTTATAACTTTAGAACTTTAGGACATGTACAACTCATAGAAATTTAGAAATTAGACTGTGTAGAACTCAAAGAACTTTAGAACATTAGAATACGTAGAACTTTAGAACATTAGAGCGTGTAGAACTCTTAGAACTTTTGAATATGTAGAACTTTAGAACATTAGGACATAGAACTTTAGAATATTAGACTGTGTAGAACTGTTCGAACTCATAGAAATTTAGAATATTTGAATGTGTAGAACATGTAGAACTTTAGAATGTGTAGAACTAAGAGAATTCTTAGAACTTTAGAACTTCCCTCCTTCCCTCCTTCCCTCCTTCCCTCCTTCCCTCCTTCCCTCCTTCCTTCCTTCCTTCCTTCCTTCCTTCCTTCCTTCCTTCCTTCCTTCCTTCCTTCCTTCCTTCCCCTTATTCCTTATGTTCTTTTTTCTGCTCTCATTTTTCTTTCTCCTTCTGTCTCCTATTTCTCCTCCTGTTATTGCACCTCCTCTTCTGCTTCCCCTCCTCCTTTTCATTCTTCTTATCTGAGAATGTGTTGAAATCTTAGAATTTTATAACTTTAGAATGTGAAGAATGCATAGTGCTTTATAACATTAGAACATGTAGAACTCATAGAACTTTAGAACTCATAGAACTTTAGAACTCATAGAACTTTAGAATGTGTCAAACACTTAGAACTTTAGAACATGTCAAACACTTAGAACTTTAGAACTTGTCAAACTCTTAGAAATTTAGAATGAGTAGAACTTTAGAACTTTAGAATGTATAGAACTCATAGAACTTTAGAAGTCTTAGAACATTAGAACTCTTAGAACTTTAGAACATAGAATGTGTAGGACTCATAGAACTTTATAACTTCCCTCCTTCCCTCCCTCTTTCCTTCCTTCCTTCTTCCTTATGTTCTTTTTTCTTTTCTTCCTCTCTCACTTTTATTTCTCCTTCTGTCTCCTATTTCTCCTCCTGTTATTGCACCTCCTCTTCGGCTTCCCTCTCGTCCTTTTCCTTTTTCTTATCCTAGAACATGTTGAAGTACTAGAACTTTAGAATGTGTAGAACACATAGTACTTTAGAACATTAGAATGTATAGAACTCATAGAACTTTAGAAGTCATAGACCTTTAGAACATTAAAACGTGTAGAACTTTGAAACATTGGAATGTGTAGAACTAATAGTACTTTAGAACGTGTCAAACTTTTAGCACTTTAGAACATTAGAATGTGTAGAACTCATAGAACTTTAGAAAGTGTCAAACTCTTAGAACTTTAGAACATGTCGAACTCTTAGAACTTTAGAACATGTAGAACTTTAGAACTTAGAATGTGTTGAACTCATAGAACTTTAGAACTTCCCTCCTTCCCTCCCTCCTTCCCCTCCTTCCTTCCTTCCTTCCTTCCTTCCTTCCTTCCTTCCTTCCTTCCTTCCTTCCTTCCTTCCTCCTTTCCTTCCTTCCTTATAACTCATAGAACTTTAGTAAGTGTCAAACTCTTAGAACTTTAGAATGTGTTAAACTCTTAAAACTTAGAACATGTAGAACTCTTAGAACTTTAGAACTTCAAGATATGTAGAACTCACAGAACTTTAGAACATTAGACCATGTAGAACTCATAGAATTTTAGAATATGTTGAACACTTAGAACTTTAGAATGTGTAGAACTCATAGACCTTTAGAACTTTAGAATGTGTAGAACTTTAGCACTTAGAATAGGTAGAAGTCATAGAAGTCATAGAAGTCAGTCATAGAACTTTAGAACTCTTAGAACTTTAGAACTTCCCTCCTTCCCTACTTTCCTTCTTTCCTTCTTCCCTTCCTGCCTTCCTCCCTTCCTCCCTCCCTCCCTTCTCCTTCTTCCTTATGTTATTTTTTTCTACTCTCACTTTTCTTTCTCCTTCTGTCTCCTATTTCTCCTCCTGTTATTGCACCTCCTCTTCTGCTTCCCCCTCCTTCTTTTCATTCTTCTTATCTTAGAACGTGTTGAATTCTGAGAATTTTATAACTTTAAAATGTGAAGAACGCATAGTGCTTTATAACATTAGAATGTGTAGAACACAGAACTTTAGAACTCATAGAACTTTAGAACGTGTTGAACTCTTAGAACTTTAGAATGTGTAGAATGTGTAGAACTTTAGAACACTAGAATGTGTAGAACTCTTATAACTTTAGAACTTTAGGACATGTACAACTCATAGAAATTTAGAAATTAGACTGTGTAGAACTCAAAGAACTTTAGAACATTAGAATACGTAGAACTTTAGAACATTAGACCATGTAGAACCCTTGGAACTTTAGAACATGTAGAACTTTAGAACATGTAGAATTTTAGAACTTTAGAATATGTAGAACTTTAGAACATGTAGAACTCATAGAACTTTAGAATGCATTAGAACATGTAGAACTCATAGAACTTTAGAATGCATTGTACTCTTAGAACTTTAGAATGTGTAGAATTCATAGAACTTTAGAACTTAGAACATGTATAACTCATAGAACTCATAGAACTCTTAGAACTTTAGAACTTTAGAACATAGAATGTGTAGAACTCATAGAACTTCAGAACTTCCCACCTTCCATCCTCCCCTCCCTCCTTCCCTCCCTCCTTCCCTCCTTCCTCCCTCTCTCCTTCCTTCCTTCTTCCTTATTTTCTTTTTTCTTTTCCTACTCTCTCACTTTTCTTTTGCCTTCTGTCTCCTATTTCTTCTCCTGGTATTGCACCTCCTATTCTGCTTCCCCCTCCTCCTTTTCTTAATGGTTAACTTAGAACATGTCAAACACCTAGAACCTTAGAACTTTAGAATGTGTAGAACATGTAGTACTTTTGAACATTAGAACATGTAGAACTCATAGAACTTTAAAACTTTAGAATGTGTAGAACTCTTAGAACTTTAGAACTTCCCTCCTTCCATCCTTCACTCCCTCCTTGCCTCCTTCCTCTCTCACTCCTTCCTTCCTTCTTCCTTATTTTCCCTTTACTTTTCTCCCTCTCTCACTTTTCTTTCTCCTTCTGTTTCCTATTTCTCCTCCTGTTATTGCACCTCCTCTTGTGCTCCCCCCTCCATCTTTTCCTTCTTCTTATCTTAGAACTTGTCGAACTCTTTGATCTTTAGAACTTTACTATGTGTAGAATGTGTAGAACCGTAGAACATTAGAATGTGTAGAACTCTTAGAAATGTACAACTTTAAGATGTGTAGAACTCATAGAACTTTAGAACATTAGACCGTGTAGAACTCATAGAACTTTAGAACTTGTTGAACTCTTAGAAATTTAGAACGTGTAGAACTCATAAAACTTTAGAATGTTTTGAACTCATAAAACTTTAGAATGTTTTGAACTCTTAGAACTTTAGAATGTGTTGAACTCCTAGAACTTTAGAATGTGTAGAACTTAGAACATTTAGAACTCATAGAACTCAGAACACTTAGAACATTACAACTCTTAGAACATTAGAATTCTTAGAACTTTAGAACTTTAGAACATGGAATGTGTAGAACT
Source organism: Macrotis lagotis (assembly GCF_037893015.1). Lineage (NCBI taxonomy): Eukaryota > Metazoa > Chordata > Mammalia > Peramelemorphia > Peramelidae > Macrotis > Macrotis lagotis. The sequence continues at coordinate 162,727,587 of NC_133665.1, read as the reverse complement.
CATAGAACTTTAGAATATTAGAGCATTAGAATGTGTAGAACTCTTAGAACTTTAGAACATGTAGAACTTTGGAACTTAGAACCTGTATAAGACATAGAATTTATAGAACTCTTAGAACTTTAGAACTTTAGAACATAGAATGTGTAGAACTCATAGAACTTTAGAACTTCCCTCCTTCCCTCCCTCCTTCCCTCCTTCCTCCCTCGCTCCTTCCTTCCTTTCTTCTTCCTTGGGTTCTTTTTTCTTTTCTTCCAATCTCACTTTTCTTTCTCCATCTGTCTCCTATTTCTCCTCCTGTTATTACACCTCCTCTTCTGCTTCCCCCTCCTCTTTTTCCTTCTTATCTTAGAATGTGTCAACTTCTTTGATCTTTAAACCTTTAGAATGTGTAGAACATTTAGAACTTTAGAATATTAGAATGTGTAGAAATCTTAGAACTTTAGAACATGTAAACTCTTAGAACTTTAGAATGTGTAGAACTCTTAGAACTTTATAACTTTAGGATGTGTAGAACTCATAGAACTTTAGAACATTAGACCATGTAGAACTCATAGAACTTTAGAACATTAGAACATTAGAAGGTGGAGAACTATTAGAACTTTAGAACTTATAGGACTTTAGAACATTAGAACATGTAGAACTTTAGGACTTTAGAATGTGTTGAACTCTTAGAAATTTAGAACTTTAGAATGTATAGAACTCATAGGACTTAGAACTTTAGAATGTGTAGAACTTTAGGATTTAGACCATGTAGAACTCATAGAACTTTAGCACTTTAGAATGTGTAGAACTCATAGAACTCTTAGAACTTTAGAATTCTTAGAACTTTAGAACATAGATTGTGTAGAACTCATAGAACTTTAGAACTTACCTCCTTCCCTCCTTCCCTTCTTCCCTCCCTACCTCCTTCCTTCCATTCTTCCTCCCTCCCTCCTTCCCTTCCTTCAGAGAACATTAGAATGTGTAGAACGCAGATATAAATTGCTTAGAATTAGAACATTTGAACATAGCATGTGTGGACCTTATAGAACTTTAGAACACTAGAACATAGAATGTGTAGAACTCATAGAACTTTAGAACTTTCCTCCTTCCCCCCTTCCCTCCCTCCATCCCTCCTCCCTCCCTCCTTCCTTCCTTCTTCCTTATGTTTTTTCTTTTCTCCCTCTCTCTTCTTTCTCCTTCTGTCTCCGATTTCTCCTCCTGTTATTGCACCTCCTCTTCTGCTTCCCCCTCCTCATTTTCCTTCTTCTTATCTTAGAATGTGTCGAACTCTTTGAATTTTAGAACTTTAGAATGTGTAGAACTTTAGAACATTAGAACATGTAGAACTCTTACAACTTTAGAACTTTAGAATGTGTTGAACTCTTAGAACTTTAGAACTTTAGGATGTGTAGAACTCATAGACCTTTTCAACATTAGACCATGTGTAACTCATAGAACTTTAGAACGTGTCGAACTCTTAGAAATTTAGAATGTGTAGAACTCATAGAACTTCAGAATGTGTTTAACTCTTAGAACTTTACAACTTTAGAATGTGTAGAACTCATAGACCTCATAGAACTCTTAGAACTTTAGAACTCTTGGAATGTTAGAACTCTTAGAACTTTAGAACATAGGATTTGTAGAACTCGAAGAACTTCACAACTTCCCTCCTTCACTCCCTCCTTCCCTCCTCCCTCCCCCCTCTTTCCTTCCTTCCTTCTTCCTTATGTTCTTTTTTCTTTTCTCCCTTTCTCACTTTTCTTTCTCTTTCTGTCTCCTATTTCTCCTCTTGTTATTGCAGCTCCTCTTCTGCTTCCCCTTCCTGCTTTCCTTCTTCTTATCTTAGAACATGTCAAATTCTTAGAATTTTAGAACTTTAGAATGTGTAGACCTCTTCAAACTTTAGGACATGTAGAACTCATAGAACTTTAGAACTTATAGAACTTTTGAACATTACAATGTGTAGAACTTTAGAACATTAGAACTTGTAGAACTCTTAGAACTTTAGAACATAGAATGTGTAGAACTCATAAAACTTTAGAACTTCCTTCCTTCCTCCCTCCCTTCCTTCATAGAACATTAGAATGTGTAGAACTCAGAAATAAATTGCTTGGATTTAGAACATTAGAACATAGAATGTGTAGAACTCTTAGAACTTTAGAACATTAGAACATAGAATGTGTAGAACTCTTAGAACTTTAGAATTTCCCTCCTTCCCTCCCTCCTTCACTTCCTTCCCTCCCTCCCTCCCTCCATTCCTTCCTTCCTTCCTTCCTTCCTTCCTTCCTTCCTTCCTTCCTTCCTTCCTTCCTTCCTCCTTAGGTTCTTTTTTCTTTTCTCCCTCTCTCACTTTTCTTTCTCCTTCTGCCTCCTATTTCTCCTCCTGTTATTGCACCTCCTCTTCTGCTTCCCCTCCTCCTTTTTCTTTTTCTTATGTTAGAACATTTGGAAATCTTGGAACTTTAGAACTTTAGAGTGTGTAGAACGTGTAGAACTTTAGAACATTAGAATGTGCAGAACTCTGAGAATTTTAGAACATGTAGAACTGTTAGAACAGTAGAATGTGTAGAATTCTTATAACAGTAGAACATGTAGAACTCTTAGAAATTTAGAACATGAAGAAATCTTAGAACTTTAGAACTTTAGGATGTGTATAACTCATAGAACTTTAGAATATTAGACTGTGTAGAACTCTTTGAACTTTAGAACTCTTAGAACTATAGAACATTAGAACATATAGAACTTTAGAACCTTAGAACATGTAGAACTCATAGAATTCTTAGAACTTTAGAATCTCCCTCCTTCTTTCCCTCCCTCCTTCCCTCCCTCCTTCCCTTCCCTCCCTCCTTCCCTTCCCTCCCTCCTTCCCTTCCCTTCCCTTCCTTTCCTTCTCCTTCTTCCTTATGTTCTATTTTCTTTTCTTCCACTCTTACTTTTCTTTCTCCTTCTGTCTCCTGTTTCTCCTCCTGTTATTGCACCTCCTCTTTTGCTTCCCCTCCACCTTTTCATTCTTCTTATCTTAGAATGTCTTGAACTCTTAGAATTTTATAACTTTAGATTGTGAAGAACGTGTAGTGCTTTATAACATTAGAACGTGTTGAACTCTTAGAACTTTAGAACATGTTGAACTCTTAGAATTTTAAAATATGTTGAACTCTTAGAACTTTTGAATGTGTAGAAATTTAGAACTTTAGAATGTATAGGACTCATAGAACTTTAGAACATTAGAATATATAGAAGTCATAGTACTTTAGAATGTGTAGAACTTTAGGACTTAGATTGTATAGAACTCATAGAACTTTAAAACTCTAGAACATAGAATGTCTAGAACTCTTAGAACTTTAGAACTTCCCTCCTTCCCTCCCTTCCTCCCTCCCTTCCTCCCTCCCTCCCTTCCTTCCTTCCTTCCTTCCTTCCTTCCTTCCTTCCTTCCTTCCTTCCTTCCTTCCTTCCTTCCTTCTCCTTCTTCCTTAGGTTTTTTTTTCTTTTCTTTCTCCTTCTGTCTCCTATTTCTCCTCTGGTTATTGCACCTCCTCTTCTGCTTCTCTCTCATCCTTTTCCTTATTTCAGAACGTGTCTAAATACTAGAACTTTAGAACTTTAGAATGTGTAGAACATATAATACTTTAGAACATTAGAATGTATAGAACTCATAGAACTTTAGAGGTCATAGACCTTTAGAACATTAGAACATGTAGAACTTTGAAACATTGGAATGTGTAGAACTCACAGTACTTTAGAATGTGTCAAACTCTTAGAACTTTAGAACATTAGAATGTGTAGAACTCATAGGACTTTAGAATGTGTTGAACTCTTAGAACTTTAGAACTTCTCTTCTTCCCCCTTCCCTCACTCCTTCCCTCCTTCCCTCCTTCCTCCCTCCCTCCTTCCTTCCTTCCTTATGTTCTTTTTTCTTTTCTCCCTCTCTCACTTTTCTTTCTCCTTCTGTTTCCTATTGCTCCTCCTGTTATTTCACCTCCTATTTTGCTTCCCCTCCTCCTTTTCCTTCTTCTTATCTTAGAACATGTCAAACTCTTTGATCTTTAGAACTTTAGAACATAGAATGTGTAGAACTCTTAGAACTTCCCTCCTTCCATCCTTTGCTCCCTCCTTCCCTCCTTCCTCCCTTGCTCCTTCCTTCCTTCTTCCTTATTTTCTCTTTTCTTTCTCCCTCTCTCACTTTTCTTTCTCCTTCTGTTTCCTATTTCTCCTCCTATTCTGCTTCCCCTCCTCCTTTTCCTTCTTATCTTAGATCTTGTCGAACTCTTTGATATTTAGAACTTTACTATGTGTAGAATGTGTAGAACCTTAGAACATTAGAATGTGTAGAACTCTTAGAGCTTTAGAACACGTAGAACTCTTAGAACTTTAAAACATGTAGAACTCTTAGAAATGTACAACTTTAAGATGTGTAGAACTCATAGAACTTTAGAACTTGTTGAACTCTTAGAAATTTAGAATGTGTAGAACTCATAAAACTTTGAACTCTTATGTGTAGAATGTGTAGAACTTAGAAAATTTAGAACTCAGAGAACCCAGAGAACTCTTAAAAACATTAGAACTCTTAGAACATTAGAACATTAGAACTCTTAGAACTTTAGACCTCTTAGAACTTTAGAACTAATAGAACTCCAGAACATTAGAATGTGTAGAACTTTAGAACATTAGAATGTGTAGAACTCATAGAACTTTAGAACTTTATGAACTCTTAGAATTTTAGAACATGTAGAACTCACAGAACTGTAGAATGTGTCAAACTCTTAGAAATTTAGAATTTTAGAACATGTAGAACTCATAGAACTTTAGCACTTTAGAATGTATAGAACTTTAGAACTTAGAGTGTGTGGTACTCATAGAACTCTTAGAACTTTAGAACTTGTTCTAGAACATAGAATGTGTAGAACTCATAGAACTTTAGAATTCTCTCCTTCCTCCCTCCCTCCTTCCCTCCTTCCTCCCTCACTCCTTCTCTCCTTCCTCCCTCCCTCCTTCCCTCCTTCCTCCCTCCCTCCCTCCATAGAACATTAGAATGTGTAGAACTCAGAAATAAATTGCTTAGAATTAGAACATTAGAACATAGAATTGTAGAACTCATAGAACTTTAGAACATTAGAATATAGAATGTGTAGAACTCATAGAACTTTGGAACTTCCCTCCCTCCCTTCCTCCCTTCCTCCCTTCCTCCCTCCCTCCCTCCCTCCCTCCCTTCCTTCCTTCCTTCCTTCCTTCCTTCCTTCCTTCCTTCCTTCCTTCCTTCCTTCCTTCCTTCCTTCCTTCCTTCCTCCTTATGTTCTTTTTTCTTTTCTCACTCTCTCACTGTTCTTTCTCCTTCTGTCTCCTATTTCTCCTCCTGTCATTGCCCTTCCTCTTCTGCTTCCCCCTCCTCCTTTTCCTTCTTCTTATCTTTCTTCTTTCCCTTCCTTCTCTACACACACACACATACAGACACACACACACACACACACACACACACACAGAGTTTCTCTCCATCAGTACATAGGAATATCATATCTGCATAGATAGATCTGTAAACATAGACATACTCAACAGGTAAATATACCTGCATGAGAAGGTGGTAGATCTGACTGTGAGAAGAGACTGTTGACCCTCACTTCTTTCAGTTGGCCTGCAGAGGAGGCAGAACTTGGGAACTCAGAGAGCACGTCTTCAGATATGGTCCAGAATGGGAGCCAGGATCTACTCTCCAAAACAAGAGTTCACTTGCTTGTTTATAAAAGCATAGTGGGTACAGTGATCCCAGACCTAATAATAATAATAAAAATAATAAACCTTTTTGTTACTAACAAAAGTCTCCATAGAGACTAGTGGAAACCTATTGTGGGAGAAGTTGCTGAAATAAGTTCCCTCAGGCACCCCACAATTAGAAATGCCAGGATTCCATCCAATTTGATACTAATCAAATTGACCTTTGACCCAGAGAAGGTGAGCATTAATGTGTCATCCTCCTCCTCATTCCCAACAATTACTGATTGAATGTCTGGAAGGCTGTGATGCCAGGCTCCAAGGATAGGTGCCAATGGGCTTTTTTCCAAGTGAAACTGGCCTATAGCACTATACCCCAAAACCATAAAGAGAGGGTGTTCAGAAATGATGAGTGAATTCTACAAGAAGTTACTTACTCATTTTTTCTAGGAGTGAACATACTGAGATGAAAGCTTATTGAAGAAAGAAAAAAGTAATAGATACACATTTAAATGTTAGTCCTAGACCCATTTTTTTTACCCTTCCTAGGAAATCAGCACTGGTAATCTTCCATTAGTCTATGTTTGCACAATTCTCTTTACACTTTGTGGGAACTGCCGACAAATCTGGGAAAGCACTATTCTTGGAGATTAGCCTAGAGAAGCAGGGTAGGTTCCATGCAGAACTCTGAAGTGGGTAAAATTTATCTTGGGCACCTCCTGCCCTGATCACCCTCCCTCTTCTCCATGTGCCCTGGCTTCCCATGATGCCCCACATAGAGCAACATAATTCTCCCCTCCCTGCTCTAGCTTATTCAAACTTCAAAGTCCAGTTTCCCATTCTTGGAAGGTCCTTTATTTGTTTTCCAAAGGGACATTTAGCCAATGAGATAAGTTACTTGCTTATATGCCAAACATTTGTCAAGGGAAAAGACAGTTTGCCTGGTAGTGGCAGATGAAATGATGAATTAGATATAGCCCCTATCCTTAGGACACCTACATCTCTCTAGTCGAAGTATTCAATCAATCAATTGAAAACTCTTTGTTAAAGATTGTGCCAGAAAACATGTAGAAAGAAGAAAACTATCTTTGTTCACAAGGAGCTTGGCTATAATACTCAAGAGAATTCAAGTCAGTAGAAGAGGGATAAAATTTGGAAAGATCCAGGAAGTAACCATTGGCTATAATATTTCAGAAGGAACATTAATAACATGGAAGAATCTGGAGGAAAGCAACCAGATAGTGATGGACCTCAAGATCAGGCCAAAGGAAGATTAACTGAAGGATACAGAAATATCCTTGGAGAAGAGGGATTTGGGGTTAATTGGAGGGATGGTGAGAGTGAGTTATTTTTAAAAATTTCCACAAAGGAAAAAAGATTCCACTTTTCCTTAGTCCTAGAGGATAGAATAAATACAAAGAATTCAAATTATAAAATGGCAGATTTAGATTTGAGGTCAGCAAAAACATCCTAATTATGAAAATTATGTAAAAGGAGAATGGTCTATGGACAACTCATCACTGGAGGTCTTTGAGCATAATATGTTATGTATATTTTGGAGGATTTGTTATCTGGCATGGATAGACCTAGATGGTTTTTGAAATACATTTCAAGTTTGAGATATTAAGATTCTGAAATTACTCTCTTTGTATCCATATTCTTAATTTACTCTTCCAAAAGCAAACCTGACTGCATCTTGTCACGGTTGTAGGAGTACCCCTGGGGACAATAAAAGGGCTATCTCTTCTGCTTTTGACTTGTCATCTTTTCAATATTTCCCCAATTATTAGTCACCAGTGATGAATGTTCCAGTCCTTTTAATCAACCAGAATCAATTAGTTTTTACAAAGAAATATTTACCCTGAAGCTATAGCAATGTTTACAAATATTTCATTCTGTGCTTCATGGGGAATACTCTGCTACATCGCCTCAGCTCTGGGGAAGAGCAAACTTACATTCACTTTGAAGTATGACATGGGACGAGTCCTCTTGGACTTAGGTCCATTCCTCAGGACCTCAACATTGGACTGTAAAACTTGTCAGGGAAGTCTGGCGGCTCACCATGCTGACCTTTTGGTGCTGATAAGTTTATGGCTATTGCCAAGAGTAGATGTAAAAGAATGAACAATTAGACACAACAGAGAAGACCTTTCCTATATTTTAACATTTTGTCTTCCTCCGTCAGTGCTCAAAAGGTCCTGGTCAGTGCTATTGATAGACCTAAAAGAATGAACAAATAGACACAACACAGAGAGAGAAGGATTAACAATAGTTCTGTGTGAAAAAGGGCCAGTAGTCCCTACTTAGGGTCCTCAGCATCTTGTCTTCCTCCTTCCTTCCTCTGTCTGTGCAGTATTTCTTGAATACATAATTTCAGTCAAACAAAAAAAAATCCTCTTTATCATATTGTTAGCATAATGGAACAAGTAACAAAATATCTATATGTGATCCAAAGTCTATATGGAGTCTGCAATAAGGATTTGGATTCATTAACTTGCTCATGGACCTGAGTTCATTGACCAGTGCTCTAACACACACATATACATGCAAACATGCATGCATAGATGTATTGTGTATGGTACATATTCAATTCACATTTATGTGTACACACAATACAAGGACCAAGATACATCACACATAACATACTAGTATGCGTTCATCATGCATGTGCACAAGTATCATACAATATATTCACATACATGCAAAACGTACACAGTTTGCTATTGTGTGCATGATATGGGTTATATGTTACATTAATGCAACTAATTATACACAAGACTCATGATGCATGTGCACAAGCATGTTCACATAGCATGCAGGTGTATGAGCATGTTTGCATGCATCTATGTGTGTATAAATTTGGTCCCAACTTGCAATTTCCTCAATGTTGGGAGGAGGCTTCTTTTAACAAGGTAGAATGTTACTGCTTTGCAGCTTAGAATCTCAGAGAGTCTCTTGGTCTACTGAGACCTTGGTCAATTTATCCAAGGTGATCAGTTTTGCTTTAATAGACTGAGAGTGATGAAGAAAAACATATTGGACATTCCAGAGGATTTGATATTTGCATTGGTGGGCGAAACGATATTGATAGGAACGAAATTACAAAAATCTGTATTTGGGCTCCAAAAATAAATCTCCCCAGTGTGGAAAGTAAAAGGAATGGCTAGACAATATTTCTTATAAAGGAGATTCAGGGTTTTTAGCATGCTACTAGCTTAACAAGAGCCATTGGGGTTACATGAAAGCCAAAAATATTTATATTTTTAAACAATAACCTAATGCCCCTCCTAGGTTGCAGGAATGAGTTAGCAGAGAGTTCTAATATATTTTGCCTTTGTCAGATAACTTGGGGAATAATATCATTTTCAGTTTAGTAAAAGCATTGGAAAGTGTAGGTCTGGGAGAGGACAAGAAAGTAGGGAGAAGTCCAGAGAAGACATCAATTAAAAATAGGTTGAAGGAATTAGGAATGTTTATCTTGGAACAGACAGATGCAGAGGGGCATGACTTATTTTCAAGTATCTAAAGTACTGTTCTTCCAGAAAAAAGGATTAAACTTATTCTGGTCCCATTTCACAGAAGGAGAAGACCAAAAGGAGTCTCCCAAACAACCTCTAAGATACAAAACACTAGTCAGGTCACACTGGTAGATAATGAGAATTTTCTGAGAGGGTGGTTTTGAGGAAGAAAAAAAAATCTTCATTTATTGAGCACTTAATACATGTCAGCATTTAGTAGGCACTAAATAATGCTTATTGAATATAACTTCTTTTATTTTCCCAACCTTGGAAGGTAGTTGCTGTAATTGTACTCATTTTACAGATGAGGAAACTGAGCAAGTAAAAGTTAAATGACTTGCTCAGGGTCACACATTAGTAAGTATCGGAAACCAGATTTGAACTCAAACTGTCCAAACTTCAAGCCCAAACACTATATCCATTACATCACCTTGCTGCAATATTTTTCTTAAATATTATTCTTAAATATCTTCTTAAAATTTTTTTTTTCTTAAGACTATCCAAAAATAGACTAGCCTAGCTCTGGAGGTGATGTGCTCTTCCTCACTGAAGGTCTTAGCCTATTGTGAAATGGACTTTTCTTTATGCACTTACACTAGATGCCTTCTAAGATCCGTTACTGTGAGATGTGGGGGAAATTATAGGCCAAGAAATGGGAAATATTAAAAAGACTGTGTGTGTGTGTGTGTGTGTGTGTATGTGTAGAGACTGGAATGTCAGAGGAAGCTGAGTTTGATTGGCTAAGCAGTATTTGGGTTAAGTATATTAGACCTAATTAAATTTAAAATTATAGGAACATAATAGTATCAAAAATACTTTGAAATTAACCACTATTGAAGACACAAACCTTGGTTTTGATGTGACTACTTTCCCTGTTCACCACATTTTGGTAGAGTTCAGCAAAAGAGATCTCTAGTTTGAAACACATTGTATTATTTCTGGATCATTTTTGATAGTAGTACAGTTGGACCATGGATTGCTCCAATTAATATGTTTTTTTTAAAACATCCCCCAAAACCTCCTTTTTGGATGCTAAAATTTTGATTTGAAAACTCACTTACAACGGTAGTTCATTGTTCTTCATGGAGTTAGCCTGAAAGCAATCCTTTTTGTAATTATTTTCAAAGAAATCCGTGAAACCTATTTCACCATTTTTTTAAAGGAATAGTCCCTGTCAAGGAGAAAAAAGACTTCAAGATCTAAACCGATGGAGTCACCTAAAGGGGAGATGGTGAGGTGACACATTTTTCAAGGCCCCTGCTGAGAAGTAGGTGTTCTTGCTAGAAGGCAAGGAATTAACAAGGAGGACCTTTTGTTCTTTCCTTCCTAAAAATTAAGTTCTTCCGACAATATGTTGTCCTTGATCTGCATTTGGATTGTGCAACGATATTGATGGGCTTGATTTTCTTTGGTGATTTTTAAGGCCTCAGATTAGTCTCCCTGTGATGCTCACAGTTTAGATTCATTAAGGAATGTTACGGTAAAAAAGGAGGAAAAGAGGGTGGAAAGAAATAAGCTATATAATACATCTATTACTCACTGTTTTCTTGGTGTTTCTTATATTTTTGTTGGAAGTTGCAGAGGGAGAAAGTGACTTTTCTGAGTGGTTTACCTACAGGACTCCAAAATGATTCATAAATTCCATATTTTAATTGCAATTGACTTAATAAATTAGGCCCCTATTTTGACTCATTCTCCCAGAATCACATGTGGGTTTTTTTGTTTATTTGTTTTTGAAATTCCATTATAATATTGTAGGAGCTGACGCATTCAGCATAAATTTGTGGAACAATGACCTGATAAACTGGAAGTGGGGCATTCTTGTTCTCGGACTGACTACCATGTACTCCCTGTCATTGGGCAAGATATTGCTATCTGGATGCCAGTTTTCCTACTGGTGAAAGGAGGGATTTGAGTAGAGAGCTTCCTTAAGTCTTATTAGTCCTGAAATTCTTTAACTCTATTATTTAGACTACATTTGATACATTATTAGAGAACATTGAAATATGTATCAAGACTCGTTATGATTGAGTCTGCCATCTTGAAATAAAATGCTGACTGATAAATACAATATTTTCTCCTCTGGGGAGAAGGAAGCCAAATAGATTTCAATGAAATTTGTCATTGTAATGAGATTAATAAAACAAAGGTATCAGGGGAAAAACTGAGTTGGTATTTTTCATGTGATTGAATTGAGTGAATTCTAAAGTTCATAGAACCAAGGCTTGACTTAAATAGGCATTGTAGTATATTAGCTTGGGACATATTCCATAGCCTACACACATACATAGGATCATACTGTAGGATTATATATGTATATCTGGAAGATTTTTTTCTCCTGTTAGTAGAGGATCTTTGAAGGTAGGTTTATTTCCATTTTATCTTTTTAGTCCTATCACCTAGAATAGGGAATTGGAAAACAGCAGGTATTTAATAAATGCTTCTTTGTTAATTTAATTATTTTGCTCCACCTCAAATCAACAAATGCCAAGCTAAATTCATTTTCTCCTTTCTTTTCCAAATCTGGTCTTTTCCTCTTCTTTCCATTCAGTCTTACAATATTGAAATTACAGAAATTTAAAGGTGGAAGGGGACTTCAATATCCATCAAGTCCCATCACCTGACTCATACACAAAAGAAAGCCCCACTAAAATATACTTGAGAAGTTTTTTGTCTAGACTCTGCTTAAAGATTCCTTGCAGGGGTGGCTAGGTGGCGTAGTGGATAAAGCACTGGCCTTGGAGTCAGGAGTACCTGGGTTCAAATCTGGTCTTAGACACTTAATAATTACCTAGCTGTGTGGCCTTGGGCAAGCCACTTAACCCCATTTGCCCTGCAAAAACCTAAAAAAATGATTCCTTGCAAGGCGGGGAAACTATCACCTCTTGAAGTAGTCTATTCCAGTTTTGGACAGCACTAGTTGTTAGGATGACTAGGTGGTTCCATGATGCATGGTGTGACAGATCTGGAGTCAGGAAGTCTCATCTTACTGAGTTCAATGCTACCTCAGACACTTACATTACATCACCTTGTGTGATGTAACTGTGTGATCCTGGGCAAGTTACCCAGCCCTGCTTGCCTCAGTTTCCTCATCTGTAAAATGAACTGGAGAAGGAAATGGCAAATCATTCTAAGTGTCACATAGCTAATGAGGGTCTGAGGTCAAATTTGAACTCCAGTCTTCCTGACTCCAAGCCCCATTCTAACTCTTTCTACTGTTCCATCTCGCTGACTTGCTTTACTTTTATTAAGTAATTAATAAAAGTTTTATTTATTCATATATCTTCCAACAACTTTGAGAGGTAGATGTTATTATTATCCTCAATTTACAGATGAAGAAACTGAGGTAGATAGAGGTTAAGTGACTGAAGTAGGATTTGAAACTTTCTTAGAACCAAATTCTCAACTTTGCTTTTTGAGCAGAAAGATTATGCATTTCATAATCATACAATGGTTCTAATTTCCATTTCTTCTCAGTTTATGATGTTTTCTCACCTTTAAACTCACCAGCAACTTGTTTCAGAAAATAACTCCTTCTGTAACTCTTTCTTTTGGATCTATGAGTTGAATTAGCTCAGTCACAAATCTTAAGGAGACAATTCGTTATACGTACATATTAAAAAACACACATATGCATATATACATACAAGAAAAGATTGCACAGTCATTTGGGGATGAACAAAGGGCTCATATGAGAATATGGGTTTTGAGCTGATCTATGAAATAAAGTAGGAATTTTCAAAGGCAGAGTTGGACAGGGAGTACATTCCAGCCAGGTGCAAAGGTATGGAGAAAGGAGATAAGAGTTGTGTGAGAAGAGTGGTGATAAGCCCAGGAATAGCTAGTCTTTGTTACTCTTCTATACTTCTATAATAATGGCAAGAGCTCCTATGTACATATTTCTCTAATTTTATAAAGCACTCTACACATATGGAGGGGGAATACTGGAACCAGATCAAAAGGGCTTCTGAGAGCCGATTTGTTAAATTTCCAATGGGAGTATTTATACCTCAAAAATTGGCAAATATAAGAAATCAAGGCTTGATGTATTGTTTTGCTGATTGTCTAGACTTATGAAGGTGATAATTAAAATGCTAAAAATGCTGATTATATTTAAAAGTGTGTCACAGGTACATTTTTTTGTTAAATATTTCTTAACACACCTCTACCTATGTAGCCTCATTTAATCTTCACGATTACTTTTTAAAGTAGGTTCTACAGATAATAGTATCTCTGTTTTACTGTTGTGGACTCTGAGTCTTAGAGAGTTTAAATGGTTTTGCCTTTGGTCACATAACCAGTGTAGGATGTAGGATTCAAACTGAGGACTCTCCTGATTCATCTGTCTTTTTTTTTTTTGACTATAACAAACTGCCAATCAGATCCTTTCTTTGATATTTCTTTTTGATACTAATCCCAACTCAAGGTCTTTATTACAAGAAAGTAGCCAATATTCCCCAATCTAATCAATCTTAGAGAAAAATAATAGACCAACTTTTTTCCCTTTCCTCATCCTTGAATTATTGAAATTGTGACTCAAACAAGACTACTTTTCACTATCCCCAAACTCAATATTACTTCATATCTCATAATAGAAAGATCCCCCCCCCCAAGCACACTAAGGATTGATCGCCATGAGACAATGATTGACTAGCTACGATGCCATGGAGAAAGAGGATGATACCAAAGAAAATGCCTCCCTGAATTCAGAATCATTTATTCTTAATCATTAGCTTGGAACTGATGTGCCAATTCAAAAATTTCCTAACTTCCCAGAGTCATTGAGATTTATAGGTATCATTTGTGTTTGTTGGCCAGTTCTTGGTCACACTTACAAAATAAGTAGTCTGGGTCTTCTTGAACAGACGGAGTAGTCTCTGAGGCATTTCCCCCCTGAATGCATTTGATGGTCAACCATCTGCAAAAGCAGATGGAAAGCTTTGGAGTCAGAGGATATGGGTTCCAATTTTGACTCTGCCAGTTACCTTTATGACTTTGAGCAAATGAATTGACCTTTCTGGTCACCTCATTTTTCTTATCTATAAAATGAAGAGTCTGTACTAGATGGACAGTGAGGCACCTTTCAGCTCTAATTCTATGATCTTAAATATGGGAAACCTTAAATAAACTGATATAGTATGAACTAAGCAGAACTACAGAAAAAAACCCACTCAAGTGCCTGCAATATTGTTAGTGAAAACTCTCCTAGCTAGTCCTTCTGACCAGTTCCTGCCTTGGTACAGTTAGGGGGTGCAGTGACTAGAGCACTGGACTTTGAATCAGGAAGACTCAGTCTCATGAATTCAATCTAGTCTCAGACACTTATTAGCTGTGTGACCCTGGACAAGTCACTTATCTCTGCCTTAGTTTCCTCATCTGTAAAAGGAGTTGGAGAAGGAAATGGTAAACCTCTCCAGTATCTCTGCCAAGAAAACCCTCAAATGGTATCATGGAGAATTAGATGTAAATGAAAAATGCAAATCTTATTTCTCATCATTGGCTGCTGTAGATCTTCTGCTCCATGCAAACAAGGCTGCTGACTGGTCTGAGCAGGTCATGTATTCTCACAGAAACCCTCGGAAGGTAGGTAGTTAGGTGATCTAAATATTATCAGCAGTGTTTTACAGGTAAAGATTCTGATGCTTCCAGAATTTTAAATAACTTTCCTAAGATCCCACAATAATTAAACAAACAAAAAAAATTTATTTTTATAAATAGAATATAAGCTCTTTGAGGATAAGGACTTTCATCTTTTGGGTTCTGGCATCCGGGCATCTTGCTCATAGTTTGTTTTAGTTGATTTATTTTCAGTCACGTCTAACTCTGCAAGACTGCATTTGGTGCTTTCTTGGCAAAGACAATGAAGGGGCTTGCCATTTCCTTCTCTAGATTTTACAGATAAGGAAATTGAGGTCAATGGGGCTAGGGACTTCCCAGGGTCATACAACTAACCTAGTAAGCATTTGAGGCCAAATTTGAACTCAGATCTTCCTGACTCTAGGTCTGGTACTATATCCACTGTACCACTTAACTGTCCCTATTAAGGGTATAATAAATGGATGTGGAATTGAAATTAATTGGTTGAGTTGAATTGAATTTGAGCTTGGTGCTTGAGAATTTGTTGGGTTTTAGCAGGTACGGGATGGGGAATATTTCTCTTGTATCTTCCTAACCTCTCTTTTCCCTTTCCCTGCTCAGCCTAGTGCTGAATCCAAAACACAACTTTAAGAAATACATGTCATAAGCGTACTTGTTCCTAGTTTCCATGACATATTGTATCCTGAATGTAGTGTCTTGGTTCATTTGTTTTATTTTTCCCAATCTACTTTTGCTATTTATTCTTCAATATTTATACATTTTGTTGTTCGATCATTTTTCATTCATGTCCAACTTTTTGTGACCCCCATTTAGATTTTTTTTGATAGAGACACTAAAGTGATTTGCCATTTCCTTCTCCAGTTCATTTTATAGATGAGGCAACTGAGGCAAAGAAATTAAGTGATTTGTTCAGGGTCACACTTATTATATCATTTTATTTCAAGTAATTCACTTTATTTCTATTTTTGCATTTATGACGGTGAATGGAAAATTAGTCTTAGGCTCAGAAACATTGAGAATCAAGTCCAGTCTCTGACATATACCAGCTATGTGACCCTGGGCAAGTCACTTAAGTTCTCAGTGCCCCAGGCAATCCTCTAAGGCTATAAGTTACCCAATAGATATATGTTTGAATTGTTTGGGAGGGGGTTCTTCACCAGGAGTTATATTCACCAATCAAATCACAAGTCTGGACACACAAAATTGTATTGACTTGTTATTTGTAAATATTTATTGATAAAATAAGATATTTGTAAAGGTTTTATAAAACAGTGCTCTATTAATGAGTATTATTACCATATGACTTTATTACATATTATTTCATAGGTCCACAGAATGATAGATTTAGAGAGAGAAGAGTCTGAGACTAGTGCAACCTCCTCATGTTGTAAATGAGGAAACTGAGGCCTGAGATTAGGGATGGGTTTAAATGACTTTTCCAAGGTTTTAGAAGTGATAGTGGACAAAGCAGGGTTTGAACTGAAATCCTCAGACTTCAAATCCATATTTCTACTAGAGATGAGTACTTAATTAATATTATTTTATTTAATATTTATTTTAAAATGCTTATTAGAAATTTTACTCTGTGGTATTTATTATATTCATACCCTATTAATTATAGAGTACCTGAAAATAGTGACAAATTTGACTGTATCTGATTTACTTTATTTTAATGATTTTATTACATTACCTTATTTTGTCTTAGTGATAGAGCATTGTCCTTGGAGTCAGCAAAACTTGGGTTCAAATTCCTCTTGAGATACTTAAGTGTATGACCCCAGGTAAGTCATTTAATTCCTATTAGCTTTCTTTTATTCATCTGTAAAACACTGATAACCATGGTCCCTGCTGTGAAGGAGTACTTTGAAGATCAATTAAGATAATGTGTATAAAGCAATTTTTGAAACCTTAGTAAAACAATATAAATAAAAACATGTTATTAATATTATTATTGCCATAAACTTGATCATATGTTTATTCTATACTGTTAGTTTTAAATTGAAAGCCAAGTAGATAAATCCTCTTATTTAAAACCTCATAAGCATGATCTAGCCTAGAGAGATTCCCATAGAAAAATTAAATCTTCCAACTTCAAATTAGGTGGCAGAAAAGAGGGGAAGGAATGACTCTCTGTTGACAACTTAACAGAGACTGTGGAGAAATCCTCACTTTGGAATAGATCCAGTGTTTTCTTTGTTAAGAGCAAAGATTCTGCTCATTTGATTATTAAATCAATCGAAGATGGACCTTTGATTCTGAATATATTTAATTGTTTTGCAAAGAATTTGGGGAGGGTGCAATAAGTGGCCATTAATAATGATTTGAATAATGGATGGGTCAATATCTTAGAGAAGTTAAGTATAGTAAATCTTGGATAAACCCAATGGGGAATCTTCACACTTTGTATTTTCATTCCTGTAAAGCAGGAGAGGAAATATCACATAATAAAATGAAGTTATACCTTGATGCCAAAGAAGCATCCTGTTAAAATCCTGCCCCTGACAAATTGAATTATAGTTTCTTTGAGCAACTCACTCATTCTCTCATGGTTCAGGAAACTCTTTGAGGATATCAATTAGAAACTGGGTTTTTTTTTTTGTTTTTACATTTTTTTAGGTTCATTTATTTCATTTTTTTTTCAAGGCAATGGGGTTAAGTGGCTTGCCTAAGGCTACACAACTAGGTAATTATTAAGTGTCTGAGGCTGGATGTGAACTCAGGTACTCCTGACTCCAGGGCCAGTGCTCTGGCCACCTAGCGGCCACTAGAAACTGTTTTTAAAATTGATTTTAATCAATGTAGAGAGTTTCTAATGAATGTCTTCCCTATACCTATAGATGACATATGTTTGGAACAGATGAAAGTTAATGAAAAAGAAATTCAGACACAAATCACAGGCAGTCTCAGTCTCTAGAGTAACCTTTCCTCCCTTTTGTTCCTTTCATTTTCTTTTTGATGCCTCCCTCCTTCCCTTCTATTTTCTTGCACCCTCCCTCCCTCCCTCCCTCCCTTCCTTCCTTCCTTCCTTCCTTCCTTCCTTCCTTCCTTCCTTCCTTCCTTCCAGAAAAGCACCAGTAGGACTGAAATCATATTTTTTTGGAGCTTAAGTGAAACATTTTCTTGTCAAAGTCTAAGAAATAAAAGACATGGGGGATATTGAAACAATATCGAGTTTCCAGACTTGTGGAGTTTGAACAAAGCCCAAAGACTTTAATTTAAAAAAAACCCTGATATCTTATTATGCAATTTTGCTGTCTCTTATACTTTATTTTTCTTCCTTGAGGATGTGATTTCTTTCTCAACTTAGATCATTCAGCTTAGATCAATGTATAGAATGGAAACAATGTGGAGATTAACTTCTGTGGGGGGTGGAGGGAGGAAAGCAAGGTTAGGGGAAAAATAGTAAAACTCAAAAATAAATAAATCAATAAAGTTTAAAAAAATTTCAAAAGAAAAAACATTATCAAGTCTCTGCTGACCCAGACAAGTGGTCTAGACAAGAACTTCTCTCCTCCTTCTCCAATCATCCTGTGGGAGGAGAAGTACTTGGTTTGGTAAGATCAGACAACACGATTAAAGTGTTTTATTCTGGGAATCGCTGAAGGACTCTCCAGTTCTTGGAGATTAATGTTGGTGGGAAGAAACTAAAACTAACTCAAGTCATTTGAGTTCACCCCTTTAGACTCTCTGTTGTTATACTGGTAAAAACACTTGAAAAATGAAAACATTGATTTGATATAATTGTGGAATTCCACATGCCCAGATATTACATGCTGTCTCTTCACTTGCCCACTTTTTCTTTGAACAAAGAAGATACTGATGGAGGGAAGGATGAAGGGACAAGGGCAACAAAGTCTCTTAATGATATATGAGTTCCATTGCCCATTTGGCAAGTTCAGGATTAAAACTCATAGCTGCGTTGAGCTTAAAATGTGGACAGTTCACGAGTCATAGCTTTGGGAAGGTCTTGATGAGAGAAATCTAAACCAGGGAAGTTGACATCTATGACCCTATTGAGTCCTATAGCCAATATGAATCAGAACATATTACTTACTATAATTTTCATGTATTTTATGCCAAGATGATTTATTCAAGTTGATAACTAAAATATTTGCCTCCCATTTAAACAAAGTAGAGGTAATCAAAGAACTCTAGACTTTGAAGAATGGAAATGGGAAGATTAACCTCAGGGGGGAAAAATGTATCATCAACCATGTAGAAAGTTAGAATTTTATATGAAGCAATTAATTGTTACTCCACTTTGGCTCTTATACTCTTGAAGACATCAGATGTTAATCTCCATGTTCTACTGAGGAGAGTCTACTGAAAAATTTAAAGTGACTGAGAGGAGGGTCAAATTAGAGTTTTCTAGAGGGTAAAAATTTATCATCAGGTTCAGTTATGCCCACCTTTACCAATTCAGTAATTTTTTTAGAAACCTCTTTTTGTAATAAAGAGAGCACCCAGATTCTGTAAAGACTTTCAAATCAGGGGAGTTGTCGATGTTTATCAGTATTTGACGTACTTGTAGGCAACAACAAATACTAGCCTATTTCAGAAAAACATCAGCAAAAATATGTCCTTACATTTCAGCTGTTACACTAAATCTATTCTTAGACCCATTCTTCCCCAGATGATGCCATCTTTGGAGCAATACATCATCATAGTGAAGTGCTCATATAATGTATTGTACTAATACATTGTTCGAAGGACAGTACCGATGATAAATTTCTTAAATGATAGTGCTGTCGAGGGCTAATGACTCTAAGAGCAAATGCAAGGTAATGCAATGATTCCTCTCTCTCTCTCTCTCTCTCTCTCATCTCAGTAAAGAATAGAGTAGACATCTCAAAGCCATTTTCATCTAGGTGGGTGGGTGGGGGTTATGCCGATCAAAAAAGGGCACCATATGAAGGGTTTTGTAACAGTTGCTGATCTTAAGACACAAGGAGATAATTTTCCATTTTCTCCTGGGTGTGATATATTTTTCCCAGCATAATTTCAGTTAGCGGCTGGTTTGGTGAGTTTCAATGCTGAGCCTATACCTAGAATGATTAATGCCACCCCCACCTTCTAAAATAATAAGCATTTCAGACTGATATCTTTGTGTGAGAACAATAGGCAGTGAATGGTGGCTTTGCTATGTATTGTTCACTTCAGTTATTCTCTTTGAACAATGTTGTTTCAAGATGTTTCTTAATTGAACTGATCTGTCAGCTCCTACCTTTGCGCAGGTTGCCCCTATACCGGGACGTTTCCATTTCTACCCCTTGGAACCCCTTCAACATGAGTTCTACTTCCTCTGTTAGGTCTTTTGGGATGCCCACAGATGTTAGTATTATTCCTATTACTTTATTTATATTTTGAATATATCTCCCTTTATTTAGTCTGTACATGCTGTTTCTCCCCAGTAGAATGGACATTCCTTAGGGAGAGGAACTTTTTTTTTTACTACTAATTTGTATTTTCATAGTTTAGTAGAGTCCCATGCAATCCAACATTCCAGTCCTATCCAAACCAACAAGTATGCATAAGCATCTATTAATTAAAATCATGTTTTGTAGTGTAGAAGTTCTTTCTAAGGCTAATAGGTGGAAGTTTTGGTACATATTTCACAGGGCTGTGTCCAAAGACTGATTTCTGTGTAATTTTTTTATGGCTTGGTCTAGGAATAGTTCTCAATTAAAAGTGGTTTCTGAGGCAAAGTCTAGGTAACTTCCCCTAGGTCAAGCCCTATCATGAATATGCCAACTATCTTCAATGACTTCTCCAGCACCAGCCCATCCTTGGTTAGGTATCCACACCTCTGCTAAGTCTTAGTTGCTCTGAGGCAGGATTTCCTGGAACCTCACAGGATACAGCACTAATCCTGTATCTTCTTCAGCAAACCACTTTCCAACCTCCGATCCTCTCTCTAAACATATTTCCCAAAGGCTAGCATGCTCTTACCCCCTTTATTCTGTCCCCGTCTTACAGATCCTGTACCCTGGCTGTTTTTGTAAAAAAAAAACCCAACAACACTATTTTTCTCAATCCCAACATTCATACCCTAAAGAGAAATAATCCAGTAAAATAAAAATATATAGGAGAGTGAAATTTGCTTTCATTTTAAGAAAAATATAAACCAGGTATAGCATTAGAATTTCTTTCTTCTGAGTATACATATTGGTTACCCATTGTGGACAAAGATGTGAAGCATCAAAAGTCATGGAATGAGCTTTGACACGGACTATTCAATTTCTCAGTGATTCCTTTTTTTACATAGAGGTGCATTTAACACTCCCTTGGGGGAGAAGAGAATCTCCCCCAACTCTTCCATAAGGACTTATGTTAAATTCTATTTAGCCAAATTCCTAGATACAAGGTTGAATCATTAATGAAGTTTTTTTTTTGTTTGGACACTAATGCTCAGCTTTGTACAATGAAAGAGCTCTATGTGGATAGTTTTAAATCTTATTTTAGTATATTTTCAAAGGACTCTATGTTGAGAGAAAATATTCTCTCTTCTCTGAACTCCCCATTAAGCTTGAAGGCACCATTATATTATTCCTAATTATCTCTCATCATTTGCAGATGAAACTAGCTCTTTATTGAGTTGGTCCTTTGCAGCAGTGATTTTTGTCCTTTTCTGATAGAATATGTCTGTTGAATTTATTGCTCTTTAGCAACTGAAACCTGGTTACCTTAGAAACTGCTTTCTCTGAACCTTTATTTCATCCAAGATCACCTCAAACATATCTTCTGACCATGTCAATCATTCAGGCAATAAGCCTTCATTGAGTGTTGGTAGTAGACAAACACTAGATTAATCAATGAAACAAACAAATAATGAACAATTATTAGTATACACTAATTGGGTGTCCTCAAAATCTCAACTCAGTTTTAAGCTTTTATAACTTAGCCAGCACTATGGCTAAGAATACAAAGAAAAAATGAAATGTTCCCATCTCTTGAGGACTTCCTATCCAGTTGGAGGAAACCCCATGTATAGTCCTGATGCTCTAGGTGGTATATTTCATCCCAAGGAGTCTCACCTTGAATTCTCCAAAGATAGAGATATTGGATCTAATTCTAGATAATAGTTCCAGACACTTTTAATGGACTTTTTTTAAAGATTTAGATTAATGTTGGTGAGTGACAGAATAATTCACAATTATCAGGAAAGTGGTTTGTTGAGGATACTAGAGTACAGAGATCTATATGCAATGTTCTTCCCCTTATTTTCTTTATATTTGTTTCATATCTTTCACCAGTAGCTGTTCCCAAAATTCCTACTGGTCAGACTAGCAATAGTTTCTCATTGCAGTGTTTAGCTGACTGAGTGAATGATTACAACATGTATTCTTCTAATGAAGCTGACCAATTAGTTAAATCTTAATCTCTGTCTCAAAATGTCTGTCTCTCTGTCTCTCTGTCTCTCTGTCTCTCTGTCTCTCTGTCTCTCTGTCTCTGCCTCTCTTCTCTCTCTCTGCCTCTCTCTCTCTCTGTGTCTCTCTCTCTCTCTGTGTCTCTCTTTCTGTGTCTCTCTCTCTGTGTGTCTCTCTCTGTGTCTCTCTCTCTGTGTCTCTCTCTCTCTCTGTGTCTCTCTTTCTGTGTCTCTCTCTCTGTGTGTCTCTCTCTGTGTCTCTCTCTCTGTGTCTCTCTCTCTCTCTCTCTGTCTCTGTCTCTTTCTGTTTCTGCCTCTGCCCCTCTCTGTCACTCCAAGCTTTTCTGTCTCTCTGTCTCTCCTCCCCCTTCTCATTTCATCTGTTTCTGTCTGCATCCAACTCTATATATATGAATCAAAAATGTGATATATTGGCCAAGAAAGCAAATATGATCATACTTTCCTGGTCGTTCCACATCTAAAGTAAAGTGTTCAGTAGTGGGCACACCAGTTTAGGAAGAACATTGGAAAAATCAGAGATGGACAATCAGGATAGGGAAGGACCTTCCTCGTAGAAGGATTATTTTAAGAAATGGTCCTACTTAACCTGAAGGAAAGAAAATGTGAAGCTCATTTTCAGGTATTTACAAAGCTATCACAGGGATTCTTCTCCTCGATCAAAGTCCTTCATGGAGGTTGTAGAGAGGTGGAGTTTGGCTCAATGTAAGGGAAAATCCCCTAACAACTGGAACTATTAGGAAGTAGAATGGGAATCGGGCAACTAGTATTTAAGTATTTCCTCTGAACAGTTGAGTTCCTTCAGCTGAGGTGTTCAAGTAAAGGTTGGGTGACTAGCTTGGCATTTAGTAGAGAGGATTCAGGTATAGGTTGAATCTTTGTTCTGAGGTTCTTTCCAGTGTTGAGATTCTTGGTGTTGCAAAGATGGAAGGCTGTGATAGGGCGCCTTCATTAGTCATATTAATTAATGGCCATCTGGTAGCCATCTGGGCTTCTGAAAAATGCTTTTTCTCTCTGAAAAGCAGAACAAACTCAGGGATAGTATCTAATTACCATACTAGATAACAGTAGATGCCATATGCAAAATGTGGGAGCTGGCTTAGATATTCCCTAATTTAACATTTTGCATTCCATGACTCTAGTTTTTTATAATGTTCTAGAAGTATTATACACAGTCCTGACATTAGCATCCAATAAAAAATAACATATATGTATATAGTATAAAATATATTATTTTAATATAATATGTATTGGTATGGTATAAATTATTTTACATTAATATATAATGTTATATATAATTAGAATACACACACATATACTAATGCATGTGTATGTGTGTGTGTGTGTGGGGGGGGGTATGTGTGAAATTAGAGCTTCCATTGTTTAGACTAGAAACTGGGATTTATTTGTGAATGGTTACTTGGACCGAGAAAAATGGTGCTTTCAATATTGTCCAAGAAGCATTACTATAAGGAAAGAATTTCAAAGAAATTTGAATTCTAACCTTGCAGAAATAAAATAGCATTAGCGAAATTGTTCTGCCTAGTATATGTTTGTATATCAACAATCTAGTCCCTGGAACCAAGGAATAAAGACTCTGTAATTTTTTCTTTCAGGTTAATGACTTCCAAAAAAATCATCTTGACCAATATCAGATCTGTACTAAAAACATATGCTGAAAATCACAAATATGGTGGAATGTTGCAAATCCTTCCTTCCCATTTGAGCATTGCTCCAGATTGACTCTCGATAGCCACTGGGAAATTATCCAAATGATTAAAGCTCTCTGGTGCTGGCTTCATGAAACTACCCTGAAGTAACTGAATCTAAATTCCTTGGAAGTGGAAGAAAACATGCTGAATTAAGAGCAAAGCAGTCTTCCAGTGAAGCAGGAAAGGTTAATTACCTAAAACAGGCTAGTATTAATTCACTAATACTGTTCACGTGAATGTTCAGTAATACTTTTAGTATTACTGTTTTTAACATTTAGAAATGGGCTCAAAATAAAGGTAACAAAGAATTTATCCAAGGATAAGTTAAACTCTCCCTTGAAGGAAATATACAACAAACTGGACCCACTTGGAATCTAAGGGGCCCAAATAGTTTGCAAAACAACCAGTTAAATTCGGCAAACTTTTATTAAGCACTTTCTTTGGGTCAGAAATGGTAGCAGGCATTGGAAATATAAAAGCAAAAAAAAATTAAGAAAAATCTCTCCTTATGGAGCTTATATTCTATTGATATATCAACCAAGACTTCTATTTCTATTAAATTTTAAAATGGCAGAAGGATTGTGGTCATTCTTGTGTAGCTGGTAGTTGATTAGAGTTCATTTCTAGAGTTCAGTTAGGGAAACTAAATCTAGAAAATTTTCTTGAGTAGCCAAAGGCCACACAAGTAAGAAGTAGCAGAATTGGATTTTGAGCATCAATCTTCAGTCTCCAATTCATAATCACAAGACTTCCTTTGAAGTTTTCTATGTTTTCTATTTGATTTTCTAAGTACATGGAGGTATTGTCTTGCCTTCCTCTCCAATAGAATGGAAGCTCTTTGAAAGAAGATTCTGTTTATTTTTGTCTTTCTTTCCATCAATATATTATTCATTGAACAGCAAACAGTAGGTGATTAATAATGGCTTTTTGAATAATGAAAGCAGAACTCTGCTCATACTTTAATGACAGCATTATTACAAAAAACTAGATAACATTTAAAGCATTTTGACATAAACATTTGTGATTTTTTATTGGAAATTAGCATAATTCATATTTTTATATGAGTATGACTATATAAATTTAATTATTTCATTGGTTAGATCTGTCCAAATAACTGATATGGAAGCTTTCTCCACTGATACAGGTCAGTATCTCATTTGTAATCTAAACTTTATAAGATTATCAATGTTGAGCTGGACAGAACCTCAGAGGGCACCTTGCCCAACTTTCTCATTTTACAGATTGAACATAAATAATATGCTTCAGCATGTTACACCCCAAACCTCAGCACATCATAACTGATTGATTTAAAGATTTAAATGTTACCTCATGTCTGGGGATTTCTTAAAGAGGGAAATAAAAATGGAAGCAAATATTTGGCAAAGGTTTAAAGTTTGCAAAACACTTCATATATTGTCCCATTTGATTCTCACACCAATCCAAAGAGATAGCTGCTATTATATTTCATATTTTATAGATAAAGAAACTAAGATTGAATGAGACTTAGGAATTTGCCCAAGGTCCCACAAATAGTAAAGATCTGAGGGCAGATTTGAACTCAGGTCTTACTGACTCCAAGTTGACTGCTCCATTCACTGTACCTCATGGTAAAGGGTTTTACTTCTCACAAAATAAACACAAAAGATACGCCATGATCATTGACAAGTCTTAATTAAATGTAATTTATAACCAATGGTCCAATTAGATAGAAAGTTGTCATAAACATTATTTATGTAGTTTATTGGATGACTGAAGGTACATCATGAATTTCACCTTGGCTCTTTCTACTCATATCAACTATCTTCCAATAAGCTGAGTCAAATATTGGGTTCATTCTCCCGCTGGCAGTTGGTCTCCTTCTCTGGGAGATCCCGGGGCAGTTTTTAGGAACCCCTCCTACCGTTTTTCAGTCACCTTTGATTAAAGAGTCCAGGATTTCCTAACCTCCCAAACTCATTGGTCTTTAAACCTGGACACTTTCTAAGCTTATTCAAAAAGACCCAGAAGGAACGAAGATGGAAGGGGACAGCCAAACGCCAGAATTAGATTTGATTGAGAAGGCTATGGTCTGCAAGCTGTCAAGTATTCATGACCAAGTGGCAGTTGGAATTTGGAGGCTAGAGCAAACTGTCCTCTTCTGCCTCTTCACTTCTGAACCGTATGATGGACAGTTGAAAGGAAAAAGTGGGATAGGCACCTCTTTTTAGAGGTTCATTGAGTCATTAGATCTTTCTTTCAGTGGCCCGGATTGCTTGGACTAGATAAATGCATATGGGTGTTCAGAAGTAGGAAGATAAGCTCTTCCTAAAGCTCTTGTCATATAGGGAGGTTATGTCTTTTCTGAGATCACACAAATAATACTTATTAGAGGTGAAATTTGAATCTAGGTTCTCAGAGCTGGTGTTCTTTCCACTATTACTACAGCTTTAGAGGGGGCTAGGAATGTCCATCAAACTTACTACAGTGTCTGGGTCCATGATAGAAGCTCAATAAATTCTTTTTTTTTTTTTTTTTTTTTGCACGGCAATGGGGTTAAGTGGCTTGCCCAAGGCCACACAGCTAGGTCATTATTAAGTGTCCGAGACCGGATTTGAACCCAGGTACTCCTGACTCCAGGGCCGGTGCTCTATCCACTGCGCCACCTAGCTGCCCCAATAAATTCTTTTTTGATTGGTTGATTTTCAGATTAGGAAAACTAATGACTCCTAGAAAGGTGGTAACTTATTAAAGGTCTGAAACCCATGATACTAGGCTAGGACCGGAGAGTTACAATTTGGGTCTGGTCATTCTCAAACTAGTGTTCATTGTTCTAGATCATGGTCAAAAAGGATCAAAAGCACGCATTGAATTTATAGGAATCTGGAGACAAAATGCTGTTAGCATCCTGCTATGGTTCTGTTGTTATCACTTGACAAACATTATTCAGCTGCTCCCTAAAAGAACCATCCAAATTTGCATTGAATTTGTTTGAGCATCCTAGGCAAGGAAAGAATTTTTTTTTTTTTTGGAAAAAAAGATGTCAAATTCAAATAGATTCAAAATAAATTCCCTACTTGCTTAGTTTAGCTTAAAGGAAACTTTTTTATTGATTAAGTTTGTACCAACATTTTTTTTAAATAAGGCAAAAATGTTAAAAACTACTTTTCCACGGTATGTATTTAAAATCCTTCAAGCCCGGTGGTTTTTATAGACTTCTTGTGCAGGTTTACTTATTATTCTTGATTACAAAGGCTAGGAATCCATCAATTTTCCTGCAAGTCTTCCGAATTGGCTCTGACAACCCTTGGGTATATACTTAACACCTTTAGGTTCCAGACTTTTATTTGAAACTTTTACATTAGCAAATCTGTGTTTTCCTCCTAGCTGAGCTCAAAAAATAAAATAAGATAAAAAAGTGAAATTCAATATAATTTGAATGCTATGCAATAGCTTGAGAAAATTTATAAATTAAGTATATATTTTTCAGAATCTCTATGGCAATGTAATTTGTCATGTTGCCTGGTGGTGAATTAAATTAGAAATGGTCTATGTAGGCTGGATCTCCTTTCATAAAGTGGCTGAATTTAGAAGGGGGTGAAATGGGTTGAATTCCCCAAAGCAATAGGCATCTTTTCAGTCTCCATGACACCAAATAATGGGTTGGACTATATGGATCACTTCTCAAGCAGTTGTTTTGATGGTTTAGAGGCAGTTCTACAACAATAGAAGGGGGAAAAATGTTTTAGTAAGAAAAAGTGACATGTGGAATTGTGAGTGGTAGTGTTTTAATGGCAGCATTAGAGTGACTCAAGGGAGTTGTTCATGGATATATATATATATATATATATATATATATATATATATATATATAAAGTTTATATGTTTTATGTTAGAAATATTGTGGCAAAGTGGATAAAGTAGTGGTTTGGTGTTTGAAAGATTTGGGTTCAAATTTTGTCTCCAACACTTTAGTTGTGGAACCTGGGCAATCCACTGACTATCTTTGTGTTTCAAGTAATTGCTTAGTACCTAAATGCTAAGTGATGGAGAGGTTAGCATTTTCATTGATGGAGGAAATTTCACACTTTTAGAATGAATGAATGGCTGACTGACTGGCTAAATGACTGGATAGGATGAATGAAAAAAAGAGGATCCTCTATTAAGTGCTCACAATATTCAAAGCATTCCGCTAATTTGTAGGGATACAAACAGAAAAGAAATGGCCCCTACTCTCAAGAAGCTCATAGTTGAATGGAGAAGACCACATGTATAGGCGGTTTCAGAAGCCAGTCAGATGAGAAGGTCCCATAAACCTTAATGTACAGAGGCAAAGCAAGACCATCCAATAAGCAATTTTACATTTCAGACACTGTGCTAAGGATTGGAGATACAAAGAAGGACAAAAATAGTCCCTATTTCCAGCTCAAAGTTTAAGGGAAAAGATAATATACAAACAAGCTAGAGACAGGTTAAATTAGAATTAGACTCAAATGATTCACTAGCATTAAGCAGGAGGAGGCTGGGGATAGTTATCTTGAAACATATCATACAGGACAGGGATTTTAACATGGGGGACAGTGAGTGAAGGTACATGGAGTCTGGAGAAAGAGGGTCCTCTATGAGGAATAGCAAGAGGACCAGGTGTGTGTACGTGTGTGCATGTGTGTGTGGGGGGGCAGAGAGGGAGAGAGAGTGTAAGAAGGGGGTGAATGTTAGAGTTTAAGAAGACCAGAAAGGTAGAAGGCATTAGGTTGTGAAGACTGTAAAATCAGAAGATTTTAATTTTGATCCTAGAGGTATTAGGGAGCCATTGGAGTTTATTGAGGAGAGTAGTACAATCAAGATGAGTGTTTTAGGACGATCACTCTAAGTGAAGAGGAAACAATGATATTATTTGTGTCTGTTGAGACTTAGTGTGATTCAGTGAAAAGAAGACTAGATCTAGGTTCAATTCCTAATTATCACTTATTTCCTTTGTGACCCTGGGTAAGTTATTTAACTTACCGGATCTCATTTCTATCATCTGTAAAATAGTGGGGCTCGACATGATGGCCCATAAGTCCTAATACAAACCAAGGAATTTAGATTGAATAGTGTGGTTAAAGGAGCCACTGAAGATTCTTGAGCATGGACATGCCATTGGTCAGTTCATGTTGTCAGGAACTATGTGAGGTCCAATTAGGTAGCTGAGAGATTAAAAGAAGATAGACTAATTAGGAAAGTATTTTAATATTCTAAGTAATAGGTGTAGGAGATGGAAAAATAGATAGTGTACTTTGGAGAGAAATAAGGAAGTTCTATTGGGGGGGGTTGAATTTTGAGGAAGGGTAATTCTTGTTTGAGATGTTTTAAGTTTGTGATTCCCATGGGGCAACCAAGTGGAGATGTATATCAGGCAAGTAGAGATTTAGGATTAGAATTTAAAAATTCAAGTCTCAAGTCCTGCACAAATTGTTTCAGGGTAAGGCAGAAAAAAAATCCTTTTAGATATGCTTGTTTAGTTATAGAAGTCTTTGGGGGAAAAAAGTTACTTGATACCTATTATAATTTAAAAGGAATAAGATGTTGCA
This sequence comes from Macrotis lagotis, assembly GCF_037893015.1. Classification (NCBI taxonomy): domain Eukaryota; kingdom Metazoa; phylum Chordata; class Mammalia; order Peramelemorphia; family Peramelidae; genus Macrotis; species Macrotis lagotis. The sequence goes on along the minus strand of NC_133665.1, from coordinate 162,698,141 downwards.
GTTTCATGTGTGATTGTCTTTTTTAATTTTTTTATGCTCATCTTTTAAAAAGTCTATGTTAAGATCATGCTTGAGTTATGATTTCATAAATTAAAAAGGATATAAAACAACACACATACACAAAAGAAAAATTATAGAAAAAAGGTTAATCCAAGATTGAGTTGGGAAAATATCCTAATTTTTAAATGGGAAGACAGTAGAACTTTCCAGCTTTAGACCTATGAGCTTGATATTGATTCTAGAATATCTCAAAGGGGTGGTTTGTGGGTCTTTAGGGAAGCTGTATTCCTTAATAAACAGAAATATATCCTTTAAAATTCCTCTCATTTCATTTTTAAAAGGGTTCCTAGAATGCCATAGGTATGATATACCTAGATTTCTACAAAGTATTTCATAAAGCTCTCATAGTAGCCTTATGAAAATTAAAGGAGAAAGTCATGGTTTAGTCAATAGTAAAATGATTTAAATAGATGGATCCAAAGAATAGTCATTGATGGTCTGTTGTCAACTTGCTAGTTGTCTGTCCTTGGTCCTGCTTGGTTTAATATTTTTATCAATGACTTTAATGAAGCAGAGTTAGATACAAAATAATCCTAATTATAACCCTAATTCCAACACACACACACACACACACACACACACAAAACACACACACACTTATCAGCTTTGTATATTCCATAAATAAAGCATAAAAGCATAAAAAAAAGCACTGGACAATAGACTACAAATTGAAAAAAAATCTTGTACCGTTAAAATGATGACCCGAATCTAGAAAGATGGAATTTAATAGGAGTAAACACATAATTTTATAAAATACTAGAAGGCTAATAATATTGTCCAAGAAAACCCAGGTTCAAGTCTCTACTCTGAAACATGCTGACTGTGTGACCCTGGGCAAGTTGCTAAAACTCTGTGTTCTAGGTATGATTCTAAGATGACAAGTTGCCAACATTGATTGAACCATCACCTAGAATTTTCTCAGGGAAACTAACAGGTATAGTCTCTACCCCTATTTCTATTTTAGCAAAATGCATAGCAAAAGTACATAAGGGGGGGGGGGGGAGATCCCTGGCTGGTGATAGCAGTTCATATTAAAAGATCCAAGTCTTTTAGTTGATTGGAAGCTTGCTCTGACTCATGATCTAAGTGCATAATAAGGAGATTCTCCTCCTCACCCCCCAAGCTCAGTGTGCCCATAGGTCATATAAAGAAGGGCATAACATCCAAGGCAAAGGAATGGAATAGGCTATTGTTTCTGCTCTTAATTTTCTCACGTCATTATTATTTTCAGTATTGGGAAACACATTTAGGACTGCCAAACTGAAATGCATCTATAAGAAGGTGATTATGAGAAGGAACTCAGTACCAGAATCATCTGAAAAACCTGGAGATGAATAGACTGAAGAAGAAAAGACAAAGAGACATACCATCTTGGATTTAGTATTTGAAGAGATGTCCTATGGAAGAAAAATTAAGCTAAGTGTACTTAACCCTGGAGAGTAGAGATAGGAAATAGATGAACTCTGAAGAGATAGCTATCAGCTCAGTATAATGGGGAAAATTGTTCTGATTATAACTGTCTGAAAGCAAAATGAATTCCATCCCCTTGGAGGTTTTTAAGAGCAGGTTGGGTCGCTTTTGGTCTAAGCTATTGCAGAGTGGATTCCTTTTACAATATGAACTCATTTAAATGAACCCTAGAGTACCTTTCCAATTTATCTTCTGAAATTTTGTCATTGTGTTCTAGACATCTAGAATTGTCCAAATCCTTCAATGCAAAGATGAAGAAATTGAGGTCTAGAGGGATTAAAATTGCATGTCCCCCATCACATTAACTAGTGATTGTCTGAGGCAGATTTTGAACTCAGGGCTTCCTGATTTTAATGCAGTGTTCCCTTCACCTTCTCTAGACCCTCTCTCCAATTTTATTTAATGGGTTCTTTAATGGGAAAATTCATGACCATAAAGTTTTTTGGTTATTCTAAATATTTTTATTTTTAAAAACTGTTTTGAGGCAATTGGGGTTAAATGACTTGCCTAGGGACACGCAGCTAGAAAATGTTTTGAGGCCAGATTTGAACTTAGGTCTTGATTCCAGGGATGATGCTCTATCTATTGTACCACTCAGATGTCTCTATTTTTTTTTAAATATAGTATAATAAATTTATTTTGTGAAATCAAGCAAGTAAGTTTAGAAATACATTAAAATCAGTGCTACCAAAGTACTTTTTTGAAAATTTGAAGCAAGTCACTACAAATGAGAATATGGAATCAAAGATGTTAATTAATTTCTGAGGTGATAAGCTTGTTATGGGCAAAGAAAGATCTAGCTTGAGAGACAGCCTACCCAGGTGACAATGTGGATTGAGTATTAGGACGGAGTCATGAAAAGTAATCTTCTCAAATCCATCCTCAGATACTTACTAAATTTGTAATCTTAGGCACACCACCTGACCCTCTTTGCCTCAGTTTCCTTGTTTGTAACATGAACTGGAGAAGGAAATAGCAAAACGCTCCAGTGTCTTTGCAAAGAAGATTCCCAAATGGGGCCATGAAGAGTCAGACATGATTGTAATAACTGAACGGCAACAACATAGCTTCATAGAAATAGTGTTGAACTTAGAGTGAGAAAGCCTAGGGTGTGCGTTTGCATGTGTTCTGAATTCATTTGTCAAAGAATATGTTATACCTCCTAGTTGAATGTCAATTCCTTGAGGAGATGAACTGTCTTCTTTAGGTTTTTTGAATTTCCATTGCCAGCCAGAGTGACTAATACATAGGAAGATAATAGGATTCTACATTTGCTGTTGAAAGGGATATTCAAGGTCATCTAATATAACCTCTTTTTTGGGCACATAGAAATACTCATTGATTGATTGATTAAAATCCTACCTGTATTATTAAATGTGTGACCATTGGCAAGTCATTCAAATACTTTGAGGATTGATTTCTTCATAGCTTCAAAGAAGATGAAGGATTTTAAGGTACATTGTTCCTTGAAGGTCCTTTTTACATCAAGGCATTTAGGAACAAAGAGACAAAAATGATGTTTTTATATAAGAAAAATATATTTATTGTCAAATTATATACAATATTACAACTGATTTAGTTAAACATTTAAATGCCTAAAAATGTAGAAGATAGTTTGCTTTAATAAAAATTGGTAATATATGTGTATGAACAAACACATTTTTCAGATAGGATCTGAAAGATTTTGGAAAGAAAATGAGCCATAATCTAAATATAAAAACTCAAATTTCTTGTGAAAATGTAGAATGATGCCTGGTTTTTGTGGGAAGGATTTAATGGTATAAAAAATCAGAGAAAGATAATTTATTAGAATCTAGAGAATTGTGAGCAGAAAGAAACAAGGTCTCAAGTGCTTTTCAAACCATCAGAGCTGCAAGCATGATGGATAGCCTGGCTCATTAGTTCGTTTCCTTCCTTCCTTCCTTCCTTCCTTCCTTCCTTCCTTCCTTCCTTCCTTCCTTCCTTCCTTCCTTCCTTCCTTCCTTCCTTCCTTCCTTCCTTCCTTCCTTCCTTCCTTCCTTCCTTCCTTCCTAACTTTCCTAAAGAGGATAAGTCTTAAAAAATGAAAAATCACATAAACATTTAAAAATAGATGTGGAAAAAAACAGAATAAAAAACTTGATAGAGCAAATTTAGGGAGTTGTGAATTTTTAAATAAACAATGAGTTTGAGTATTTGAGCAAGAAAACTCTGATTTAAGCCATTGAAAGAGTATAGAAAATATTGGAACTTGGTATCCGCAGCTAAGAGAAGGGACCCAACATAGAAATCTGAGACCAGTTGAAGACTCAGCAAAAAATACTACTGTGTTGGATACATGGTAGTTAGAAACAGTAAAACTGATAGATTGAAACGAAAAGATGACTTATTGATCATATAGAATTGACTTTAATGACCAAGTTTTGCAGTGACAGTTGTTACCCTTCAGTGCCACCTAGAGGTGAAAAGGAGTAGAGTTCCTCCTAGGTCCTATTGCTATTTGCTGCCAGCTCTGGCATGAGAAGGCAAAGCTGTAGGGGCTTGGTAGGTATGACAAACTGAATTAAAGAATCAACCTGAGAAAACTCTTTGTGAATTCCATTCTGATTGGACAATGGAACATTTCAATGAGGGGGAGTTATCTGCTCTTGTCTGTATAACCCAGAGATAGCCAGTTTGATGGGCACTGCCATTCTCTGGTTTAAAGAGAACTGTTATTCACTTGTGTTAACAATTTATTAAATATTGTTTTAAAGATAGTAGTAAAGTTAAATATGAATGTTATATGGAATAGAGAAGACAATTTCCCCATGGAGGAAGACCAAAAAGTTAAGCAGTGAGCAGAAAGACAATTTTGTATAATACAGATGTTCCCAAGTATTGGGACTTCCAGGTTGGAGTTGTAAGAATACCCTAAAATTTTCTGTCTCAAGTGTTTCATTGTCATGATCTTTTAGATTTGTGCACATTAATCATTATAGGTGTTGTGTATATTGGTGGGAGAATAGGATCTGTGCTTTAAGATGCATTGGGACACATTTTGTTATGGGCGCACTTTGCTTGACTATATTAGTATCTATAGCATTATTAGTTCTTTTACTTGATTGCTAGTAAATGATTATAGGTAAAATTATATGTAAGTTATATGTAAATGATTATATTTCTATTATATATAAGTGATTATTATATTATTATATTATATGTAAATGATTATATGTAAAATGTAAATTGCTAGTTTAATATCTAAAAGTGATTGTGTAAACCTGATTGTATCATCACCCACTATGTGAAGTTATTACCTTGTAAATGGTGTAAAAGATAGAAAATACAGTGCATGGGCATTCAATAGTGAGAGTTTGGAGGCGGTGTAGCTATTTATCCTCAACTCGATTACCCCATAGGACTCCAAGAGAGTTTGAAGGCAACTGCTTAGTGATGGTCTATCTCTAGGAATGTAAACTGGCCAGGATAAGAACAGGTTGGAGGACATAAACTAATTCAGAGAACATAGTATTATTGAGATACTGCTTGAGACAGAAATGAAATATATATGTATACATACAAACAACATACATAAACATATATACTCAAATGCAAGCACATGCACACCGGTGTGCAATGCAATATAAACACATGAAGACACATAGGCATATTTAGTGTATAAATGGGCTCTTATGTACATGCATACATATATTCTATGACATTATAGGCATCCATGTCAAGGGTCACTCCTATGCTCAGTAAGGTTGTAACATGAAATATGGCAAGTGCTTTACAAACTTTAAAGTGATATATAAATACCAGTTATATGAGGCATAGGGACTAGAGAGCTAGGCTTAAAGGCACAAAGACCTGGTTTCAGGTTTTTTTCCTATGATATATATTGACTCTAGGCAAGCCCTTTAATTTCTCAGAGTCCCAGGAAATGGGTTAAAAATTTTTAAGTGTAGATATGTATCAATGGAAGGAGTTTCTAGACTAATGAAATCACGGATAGAGAGCAAAAAGGATGAGAATAGGTACTAATGATAGGGTCAGAGGACCTGGGTTCAAATGCTCATTGACTTGGGCAAGTCATTTGTCCTCATCTGTAAAACAAGAGGGTTATAACAGGCAACCTGCAGACATAGTGTTATTTTGCTTACTTGTTTGCCCTTTTCTATTTCTTAATTGCCTATCGGGTGGAATCTAGTGTCAGGTAGGTTTGTTGAGAAGTCTGCAGGGACTGTTGAATCATATCACCAATAAGTTGGATGAGTAGACATTTTATTCAATCTCACAACCTCTACAACGTCTCCAAAGTAGGAAATGTGCATAAGATTAAGCAATTTCAGTTGTTTCCATGGTCAAGAAAATAAAGTGGCTAAATTAGGTAAAAACCTGATGAGCAAACAGCAGAGAAAGCTAATCTCTAATCCTTAACCTGTTTAGTTATTACTCTATACCCCACAACTCAATATATTCCACTAGAATTGCATAAACCATTCTATGGATTTCCAATAGGTCTCGATTCTACCCATTTCTCCTCTCAGTGCTGTGGAAAATCAAAAGATAGGAGCATGCCTCATCTGGGAGAGCAATGTGGTTATAACCTGTGCTGCATCAGCATTTAACTAGAAACCTGAGGACTAGAGGGACTGAGGCAGAACATGGATATATTACTTGGTGGAAGTCCACTAAGCTTGAGGGAAAGAGCCCATTATATAGTGGGTCCCAGTTTGTTCTCTCAGAAGTCTCTTAGAACAAAGACAGTGAAATATAGATTGTCCAGAAGGAGAGAAGCCTGAGACAACTTTAAGGTCCACCTTCCAGGAAAACTGTAATTAAAGGGGAAGGAGTCAGAAAGTGAGCAATAGGAGAAAATATAAGGGGGTGGGAATGACTGAAATCTCTTGGGGGAAACTCAGACTATAGACATAAAATAAAGCAATAGGGATGATTTTAATTACAGAAGGGAAAATGAATTTCAGGTCATCTAAAAGAGTTCAGTCATTTATACATAAGTATTTCAAGATGATGGAAAATGGATTCACATTTGATGAAACAGAGAATCCTATAAAAGTCCAAGAGAACCGTGGAATCACAATAAGATTCTTCTGAATGCTTTAAAGGAGAAGCAAGGGCTGTGAAAGAAGAATTACACAATAGAAATAGTTGGCAGAATAGAAAAATCTGAATCCACAGTGACAAGTTTCACTAAAGAAGTAAAAAAAAAATAAGTAACTGGGCATATAAATATATAGAAGTGATATTGTGGAAGAATAAAAGCAAAAAACCTAATACAAAAGAAAATATCTCTATACAAGCAAAATATTTTAATTTTTAAGGCAGGATGACTGGAAACAATTTAACATTTTGGAAATACTCTCAGAGCAATGGAAGTCAACAAATTTGAATGCTCTGATTCGAAATCTAATATAAGACAATCACCTGGGACTTCTGAATATAGAAAAAGAGTACCAATCAAAAGACTATGCAGACCACCAAAGGACCTGGTTGTAAAATGTTCCATCATCCCATAAAAGAGATCCTGTAGTATGTGCCCCAAGAAAAGGATCATAGAGTATCTGTGTGAAGTCATTGAACAAGGATCCATTTGTATATTTATTATTTTTATCAAGGGAACTAAGTTATTTATTGTTACCCAGCTTCATATTGTTCAATTGTAGTACCCTTTACTGTACAGAGGAGCACATTTTTTTTTTGATTTACAAGATGTTAGCAAAAGTATAAGCCCAAGGTTTCTTGTGGAGCAATGCAAGAATTTACCAATGATTGTCCATGACTCAACTTAAAACAGGTCCCTTTTACTTCTGAAGGAATGTAGCTAAAGACAATACTGAAAACCAACAAAGAGCGTATGGCCATATGACTAGGAGGTTCTACATTTCATTTCACTGGTAGATCTGCTATTACGTATAACAGAATTTCACTGTGGGTATGTGTTCTTTTTACCAAAGAGATTCATTAAACAAAGAATTATTAGGAAATTATTAATTGGTAATTACCGTGTTAGTAGGACATCTAAGAGGACAAAGAGACCGTTCTTAAGGAATTTTTATTTTCTGAGGCTAACTGGAAATAAGGCATCAAAAGCAGATGGAATAATTGACTCCCCTTTCATCTCTGTTTCTTCCCAAAGTCTTTTTCTTATACCAACTTCAACATCCCCCATGTGTCTGGAGTTGATTCAAGAGAGAGTCTAGAACCATGTGTTACCTCGTTCTCAAAGAATGTCTTCCCTCTCCAAAGTTCTCATACTAATTCTTCCCTCTTACACAGGAACACAGTGTCATATCAGCATTCTCTCTCCACAAATTAGGTGAGTCTCCTGCAAAATGCTCCAGGCTTGACTGTAAACCCAGGATTATAAGATTATGACATTTTGTTTTTAACAGCCAGGAAGCTTAGCAGCATTTCGATGCTGGGAGGATAGGAGTTGAGAGGTGAATATAATTATTGGGAGGTCATATCAGAACTAGTGTTTGCTTAAAACACTGCTGAGGTGAATTTGGTTATAAGTTCAGAGAGTTTGCGCTATTTTATATAGCAATGAAGATGAGGCTCTCAAAATGAATGATTGCTTTCGTTTTAGCTCCAAAAGGAGGGAACACACGGCTGGGCATTTGAGGACCATAAATACATTAGCTCTATATTCCCATTTTGAAACTCCCTGACTTGCTTTTCAGTCTGGCAGAATATGAGTCAAAAACTTATATTTTCTACTGAGCTCAAATCATCTTCTTTTTGATTCCACTCCTCTGATATTCAGAAAAGGAAGAGGGGTTTGGGGGTTTGCTCCCTGAAAGTGAGGAGACTTAAAATACACATTATTTGAAATCTGGCTCCTAGCCAAGCTTTGCCATTACAACCAAAGCCCACCAAACAGAATCTGCTTTGTGTGATTAATGCAGACTGTCAATCACCCTCAATTACAGGGTGACTGGGGAGGGAAATAAGTGGAACTGAGGGCAGAATGAGACTTTGAAACTTAATTTTGGTGTGTCGTAATTGGGATGCAAATCAACATCTCTGGAGGTGAATGGATCATAAATTCCAGTCCCCCAGTTTTGCTGATCTTCAACAGCTTGGTCCAAGTCCAGAAACTGCCAGAAGACTATGTATGGCGAAATTGTGACTGAGGAGGACTCCTTGACTCTCAGTAATCTCCTTTGAAGGGACTGGAGGATTTACAATCAATTTGAAGGCAAATTATAAAAGGAAAGTAGACATTTGGTGTAGCTTTGATGTAAGTGTTCCAACCTTCTTCTATCTAGGTTGTGGGGTCAGTGCTATTTAAACTTAAATGCTTAAATAAAAGAAGCCCATATCCTGTATTTGGGTCAGTTGTGATTATGCAAAGATAGCTCTTGAAATGTGACTTTGGGGACTCAAGCTATTTGTAATACCAGAGAATTATCCTTTTGGGTATACCTTTTGTGACCCAGGAGGCCTTGGGAAAGTTGGATTTTTTAAAATTAAATTGCCAGCTAAATGACTCTTTTCAAACAGGCTGGGGTGGGGGGAATAGTTCCACCCCCTGTTCAAGAGAAGGGAAAGTGCTCAGAGCAATTGCTTGGTGTGGTCTGTATGTCATTTGTCCTTAACGTATGGAGACAGGGAAGGAGAGAGAGAGAGAGAGAGAGAGAGAGCAGTGACATCTGGGGATAGGTTGTTTCTTATTTAGAGATCTAAGATTTAGCTCTTTGTAATGACATGGTCCTCAAAAAATGAGGGAAGGAGAGTAGGGTTAATAATGATTCTTTATATTCTGGGAATCACCTGATACCATTTAAAACACTTTGGTCCAGCTCCTTAGTGTATCAAACTCCATTTTTACAATTGGCTGCACACATTCCACATTTGAGGGAGCTCAAATGGGCAGTTAAGAAGAGAAAATGAAAGCTTGCCTTCTTGAAGGTTTATTTGGGAGTACAAATCTGGGATTTGGGATCTCATTTGAGGACCAGGCATCTTTTTTCAACCTCAAAATGAGCCCTTCCAATATGACCTCAAGCACAGGTGCAGGGTTCTGTTTGAATAATACCTCCTAGTGAATTTTTCAAACACTGAGTATTAGATGACAAGGGATTTTTTTAAAAGCACATTCTAAATGAATGGTAGGATTATTAGGAAAATAAGGAAAGCTGTAACCCTTCTTTCTTTCCTCTCTCCCTTCTTTTTCCTCCCTCCTTCCTTTCTTTCCTTCCTTTCTCCCTGCTATTCTTCCTTCTTTCCTTTCTTCCTGTCCCTCCCTCCCTCCCTCCCTCCCTTCCTTCCTTCCTTCCTTCCTTCCTTCCTTCCTTCCTTCCTTCCTTCCTTCCTTCCTTCCTTCCTTCCCTCCTCTTCCTTCCTTTCTTCTTTTCTTCCTTCCTTTCTTCCTTCCATCCTTCTGCCCCTTTTCACTTGGGGGGGGGTCCTGCCGGGATGGTCCTAGCTTGGTGGCCAGGGATGGTGCCCAGCCAATGGCCCAGTCGGAGCTTGCATCCTGGAGGGTTTTTTCTCCCCCCCCCCTCCACCTGCCTTCTCTCTTGCCAGACAGAAGAGGTGACGAGGTGGCGATGGAGATCTCATTTCTCCTGTTTTGCTGCCTGTGAAGTCTGCCAACAGAATCCACCTTGACAAAGTCAAGGACTACGCTTTAATGTTGAACGGAGTGGATAAATTATGCATGAAATTGTAGCGGAGTCTCTAGTGTGCAGAATTGCTCCTTTTGATATGAAAGGTTAATTCAGAAAGGAGTCCCAAATAGCTGCGAATTGGGGGGATAAGTGGCGAGTAGTCACTGTGCTGAGCTGTTATGACTAGAAATTGCATTCGCTCTCCGGCTTCCCCTGAGATTTTGCCTTGCCGGGGAATATCAACTGTACTCAATCGGATAGCGTTTAGAAGGAACAAGAGTGTATGTCCACATACAGGAGAATATTCTAATGGCATTTAAAAACAAGGAACTGTTCTTTTTCAGGGATATCATATACCCCAAGGAAGGATTCTGCTTGCATTTAGGGCTAGCACAAGGCCCATTCAAGGGAATGAGTTGGAAGCCTAGATTAATTCCTGCCCACGACCTGGGTTCCCCTTTGTAGACACTCAAAATCAGTCAGGTCCCCAATCAGTTTGAGGGGAGGCCCAGGCCTGTTCTGAGCAGTGGTGCTTTGGGTAGAGAATTAACCCAATCATTTGTTCATTGGGTCTTCCACTTCAGACTCATTTGGACATTTAGTCTTTCCCCTGCTTTTATTAAACATTCTTGCTAAAACATGCTGATTCTTTCTATAGCATCCATTTTTAAGAGAAAAAGAGAAGCAAATGAAAAATAAAATGCATTATCGGTCTGCCTGCCTGCCTGTCTGTCTATCTATCTATCTATCTGCCTGCTCTTTTTTCCCAGACACAAGAACCATTTTTGAAATTTTGTGATTCATGCATCTCCAAAAGTCCATCTTCACTATTCTCAAGGCCTGACAAGTGCTGAAGAAGAAGGGACAGTTGGGTGGTTCAGTGGATAGAGCACCAGCCCTGGAGTCAGGAGCACCTGAGTTTAAATCCTGCTTCAGTCACTTAGTAATTGCCTAGCTGTGTGACCGTGGGCAAGTCACTAAACCCCATTGCCTTAAATAAGAACTGAAGAAGTTTGGATTCAAATAATCAAAGTAAGATCATTTCTGAACTGCCTTAAAATTTTGTATCTCTTCTTACCCATGAAGAAATGATCAGATTATCAGGTCTTTTGTGGGACACTGAATGGACAATATGAAAAATGAGTCAGAATTCTCTGTGTGGACTCAGAAATCGGAATTGTTCCACTGAATGCAGCACAATCCAAGGATAGTAAATATAAAGCTTCCAGTTTATAAGTACAAATATAGTAGATTATGCATTTGGAAGACCCTAGAGAAAATTCAGAATTGGTTAACTCCACCTTGGTCCCATTAAGGAACTTGTAAGGTTCTATTAAAGAAGTATCCATTGTGGACAGAATTCTTTCCAAGGGTTTCCTTTTCAACATTTTTGCCCCTTCTCTTTTCATATCATTGATAGAGTTTCCAAAGACCTGCCTGTTGTCAATCAACAAATAAAATATTATTTAAGAATATTTAAATAATATTATTTGTGTTTGTACAAAAAGGAAAAATTAATCCCTTTCACCTCATTATTTTATTTAAAAAACAAATTTTACACAATTTCTTGGATAGAGTCACCAAGAAGAATAATTTTGACAAGTGAGAGGTTTTACTTCCTTTTTTTTTTTTTTTTTTTTTAGGCCTCACAGTCCAAGGTTTCAGAGTTCTCTGTTTCTAAATTCTGAGTTTCGGAGAATAGTATTTTGCTTCTTTGCTATATTACTAATGAGCATTTAAAATGACTAATCCTTACCCTACTTATCAATGTCGTGAATATTAATTTTTTCTTCTGCTTCCTCTGATTCATTAGCTTTGGTCCTAGATAGAAAATTGTTTAAATAGGTTCCTGTCATCTGAGATGGTTTCTGACTTCGCAGTGTGACTATTTGGTTCCATGTAGGAATGACTGTAACTATCCCTTTTTTATAAAAAGGTGATTTAGGTGCAGTTGGGTCTTGCAGGCTTGAGTGCGAGCCAAGTCTATGGCAGTGTGGGGAAGGGCGGTCTTCCTATGCTTTGGACTCTATTTGCAAATTCTTCACCTGGAATGAATCCTCTGATGTCTTTAGTATGTTGACCTGAAAAACAAATAATCCATCATTTCATACACTAGCTGATAGATTAAGGTTTTGGAAATGACAGTGTTTATAGATAGATTATAATGAATTAGCCCAGCTCTGTAAGGTGAATTGTATTTTGCTCAGTGATAGGAAAGTGTTAATGAAGATTTCTGATTCACACTTATTATAAGTTTCAATATTAGGGAAAAAACTATACTCATTTCTGATTCTTTAAACCAACATTAATACTTAGATTTTGGGTGTCTTGATTGGCACAAGATTCACTTTGACCCCAGATGAACTTATATGCCAACATTCACTTGCCTTAGAAACTATTCGTGAGCAAACGGGTAATCGTTTTCATAAGTAATTAATACCTTTAAAAGCATCTTTGAAAGAACTAGTTAAGTGAGAGAATCAATCTCTTTTAAAAGCTTCCAATTCACTAGAGGCCCATTCAGTTTTCTGCACCTGCTCACCAACCTTATCTCAGCCCCTAGCACCCATTAATGTTCCCTTTATCCCTTTTTGACAGGATGAGGAGAGCTATATGCTTTAAAAATATATAAATTGAATTGAAAAAAATAAGGAAATTCAAAGGTTGTGCCAAATGTAGTCCTCACTCTGACTTGGCAACCTAGTAATCGAATGTTTGTGTTTGATGTAAAATAGTTTCATTGACTGAAAAAAAATCTATTCAGTATGTAATTCAGCCTTAGGTTTAGTCTCTTAATTGGTCACTGTGGATTTAATGACTGAGCTGTATTTGTAGGATAGTAAATATAAAGCTTCCAGTTTATAAGTACAAATATAGTAGATTATGCATTTGGAAGACCCTAGAGAAAATTCAGAATTGGTTAACTCCCCCTTGGTCCCATTAAGGAACTTGTAAGGTTCTATTAAAGAAGTATCCATTAAATTGAATTTGTCTTTTCTTTGGGTAAGGCTCTCTGGATCAAGATAAGTTAATAAAAATATCTGCAAGTTAGCCAGAAATCCATGGAGAGGAAACCCTGGTTCAACTATGTCTTGCCTTTTTGAGGTTCCTTGGAGGTTATGTAAAAGATATATTTTTTAAAAAGTAAGTAATTTTTAGTTAGGAAGCCATGATGAAAAGTCCTTAGGAGTAGTTAGTATTCTCTTGTGTTGTGTTAGCATCCATTTCAGAGAAAAGACATTCCCTCTGAACAAGGTTTTTCACTGGAAGAAAATTACATTTTTGGCTCAACTCCAAAGTCCTGCCTTAATAACCTCTCTCTAGACACTCCCTCCCTGACAACATGGAGAAAGGGATCTAAGTGGAAAAGAGCCTCTTGAAGCAACAAGTCTACCTTGTAGATGGGAGTAAGGAAGGTGCAAGAGAAATTAGAAATTGAGATAAAGTGATTTTTGACAGGACCCCTGGTGGGGCAGTATGGGTCTCAAATATTGTTTTTTTAAGTAATGATTTTCCCAGTTTTGATGTGAAAATTCTAAATCAACTAATGCTGGGTATTGATTTCCCATAAGATATGGCACAAGCAATTGGTGGACCCATTTGTGAATGGAGTCAAGTACTAATGAGATAATGTTATATGTAGCAAACCTTAACTATGAATATATCCATGTTGGCTATTATTAGCTATGATTAATATTCATTGAATTCATTAATATTCACTTATTTTATTCTTCCTCAAAACTCTTGAATTGTCTAATGAACAATGAAGCTATCAGAATATTTTGAAAATTATCTCATCTGACTGCTGTTAGGCAGAATGGTATCCTTGTTTCCTATCTGGTTCTATAATAATTACAGACTCTCAGAGGTAGAAGGATCTCAGAGGTCTTTGAGATTGTATATTATGGTGGATCAAATGTGGTATTTGAAGTCAAGAAGACTTATGTTCAGATCCCACCTCTTACACTTAGAAAGAGAGAGACTCTTGACTTTTCCCTTAATTTCCCTTAGCTTTACTTTCTTCATTTATAAAATGGGGTATATTGATTATTGTATTCCTCCCAGCTAAAAATCTCATTTTCTGAAATGATCCTTTCCTGCAATGCCTTTATTCTAGTGCCTTCACTCTGAGATTCTCTCTAATTTATTCTGCATTCATCTTGTTTGTACTGAGCTCTTTGAATGTTGTCTCCTCCATTAGACTGGGAGTTCCTTGAGAATTGGGGTTGTCTTGTCTTTCTTTGTATCTCTGGTGTTTAGCACAGTTCCTAGAAGTATGGTAGGCACTTAATAATTGTTGAGAGGCTCAAATGAGATCACTTTTGTAAAACTCCTGTAAACCTTAAATAGCCACAGAAATATCAGTTGTTATCATGGTAACATAGGAGATTATGTTTAATAAGACAAAATATGGGGAATGGAAAACCAAGGAGCTTGCCTCCCATTGGGGAGTATAAAATGGGGAGATTAGATTTACCCTGCCTTCCTGTAAATATATTTTGCACAGTCTGATCTTCTGCCTCAGTTCTCAGACTTATAGTCATTCCATTAGGGGTAACTGGTGAAAGTTGATGACAAGTATCAGTAGTCTTTCACCCTGGAAATATCCTTAAACATGGCTAATCTGTTCAAACAGTCAATGGGAGATGTTCCAGGTTAGTGCCAGCCCAGAATCTTATAAAAGGCTCTCTCCTTTTTCTTTTTTGTTCTAGTCAGATTAGCAAAAAAAAATATATACCAAAGCAAATATATAGTTTCTCAACTAGTCTATGGGAAATTTCTTTGATTCCAGTTGGTTCCTAATCTTTCCATTCTTATTACTTCTCCTCCTTATCACCTTGAGCTGACTAAGCATAGAATAGCAGAAGTCCACTAGATTTGAGATCTCTCAGGGGAAGAAATCATTAAGCTGTCTCTTTCTCATCCTGTGTCACCTCACATTGGGGACTGGATGGGTCTTCTCATTTTATCCAGATGCTCTGGTTTTCCAACCTCTATCAGAGTTGCTATTAAACACAAAACTGAGGTTAGTGGTCATTGTTTTCTTTATAAAAGATCCGAATAAATAGTAGCAAGGGGAAGGGCAGAGAAAGTCCTAGGGGGAAGAGGTAAAAAGACTTGAAGCTATGGACCAGTACAGGTCATTGGGAATAACAATGACAGCAGACCCAGAAATAGATTTCCCTGCTCAGTATCTTTTCCCCTCTCAGGGAGAAGAATAAATTGATTTCAGAGAATAGTTTAGTTAAGAAGGAAGCATTCATCCCAACTCTCTGGCAAGGTAGAAGGATAGAATTCATCTTATCCAGGCATTGCTCAGTTTGGGACTTGCTCTCAGCATAGGTAGGACCCTTCTTGTTTTTCTAGAAGCAGAGGCTCTGCAGAGCAACTTTTGTTGTTGGTGGTGTTGCAAGGGGACCAGGGAGCCACAAATGCTCAATTTTGTGAGCCTGTATAGTATGAAGATGGAGAATGATCCCTCTTAAGCCAGTTTTTCTCTCCTCTTTTTCTCCACCCCCCAAATTCCTTGCAAAAACGATGCTATGAAACCCCAGTTTCATGACATCAGTAGAGGGTGGAATACTCATAAAGCATCTTTGTCTATATGGCCGTGCTTCCATGGAATGAGCTTCTGATGATGCAGTCACATCACTAATAAGGATCCTCTTGATAAGATAACTGGCAAGTGGTCATCCAGACTGTTCACAAACCTTTGTGCAGAGAAATACATTACCTCTTGAAGCAACTCATTGCATTTTTGGACTACTCTAATTGTTAGGAAGTTTTTCTTATTACTCCTACTAAATTTGACTCTGCAATTATCTCCCCCTCATTACCAACGATCCTAATTCTGCCCCTGAAACCAAATAGAACAAGTCTAAGTCACCCTCTAGATGTCAACTTTTCAAATTCTTAATGACAGCCATCAAGTCTGCTCCAAAGAATGAGTGGAAGAAAAACCAGATTCCAGGCTAGGTAGGGCAAACTGATACATCAGTGCGAATTTACTTTCCATCACTTGTGTCCGTACCTGGGATGAGTATTTAGCTTATGACCAGGTCATATGTTAGTTTAAAATAACATGTCAGTAAGTAGAACAGGGCCGTGAGCTTGTGATCCAACATCTGTGTCCTCCTGATGATGAGAGAAGGTGGGTAACAGAAGGCATGCTGTGCTAAGTGTTCCTCCAACCATGTCTGGGTGTCCTTCACATGGAGGAGAAGACAGAAGCAAGATGCTACAGAGGAGGTCACCTTGATTTGGCTGGCACCATGAAAGCTAGGAGAAGAGTCCGATGTTCTTGCCTCCAGTCCAGTGAATTCAGAGGACTTACTGAAATTATCTGGCACGAATGTGGTGTTTCCTATAATAATAAAAAGAGAATTTTTATTATTTTCTTTTCTTTATTACTACTTGAACTCTCGACTTTCAAGTTTTATGACCCCCTGGAGCCTATCATTTCTGAGATCATTTCAGTAATCTCCATCCCCCCCCATCTTTTTCTTATTATAATCATCATGTTCACTTATGTGGCTAAAGTATTTCACGTCATATAAAGTACTTTCCTCATCACAGCCCTGTAGTCAGTATGAATATCAATTCTCCCATTTTATGGATGAAAAAACTGAGACCCTAAGACTTAAATAATTTGCCTAAGGTCAGTCATCTAGAACCTGTCTGAATCCATTTGTTGATGAAGTTAAACTCAGGAGACCAAAGTTGGAGATTCTTACATTTTAAAGAAATCTCCTATCTTTCAATTTAGTTGTTCTAAGTCAGAGAACCATGATTAACCACCTGTTATTTGCAAGGCATACTGCTATGTGTCAGACAATCCAAGGACAAAGTGAAAAGCAATCCTTCTCAAGTTTATGTTCAAATCAGAGTGCGTGTGTATGTGTGGGGGTACAACAAGTAAGTAGAGAAGTTTTTTAAGTAGTCATAAGGCAATATGAAGAGGGAAAGATTACTAAAGACTGAGTGGATCATAAAAGCCTTCCTGGAGGAGGAGGCATCTGATTGGAGGCTTGAAGGAAATTAGAAATTCTATGAGGTAGATGCAGGGAAGAAGGAATTTTTTACTTTTCAAAGAGCTTCATTAACTTTGGGTGTTTGTGTAGGAGAGATATACCAAATAGTTCATAGTTTTTAAAGCAAAGATGAGATGTTTCATTTGGAATGCAAATTCATATTGTGAATCAATGACTCTTTTCATTCTACTGTCATCACATCAGTAATGGAGGCTTTCCAAGGGAAGTTGAAAAACTTCTCAAATATGGGAGTTGGATACAAAACTGGAGAGGAGAGTTAGCACCTGTTGACCTCTTTGGAGTGACTTGAGGCTTTCAGAGAAAATTTGCTATCTAAGACTTTCTCATCTACCACATAGTCAAGAAAGGTCAGTGGATTTGGAGTCCAAGGCATTGCTACTACTTTCTGTATGACCTTAGCATGTTCCTCAACTGTCTGGAGCTTGGTTTCCTCAATGAATGATAGGATGGGCTAAATCATTTCTAATAACTTTTGAACTCTAAGTTCTTTGATCTTTTAGGATTTAAAATTCCTTATATTAGTGTCACAAATGTGCTATAACAGTTTATCAGATGATTTTGCAATGAAGGAGATTGTATGGTTGAATGGAAGGAAGGAAATGGTATGGAAAAATATCTGAAAATTAGACTTAATCTTTATAAAAATAACCTTAGAAAATCATTCATTTTTAAAACAGTAATGATATTTGAAAAGTTTATAGTGGAAAAATAAGTATAAAACTTTAGCCTATGGTCTCCCTTCCTTGTTCTGGTTGCTAATTAAGATTACTATATTGGTTCTCATTTTTCTAAAAAATTCCTATCCTTTATAAGTCCCCTTGATCTTATATAAATATTCATTACTAGAATTGATTTGCAGAAATGGTACTTTTTTAGCCCAGTAAAATAAAAAAAAATCAGCAATGTGAACATTTAAGATGACAGAAATCAGCTGCCCTGTATGTATTGAATGAGTTGCCATTCAGAGGGACACACAATAACCTATGCTGCAGAGTAGAGAAATCAAAATCACTGGTAGGAATGAAAGGAATACTTTCTCACTTTGGGAAGTATATTGATGGATTTCAGGCCATTGGAACCTACTTAGTAAGTCATGTCAGGCTTTATAGAAAATGATAACCTAGAGTCCTGAAAGAATGACTAGTTTTCTTGAATGATAATTTAGCTTCCTTCTAGGTTTAGGTTCAGCTTGCTAAGTCATGTAGCCTGCTTTGAAGTTAAACTTACCCTTTATTCTTTTTTTTTAATTTAAATTTTTTTAATTTCCTGCCCTTTATTCTTGATAAAAGTATTCATTGGGGCACAGAAGAAGATTCAACAGTAGTGCTTTCTTATATTTAAAAAAATAAAAATTGATTTCCTGACAAGTAGAGTTAGGTCAGTTATGTTTGATCCTTTCTCTTAAGACATTGTGACTGCATTAGTAAATAGTAACCAATGTCCAATTTTCCTCTTACAATCCAATAAAACAAATCTCACAAGGAATCCTTTGCACCAAGATACCTTAGGAGAATCCAAACAAGCCACTGTTACCAGGTTCCTTGGGGAAAGGACCAGCTTGGAATGGTTTCATTGGCCCCCAAAAGTGATGCTTTGCTTGCTGATCATTGGCTGAATGGTATTGCCATGTGGGCAAGCTGATATAGCCGGTAAAACAGTTTAAGGAATCCTAAATCGGGTGATTTTTGTTTTCTCCATGACTGAATCAGATTGGCCATATGCTTATCTTTATCATCTTGACAAGCAAATCTGGTTGATTGCTCTGGGATGTGATGGATTGCTAAGTGATCAGCCGGTTGACAGGCTGAAATGTGAATTGACTGCATAATTTGGTCAATTGGGTGGAATGGTGGGGGTATGGACATATATAGAGTAATCCTGGTCTCAGGTGTAATGGTGCCAACTAAAGATGCTGGTGCCAGTTACTTCAATGGACAACAGTTCCTTCTTTTCTAGGGATAAAGTGACAGAGCAGTTGCCACAGTGAATGACTTGTGAAATGAACATAGAAATAATCCCATCTTTCCTCCAAAAGGCACATATGTATGAATTCAAACAAAGCTCTTAAAAGACAGAAAATATGGGTACTGAGCTATTTAGACAAAACAAGATCTTACTGAACCACCGGCACCTTTTGCATTTTCCCCTTATTCCATTTGAAACCTGGGATATGCATGTACCTAACCAGAGGAGCTGATTTCAATGTGAAAGAGGTTGTGGATTAAGACAGTAGTTAATTTTCATGAATTGGTTCCCTTAAAGAGGGGAAAGAGTATGATAGTGTCTTGGAGTAGATGCACATTTTTTATTTCGCTATTATCAATGGAATAAATTCTTGAGTTTGTTAGGTTCTATATGCTCACCTTTTGTACGAAAAATTCTTAATGGAAATTATAAACCCATTCCACATACTTGCAAAGGAAATAGACCCTTCATTATTTCAAATTGTATCAAGATTCTGGGGTCTCTTCTCCCATTGATGCATTTACCCAAGTCCTATTAACATTAATGGGAGTTAGGCATGTGTATCGACAAGAGAATAGATCCATATGCTGGTAATTTAATTTCTCGGTCTAGGTGTGTCTTGGATAAGGTACAGTAATCATTATTACCTATTAACATCAGCAAGCACAAAAACCCCTCACAAGTAAATATTTAACATTTCATATTCAACAGCATTTTAGTTTTCTAGTCACTGTGTACATGAATCGGATAGAAATTTGAGTCCTTGTTTTTGTGAGCGATGTTTAGTGGCTAAGTCATTTTAATTTCTTATATGACATATTATGTTCAAAATTGTATTTACTTAGATTGAGAGTGAATAGATTTATGTTAGCTTATTCTGTTTTTGGTTAGGTTCTGTGATTTCATTAATATGAGGAATTCCTGGTGCAGAAAGTAAGTCCACTGGCACAGGTAGTCACCCTTCTCTAATTTCGAGTTTTAGATATTTCCCAGGGGGCATGAAAGTTGAAATGGCTTGCCTATGATCACTCAGCTAGCCATTGGGCTAGAATTTCTGCCTCTGCCCATCATAGATTAGTGAATAAATGAACAAATATTAAAAGTATTTACTATATGCACAGCACTATGTTAATTGCTAGAGATTTAAGCTCAAGTTTATTAAGGGAAGATACTATATCTAGGAGGTTTTAATTTCAAGATAGATAGAAAGATCCAGTTGTTCTTTAAACAGATGGTAATTAATCTTCTTCAGTGTCATTACCATTGATAACACGATATTGGCTTCTCACATTGAACCATTTGACAGAGCCAAAGACTTCAGGGGTAAGAACTTTTCCCAGTTTTCATTATCTGTTTTATCTGGAGGTGAGGAAATAGGATATAATACCTGCAGAGGCAACTGCTGAGTTATAATAGCCTTGACTTATATACTTGTTGGTGGCATTTGGTGAATGGTTGATGTTGGTGGCCTTTGGGGATGATAGGATTCTTCACTAGTCTTTTTTTTTCTTCTGTGATTGCTGCATAGACTGGGTTAGAAGCAAGATGAGTGACTCAGAGTCTTGCTACTCCCAGTGCTGTTGTGCTTACCTGTCTATTGATGGCAGGTATTCATCATTTGATGTTGAAGTAATGACAGGTTCCTTCTCTACAAGACTTCCCATTTATGATAACTGAATGATCTTGTGACCTTGGGTGGGGGAACAGCTATTCATGTAGCTCATGAACTAAGCTTCCTGGGAGGTCTCCAAAAGGGCTGAGATGAAGGTGGTGTTAGATGTTTCTCCTTACTCAGACTAGCTTGCCTGCTCCACTGATAATAGAACATTAAGATAAAAATGCCAATATAAAGTTCAGAACTTCCCTTGAATTTCAGTTAGTCAATCAATGAACATTTTTACTACATGCAAAGCACGGCACTAAACTCAAATTCAAAGAGAGGCAAAAGACCAGTGAGAATTTACAGTCAAATGAGAGTAGACAACAGGCAAAGAAATATGAATAAATCTTCTACAGGAAAAATAGGAATAATTACAAGAAAAAAAGCACTATAATTATTATAGATTGGGGAAGACTTACTGTAAGAGGTAGAATTTTGGTTGGGCCAGGAAAGTCAATTGAAGCCAGGAAAGTCAATAGAGAGAGATGAGGAGGAAAATATTTCAGGGTATGGGAAACACTAGAGAAAATGCCCAGAGCCATCAGATGGAGTGTCTCATTTGTGGAACAGTCAGGAGGTTGATGTCATTAGATTAAAGTGTATACAGTGGGAAGAGTAAGGTGTAAGAAGATTAGAAAGGTAGAGGGGGGCTAGGTTATGAAGAATTCTGAATGCCAATGAGAGGATTTGATTCCAGAGCTCATAGCGAGTCACTGGAGTTTATTGAATAGGGGTATATATGATCAGATTGGCACTTTCAGAAATTCATTTTGGTGCGTGAATAGAGGATGAATTGGAAGGGAGAGAGACTGGAGGCAGGCAGATCCACCAGCAGACTATTACAAAAGTCCAGGGCTGAGATAATGAAAGCCTGCATCAAGGTGGTAGCACTGTTAGAGGAGAGAAGGGGATATATCTAAGATATGTTGCAAAGCTGAAATCCATAGGCTACGGCAACCAATTGCATATGGTAGAAGAGATAATGAAGAGGTTGCGAGCCTGAGGAAATGAAAGAATGGGGTTGCCTTCTATGATGACAGGAGAAAGAAAGAATTAATGGGAAAAGGTCATTTATTTTTGTATTTAAAAGAATAGAAATGTAATTTATTATCATATCCTGTAGCTAAATAAGTCAGCATTTTGTCTTTTCACAATTACACCAAAGAGTAGATTTTTTTTTTTTTGGTTGTTTTCGGAACATCATCTATACATAAAATTTTACAACTGGAAGGAAGTTTAAAGACCCTTGAGTCATTTTAAAGATGATGATATTAAGGTCCAGAGAGGTGAACAGTTGACTGCATGAAGGCATACTTGCCTGGGTTCTGGATAATGGATGATGCTCTTTTGCTTTCTCAGTCACCAATGGAATGGAACAAGGCTGTGTGCTTGTTCCCATACTTTTTAGGCAGATGCTTTCAGGACGATGTTGTCAAATGCCTTCAATGAGGATGAACACCACATCAAGGTCCACTACCACACTAATAGTAAATGCTTCAACGTGAAAAGGCTACAAGCCAAGATTAAAGTGGAGGGAGTACTGGTTCATGATCTTCTGTTTGCAGATGATTGTGCCCTCAATTCAGTTTCTGAGTGAAGCTGAAATACAACAAAATATGGATCAATTCTCTGTTGCTTGTGCTAATTTTGGTCTAATAATTAATAGCAAGAAAACAGGTGCTCCACCAGCTCATCCATATGTGGAATCATGGGTAACAGCAAATGGAGAAGTTTTGAATTCTGTGGATAAGTTCACATATTTTGGCAGTTTGCTTTCTAGGGATGTACATGTTAATTATGATAATGCAATGCTAGAGCTAGCTCAGTGCTTGGGAGACTGTGGAAGAATGTGAAGGAGAGAAGAGAATAGACTATCAAACTGAAGGTCCATGGAGCCGTTGTGCTGACTTCAATGCTATATGCCTTTGATACCTGGGTGATCTTCCTGCACTTGCCAGGAAATTAGGAAAATTTCTATTTGAAGGGTCTTGGGAGTATTCTGAAGATCATTTGGCAGGAGAAGCTCCCAGATATTGAGGTTGGTTCTTGAGTTAAACTGTTAAGCATTCAAATGTTACTACAATGCAACTTTGATGGGATGACCATGTGGCTCAGATGTCAAATGAATTCTTGCCAAAGAGACTATTTTTATGGAGAACTCACCCAGGGGCAAGTACTAATGGAGGGTTTAGAAAAAGCTATACAAGGGTATTGTCAAGGTCTTTTTTTTTTTTAGGTTTTTGCAAGGCAAATGGGATTAAGTGGCTTGCCCAAGGCCACACATCTAGGTAATTATTAAGTGTCTGAGATCAGATTTGAACCCAGGTACTCCTGACTCCAGGGCCAGTGCTTTATCCACTGCTCCACCTAGCCTCCCCACAAGAATTATCAAGGTCTTTCTTAAGAACTTTGGAGACACTGGCACAAGATCACCCAGCATGGAGCGCCCTCATCAGAGAAGGGGATGTGCTCTATGGGCAAAGGAGGATTGAAGTAGATCAAAAGAAATTCAGGATGTGCCAATTTAGAGAATCCACCCCAAATGTTCACATGGCTTATCTTTGCCTGATCTGTGATAGAACATTCCTACAAGCCATAGTTAGACACACTTTAACTTGACTTCAACATAGTTTGTCATTTTGGTTTTCTTCAAGAACAAAGGACAACAAAAAATCCAAACTACCTCTTATTTCACAAATATTTTAGTGTCTCTTCCTGAGCTTTCTCTTCTTCCATTGCATCTTAAGGTAGAGTGGCCAGCACACTTATCTTCCCAATACAAGTATGTCATAAAGGTTTTTTGGCAAGATAGGAATAATTTATTACATTTTCTTAATTTTCATTTTTATTTGATAACTGTCCATGTTCCTTGTCCTCCCTCATTTATCCTTGGAATAGATGTTACTATTAATTTCATTTCACAGATGAAAAAACTGAGGCAAAGGTTAAATGACTTACCTAGGGTCACATATCTACTAAGTGTGTGTGGTCACATTTGAACTCAGATCTTCCCAACTTCAGGTCCAACATTCTATTGATTGAGCCACCTAATTGATTCTTTTACCTGGTTAAAGATATTGGAGAACAAAGGTAAGCTATATATTAATCACTTAAGAGACATTTAATAATGGAGGCTCATGTGCTTACCTCCAGTATATAGGAGTGTGACGCAGTGGGAAAACACTGATTCTACTATTAGATGACTTGTCTTTAGGTCTTAGGTGTGCCTCATATGAATTGTGTGACCTTGGACAAGTCCTTTTTTTCTCAACAGAAATATGATGTTCCCTCTGTCTCCCAGTTTTTGAGAAGATAGTATAAAACTATGGAGTCACTGGACCTGAATTCAAATTATGACAATGCCATTACCTGTTGGAACTTTGGTCTGACTCTCTCTGAGGGAATATACTAGGTGATCTTCAATGCCATTTTTCATTTCTTGATCTATGCCAGTCCTCTCTGAAGATGGCAGCTACCACTTGGTCTCAACCATATTGGTGTCTTGCAAGCATAAGTTCCACAGATTCGTAGATCAAGAAATGGAAGGGACCTTCAAAGTCATCCATTCAGCTCTACCCATTTTATAGATGAGTAAAGTAAAAACTCCAAGATCATCAGAAGCAGAACTTGGAGTCAGTTGCTTTAACTCTAGAACCAATACTCTCGCCATTGTCATCCCCCCCACCCCATAAAGTAAGCATAAGAATGAATTTGTTATTTTTTATTGGTCAAGCAAATCAATATGAAATGATTCTCCAAGGAAGTCAGGTGGTGCAGTGGATAGAGTGCTAGGTCTGAAGTTAGGAAGACCTGAATTCAAATTCAGATGCCAGTCACTAGGTGTATGAATCTGGACAAGTCACTTAATCTTTGTCTGCCTAGGTTTTCTTATCTAGAAGATGGTAGAACCCTTTAGCATATTGATGTGTGTGTGTGTGTGTGTGTGTGTGTGTGTGTGTGTGTGTGTGTAGAAATAAAAATAGTGTCTGCTTTATAGGATTGAAGGAGATAATAGCTGTAAGATACTTATAAGAGTTTCTGGCACAAAGTAAATGCTTTTAAATGATAACTATGATTCTTTTAAAATTATATAGCCATGAGGGCAGTGGAGTAGATGCTATGGAGTACTTTGAGTTCAGTAATTCATTGAGGATGCCAAGATCAATTGGGACATCAATGGTCCTGACTTTGGTCCCGCTACTGGACTTTGATGACTCTGGAAGTGAGGATGATGACTTTGCACAACTCTGCCTCATTTAAATCCAATTGATGCACAAATGAAGACATTATCGTGATGTCATTGGAACCCCTTGGAGCCAAAGGTTGAACAAAAGCAACAACAATTTTTTTATTTTTCCCTTGCTTTGAAGTTCAGCTGACCAGGTCTTCTATTAATTGCTTGGGGTTGTTCACCAAGTGAGTAAGGCTAAGTCTACACATAAAAATTTGATTATATTTAGCAAACGAATGGGCTAAATAATTCACCTCCAAAACAGTTTTGTTGACCATAAAGTCAAAAAAATTCTTGACTAAGATTTTCAGCTTTAGGTCAGTTATTTTGGCACCAGGTTGGCATCTCCTCAAGATTATGAATTGACACCACTTAAATGACTTAGGTTTTAGTTCTTAAGCTAAGTTCCAATCTCCTAAATTGTATGATTCTTGATATTCTGCATTTATGAATGTCCACGAGTTTACTAAATGGCTTCAGTAGTATCCTAGAGCTATGTGTGCTAATATAAGGGGACAGACAGAAAAAGAGTGAGAGACAAAGAGAGAGAGACAGAAAGACAGAGATAAAAAGAGGTGAGACAGAGACATATACACACACAGATAGAGACAGAGAGAGAGAGGAAGAGGGGCAGAGGGGCAGATGGACAGATGGACAGACGGACAGAGAGAGGCAGAGAGAGAGAGAGAGAGAGAGAGAGAGAGAGAGAGAGGGGCAGAGAGGCAGAGAGAGAGAGGGGCAGAGAGGCAGAGAGGCAGAGAGACAGAGAGAAAGCCAGCCCTACTCTAGCTTTTATTTTATCTATAAAATGAAATTCTTTATGTGATGATAGAGATAATAGATAAAATGGATAATGTATAAATTGGACTCATAGTCGACCTCCCAGTATTTGCAGGGAAAGCACTTTTCAACCCTTATATGTACCCTCTGTAGCCAGAGGTTGTTTATTACTAGCCACGAGACTGAGCAATTTGCTTAACCTTTGTGTTCCCTGGGAGTCCTCATCTGTAAAATGGGAATAGTAGCACTTGAAGTGTTTAACGGCTATAATAAGGAGCAAATAACATGTCTATGACAGTTCTTTGTAGGCTTAAAGCACGATCTAAAGCAAGCTATCGTATTCTTGCATTTCATAGAATACATTAAATCCAAAATAAATCTGAATTTATGGAATAATGACGATTTTCTACTGTATAACCATTTGTGATCAGAAGGGCATCGTATAAGATTTTTATTTAAACTAACAAATGATTATTTTTTCCATTAGATGCATAAATAGTCCCCTGATTCATGAATCTGTTCATCCATCTTTTCTACTGGGAACATTAGTGGGTGTTTAATCCTTAGCAGTAACATATGTTTTGTATAGCAGTCGTCCATGTGACTCATAGTATAACTTAACGTAGCATTAAAGTGTATCAAATTAAGATTCTGTCTACACACAAAAACTATTTTTAAAAAAAATAAAAATAGTCGAATTTAATCAAGTAACCCGTTCTTTTGAAAGACACATGACTAACGATCTCAGCATTACAGCTGAATTAGTATTAATGGAATCCAGCCATTTTGAACAAAAGCAGTTTCTCTGATTATATACAGTGTTAATAGATTGTACCCAACCCAATATGGTGATTCTTAGAAAAGATGTTGTTACCTTGTATAGTGATCAAAACATGTAGACTGTCTTATGTTACCTAACCATGGGAAACTGTGCACACTTAAATTAAACTGAATTAGAGGGGGGGGGAAATAACAAAAACCAACCCTGGATCACTTATAGTTCTACAAAGGTGATGATTGGAATTTATGGGAAATTATTCTTATTGCTATTAAAATTATTGTTATTATTAAATAAAGGGAAGAGGTTTCTAAAAGTCCTGTGGGTTTTTTTTTTCTTTTTTCAGTTATCTGATCTTAAAGGGATAGAGGCTGTCTTTCCCTCCTTCATTTGTTAAGGGATTTTTACCCCATACATTTTCCTAGTAACTTGGATTTTTCTCAAATGGCTTTATCACAACACTAAAGGTTTGACATATGGTTATATGATTCTGACTAAGAATTGTCTTTGCCGTGTTTGAGGACATTTCGTTTTGGAATAACAGCATTAGAGCCTTTTGAAAATAACAGAATATGAGCTGAAAATTATTTCCCTTGGAAAAAAAGTGGAGCTAATTTATCATTTGGCTGATTTGCTCCTGAAGTCACACATTCATATAAATGCCAGGGTACATATGCATATACATATGTATATGGAGAAGTGGGTATGTGTGCTTGTGTGTGTGGAATACCATGGCATGGTTTAGACAGTGTGCCTTTTAAAATTTATATTCATTCACATACAGATCAGGAAGGAAAGAATACTCATATTGGTAGCACATTTCATCCAAGGATTTCAATTAATTAAGTTTTACAATTCCCCCATGTAGTGGGCAAATACTGTCATTATCTCTGTTTTATAGATGGGGAAATAGAGGGTAAAAACTTGTTCAAGGTCACATAACGTCCAGATCTCTAAGGCAAGAGAAAAAGGGAGTGTGGAGTCACTCATTTGAATGATTCAGTTCAAGGCAAAAGGAAAAAAAAAAGAGATTTTGGATTTGTATTATT
The DNA here is from genome assembly GCF_037893015.1 of Macrotis lagotis. Classification (NCBI taxonomy): domain Eukaryota; kingdom Metazoa; phylum Chordata; class Mammalia; order Peramelemorphia; family Peramelidae; genus Macrotis; species Macrotis lagotis. The sequence continues at coordinate 162,670,496 of NC_133665.1, read as the reverse complement.
CAGATGATTTTTTTTTAGTTCTCTGATTTGAGAAGGATAATACTCAAAATATACTCAAGGGCTAGTTTGAATGATTTTTGCTTATCCAATTTGTGTTTTGGGGAAATTGTTGAGTATTATTACCTTTTCATTTAGGTTTTTAGTAACAATAATACTGCCATTGATGAATAATGAGGCTACCAGTGATGAACAGTGTCAAATAACAATGGATAGAGACCCATGAGCTGGAATGTGATTGTAAAGACTTTTCTATGAATGTTTCAAACAGAATCACAGAATTGCAGAATTGTAAGAGGCCATGGTACCCATTTAATTCTGATGGCATTCAAAAAAAATCATTCCTTGCATCTCTCAGAAATTATCCTCTGGTCTTTGCTTGATAATGACTAATGAAGTGGGATCGTCTATCTCCAGAGAGAACCTGTTCTACTTTGGCTGTCCATAGTGATTAGGTAGTTTTTCTTTTGTTGAGGTTAAATTTGTGACTCTGCGGTATCAGCTCATTTCCTAAATTTTGTCCATGTAGCCAGAATCACAGAATCTTAAGAGTCTGATGGGATCTCAGCAGTTCCCTAGTCCCAACTATACCCCAAAAGGATTTTTCACTAGGTTATCCTCAACAATAGAAGAAGCCTACTTACTTTTCCCCAAGACAACCTTTCAAGTACGTGGAGACAGCTATTCGCCATCCCATTTTGCCCTTTCCTCTTAAGTCTTCTCTCCTTCAGACTAAACATTTCCACTTCATGCAGCTGTTTTTTTTTATTTGACATGGACTTAAGGTCCTTCACCAAGTTGGTTGTTCACTTCTGAGGATTCTGAAGTATATATTTATTTTTTAAATGTGTTGCCCGGGACCATGCATGGTACTTTAGAGGCTGTCTGTCTAGCACTGAGTAATATTTCTTTGCCTCAGTCTCCTCATTTTTGAAATAAAGGAGTTATACTTGATTGTCACTTAGGTCTCTGTATTCTAAATCTCTGATTTCAGTGGGACTCCACATGTAGATCTCTCTCTCTCTCTCTCTCTCTCTCTCTCTCTCTCTCTCTCTCTCATTGGCAAGGCAATTGGGTTAAGTGACATGCCTAAGGAAATTATTAAGTAACTGAGGCTGAATTTGAACTCAGGTTCTCCTGACTCCAGGGCCTCTATCCACTATTCCACCTTGTTGCCCCTGTAGACCTCTCTTATTTTATTTTAGGTTTTTTTTTTTTTGGCAAGGCAATGGGGTTAAGTGGCTTGCCTAAGGCCACACAGCTAGGTAATTATTAAGTGTCTGAGATAAGATTTGAACCCAGGTCCTCCTGACTCCAGGGCTGGTGCTCTATCCACTGCACCACCTAGCCACCCCTGTAGACCTCTCTTAATGAACCTAAGATTGCCGCTACTTTTCTTGGATACCATGTTGTTCTCATGGTCTATACAGAGTCTGACTTCATGAAAAATCCTAGGTTCTTTGCAAACAAACTGCTTTATTTTTTTCTCTATCAGAAATCAACTTATTAGACTTAGCCCAGTGTTCAAGCTTGACAAGACAATTTTTTGCATCTTGATGTGGTCATCAGCTGTCATTTATCCCCTGTGATTTTGTATCATCTGCATGTTTCATAAGCACACTGAGCAATGTGGTAATCATCCCCCCAAGTCCTGAACCATCTACAAATCTGAAAAGCATGACATCTATCAATCAGACAACAAATAAATATGAAGCATCAATTATGTTCTCAGTATTGTGTTAAATGCTGGAGGATCAAAGACAAAAGTGAAATAGTCCTTGAACACAAAGACCTTTCGTTCTAGTGTGGGGAACATCATGCTCCTGTAGAAGCTTGTGCAGGGGAGAGGACTTAGAAGTACAAGTAGTTTGTGGAAAGGGAATGGGCTGCTGCCAGTGGAGAAAGTAGGAAAGCTTCATGGAGAACATATCATTTACTTGAAAGAAATAAAGAATTCTAAGGGATGGTATTAAAGCAGTGATTTCAATCTAGGTATGGGAAAGTCACTGCAAATTTACTAAGTCAGGAGACATTGTCTATTGTCTGTTAAAATGTCTTCTACTCCATGCAACAGTTTTTCCCTATACCTTCTTTGATTAACAAGGAAATCAGGGTGGGCTCTGTGTCTTTCCTCTTTTTCCTTCTACCTCTCTCCTATGTCTTTCCTGTCTTTCTGTCTTCCCCCCCATCTCTCTCTGTCCTTGTCAGTCTGTCTCTATCTCTTTCTGTCTCTATCTCCCCCTCCTCTTCTCTGCATTTCTTTTTTTGCTTGTTTCTCTTTCTCCTCCCACCTCTTTGTCTCTTTTTTTGTCTCTCCATCTCTCTCTCTCTCTCTCTCTCTATTTCTCTCTCTCTCTATTTCTATTTCTCTCTCTCTATTTCTCTCTCTCTCTCTATTTCTCTCTCTCTCTCTCTATTCTCTCTCTCTCTCTCTCTCTCTCTCTCTCTCTCTCTCTCTCTCTCTCTCTCTCACACCATACACCCTTTTTAATTGTCCTTAGCATTCCTTGCCAGTCTCATTTCTCTCTGAGCTTTAGTGCTCCTGATACTTCTTACAAGACTTCTCATAAATAGTTATGGCGAACATAAAAATAAGTTGACCAGTAGTGATGGGGAGACTTCCAGATGGAGCCCAGGTGTAGCCAAATATAGTAATGCCCCATTGTCATTAACAGCCCTGATGGACATGCTTTGCCATACTGGTGTTCAGAGAACAGTGTTATAGGAAAGTAAGCATTTTTATGAAACTAAAATTGAAGACATTAGAAATGTCCTCATCCAAGCTTCTAATGCTTCCTACTTTCAAGGATTATTTGCTCTGGCTTCATGAACTGTACTTTTCTAAGAACTTTTCACGTAAAAGAGAGAAGCGATCATTACATTGTGTAGGTGATGAGGCCCATGTCCAGAGAGGTAAAATGGTTTATGCAAAAGTCCCTTCCAGCTTTGAAATTTTGTGATTTGTGAGTGAATTGTAACTAGAGTTGGGGGCTTCTCTTTCTAAACAGGTTTTATTTTTATCCCATTCCACAAACATGTTGGATAATAAATGTGCTAGTTTGATGGTTTCCTTGATGCTTAGAGAATAAGAGATCACTTGACATTTTCCAATAATCCTTCCCATAGAACCCTCTCATGACACAAATTCAATCAATCCAAACAAACCAAACCATTTTCCATGACTGGATGTCATTCCACACTTGTAGTACAGTTACTCTATACTTAGAAGGAAATATATTTTCTTGTCAGTCTCTTAAAACCAAGCCAGATCATTGCAGTGTTTTGGGGTCTTATATCTATTCATCTTGTTTTCCTTTACATTATTGTGCTCACTGTGTAGATCATTCCCTTGGTTTTGTATATTTTGATCTTCTTCAGTTCATCTGTGTCTTCTCAAGTTTTTCTGAAATCTCTGATTTGGTCCTTATGGAGCAGTAATATTCCATTACATTCATAAATCAAACCCTGTTCAGTCATTCCCCAAACAATGGGGAATGTTTTCTTCTACCAAAAAAAGTAGCAACATAAATATTTCATATATCTTGGACCTTTCTCTTTGTATTTCACTTCTTTGGCATCTTATACCTAGGAATGGGATATCACTCAAAGTGTAAGAACAGGTTAGTCGCTTTTCTCATACTTTCAAATTGTTTTCCATAGAAGGCTTTTTTAAAGGCATCATTTGTAAAGTGACAAATGTGTCATAAAAATACATGGTAATTTAATTCAAGTGAATCACCGCAAATTTAATTTGAAACACAGGGAAATGTTAGGTATGTATTTTAGAGTTTATACATTGCTAAATTTGTTTCTTGGGCTCAATTTAGCTCCGGTACACTTTGTATAGATGTTTAAATTAACTACTGAATTATTCACTCGTTGGTTCAACAATTATTTATAGTTGTTAACTATTACCTTGTGATTGTGGGTGACCTCTAAGTAGTTTTCTCTCAAAATCCTATTATGATGAGAAAGCCACCACAAGTTCCTGAAGTAATCAACCTCAATTCAACATACATTTATTAAATACCTACTGAATACTGGGCCAAGTCCTGAGGGAAAACAAATATAGAAAAGAAAATCTTCTTTCCCTGAGGAAGTAACATTCTATTGGGGGTAGAAACATTAAAGCTGATAAATATAAAACATCATGTAACACAGGAACAAAATAGATTAATTTGTGGCTAGAGGAATTAACAACTAGGGACAATTTAGGAAAAGGGTTCTAGTAGGAGGAAGCATTTGACTTAGGTTTAAAAAGTTTGGGATTTGATAGGGTAGATTCAAGGAGAGAGAACATTCAAGCTTTGGGAGACAGAGACATGGAGGTGAGAGATGGTTTATTATATTCAGGAAAGAACAAGTCTCCTATTTGATTGGATCACAGAGTGCGTGAGAGAAAAATAGTAGGAAATAAGCCTAGAAAGATAGATTGGAGCTAGACTGCAAAGAACTTTGGATACCAAATAAAGAAGTCTGTGCTTTTCCCAGAATCAGTAGGGAGCCACTGTAGCTCCAGGAGGAGGTCTGGAATAAGGCAGACTTGTTTATTTGGAAATATAAAATGAGCAGCTATGGAAAAGTTAATTACCTGGATAAACCCATTAGAATGTGAACTGCTTTAGGAAAAGGACCATACATTTGTCTTTTGAATGTCCTAGGGCTTAGCACAATGTCTGCCCTAAGAGTTTATGCTCATTTAGCATTATCAGTCATAATATCTTGGTGAAAGATGATGAAGGATTTTAATTAGAGTGATGGCTGTGCGAGAGAAGAGAGGGGAATAGATGAGAAAATTCCAGAGGGACAATCAAGATTTATTGACTGATTGGATAGGTGGGTATACCAACTGAAAATGCATTTTGACAGATTCTACCATTCTGGAAAGATGTTGAGTATGGTCCTATGACATTTGTTTTCATCACAGGTTGCCTGTAGGATGGATTTTTCAGCACATAGAGGTCTAAGATCTTCTACAAGGTTATGGTGAGATTGCAATCTGCAGTGATGGCACATGTCCTCTCTCTGACCAAAGTTCATATCCTTGAGTGATCTCTGACCCCAAGGATCTTAGCCTAATTGAGGAAACTTGGCTAAAACATATCAAACAATTCAAAAACAAGGATGTGGTAGGGATTCCAAGACAGGACAATTTGTCTGGGACCCTTATACAAATAAAAGTTTCTTAAATGGAGATGTGCGTTATTAATTAGTTTGTTTAGATGAAAATGAAAAGGAATATGGGAGAATCTATTTTTTCAAGGACGGATTCATAATGGGATTTGTGTGTAGAATTAAAGCACTAATTTTGTTTTGAGTTCTGATATTAATCTTATTTTCATTTACATTATTGAGGTCACTATATATTCTATATGATTTACAGTAATTTCTCATTTCAGTAAATTTCTGTACAGTATATTCTCACTAAAAGGTGTGAAGATGAGCCATTTTGTCTCACATTAATTTTTCTATTGTTTCTCAGTGGGTTTTCAGTCATGTCTAACTTATAACCCTATTTGGAGTTTTCTTGGCAAAGATTTCAGAGTGGTTTGCTATTTTCGTCAAATTATTTTACAGCTGAGGAAACTGAGGCAAACTGGGTTAGGTGACTTGCCCAAGGTTACATAACTTTAGCCCAAGGCTAGTTAAAGCCTAAAATGAGAGTTGAACTGAGGAAGACAAATCTCCCTGACTAAGGTCTGGATCCACTGTGCCATCCAACCGCCCATTTTTCCATTGCTGCTCAGTAATTTTATGATCTACCACTGCCTCATTTCTTTAGGTGTGTACTTGGGGAAAGAAAACCACAATTGGGAATGATTCTAAATTAGGATTTTGGCTTATCTGTGCCAGACATTGGAGTTATCAACAGTTGATTTTTTTTGCTTATTATATTTTGATGTGAGATAATGATTTGTTTTAATAAAGAGAAATTCCTTTATAATGGGGTCTGAGTTAATTTTACTGTACACAAGTATACTATTCTTGTGTTTATACATTACTTGTTTATATATATATTATACAGAAATATAGTATACTATAATTATATATATATATATATATATATATATTTACATAAATATACACTAGTGGTCTGAAACCTCTTCCATCTTATCGTGTTTCTCCTGGATCCAGTTCTCATATTCTTTCTCTTTTTCCCTTCTACCTTCAAACATGGAAGATACAGCCTTTCTTTGAAAACCTAAAACAAACTATCCTTTGGATTCAACTCACTGCAGCATGGAAGACTTGAGTTCAAATTTTGTCTCAGACTTTACAAGCTCTGTAATGGTGTGTTTCAGTTTTCTCACCTGTAAGATGAGGTAGTTTGATTCTATTGCCTCTCAGGTCCTTCCTAGCTCTGTGCTTATGATACTTGAGTTGCCATCATATTGAATTACCACTCCTGAACTTGAAGGAGCAGACAACACTTTTACTTCCCTTTTCCTTTGCTCACTCTGCTTTTAAATTTCTGAAATCTGAAGTTGATTCACACAACCTTACTGGAACTTCATTCTTGGAAGTTATGAATTTTCTAATGGTCCCTTTTTCCTATCTTCTTTTCATTCACTACTTTCTGGGATTCAACGCTGTTGACTACAGCTCATTTTTCATTAAAAATGATTTCTATAATGATTCAATGTGTGAAGAACTGTGCTAAGTGCTTTACAATTTTTATCTTATTTTATCCTTGAAACTCCCAGGTAGGCATGTGCTGTTTTACTCTCATTCTACATATGGGGAAACCGAGGCAAACAGAAGTTCAATTACTTGCCCAGGGTTACCCAACTAGTTTTCAAAACTGGATTTGAACTTGGGTCTTCCTTACTTCAGGCTCAGCACTTGATCCACTCTTCTTTAGAGTTCAATGAAATATTTCTCTTTAGATCTCTTGAAATAGTTCTGTCTCAATGCCTGGCTAATCCATTTCAGAACTGAATTTTGATTGCTGTCCAAATTTCAGCCAATGAACCTTTTTATGGGATTTTATTTGGAAAATTTATTCATATTTATGGATTCAACTATCTGTGTAGATAACATATAGTAATAGTAGCAATTAAGATTTATATAAAATATATATACAATGTACATACCTATATTTTAATTTTACTTCATCATTTAAACCTAATTTTTCTTTCTCTCAAGTTCTAATATGAAAAATGTTATTATAATCTTCATTTACTTAATGGATTTTCTATTTGCCTGTTTGGTTATTTCCTCAAATTTGATCTATTTAAGACCAATTTTGTCTTTCACTACCACCAAAACTTTCTCCCTTTCTTGTTTCCCCAATTTATGTTTCCTCTCTTTTGATGCTTCCTTTGTCTTGAACTCTTAAGTGACAGGATGGTATATATAAAAGCTGTTTTTTTCAGGTTTTTGTAAGGCAATGGTGTCAAGTGGCTTGCCAAAGGCCATACAGCTAGGTAATTATTAAGTGTCTGAGGTTGGATTTGAACTCAGATACTCCTGACTCCAGGGTCGGTGCTCTATCCACTGTACCACCTAGCCACCCAGACAGGTCTGAAGTAAGTGGACTTCATTTTCATTCCCATCCCTGCCAGTTTTCCTCGATGTGATCATCACTAAAACACTTCACATTTCTCTAAGTTCCCTTAAATGCAACATTAGAGGTTGAACTAGATTGCTTCTAAAGCCCTTTCTGGCTCTCAGTCTATGGTTCTCCTATTGAGTTAGCAAGAGGGAGTCTTTATTTCTCTGGCCACTCCATCTCTATGTTTATAATATCTCTCACTTTGGTCTCTTTTTTTCATTTCCACTTCCAGTATTCTAGGTCTTCATGTCTCTAATCAAATAGATCATTTCTGTAGCCTCCTAACTGGATGCCCTGTTTCCAGTCTGCCTCCTCTGGTCAAATGACATTTTTTTTTTCATCACTCCCCCATTCCAAAATCATCCCTGAATTTTCTGTCACCTTCTCTCTGAACTACACTGAACCTTGGCAAGTCCATCCAAATCCTCTAGCTTGAATTATCAGCTTTTATTATCTTCTCTACCCCATTCTAGTGCTCCTTTCCATCATGCTGGATTGCCTGATGGGTATCTCCAGTTAATTGTCTCAACATAATCAAAATGAAGCTCATTCCCCTCCCCTTTATTTCTATTCCAGCTCATGTTTCAATCTTCCCAATGATGTAGGATTGTGACTTCAAGGTCATCTTGTATTCTTTTCTCCCCTGCTCAGTCTCTTATAGCCAATAAATTGCTAGGTTTTATCAATTCTACACCTATTATCCATTAATAGCCCAATTTTTAAAGTAATCTAAGGTTTGCATAGCTCTTAGGATATATACTGTCTCATTTCATCCTCACAACCACCTTTTTGGGGATACACGCTATTATCCCCCATTTCATTGATGAGGAAACTAAACCATATAATTACATGATTTTCTCAGGGTCAAATAGATTGCAATGATTGCAGGCAGGTTTTGAGCCAAGGTAATAATAACAAAAGCTATCACCTATGTATCTTATGATTTGCAAAGCATCTATTCTATGTACATTCTCTCTTTTAAGCAGCAAGACAATGTCGTGAAACTGAGTCTGAGAGGCTTTTGTCCAGGGTCACAAAGATTCTCTTGATTAGGATTCAAATTCAATTCTTCTTGGACTCCCAAGACTGGGGGATTTTCATGTATCATCCATCCTTTTCTTTCCATTCCCTCAGCAAATATTCACATTGAGGACTTCATTCTGGACGTTTTCAATAGCTTTCCAACTATGCTTGCTGCTTCCTAGCTAAGATAATTTTGTTAAAACACTCATTTTCTCAAAACCTTCAGGTCCTTCATGTTTCTCCCCTTTTCCCCTTGCCTACTAAATAATACCTAACCTCTTCATTTTGAATTCAAGGACCTCTTAGATATAGTTTTGACCTTCCTTTTTGACCTTGTCTCTTCTCCTTCCCCTTCATATACTCCGTTGTAGTCAAAATTAACCACTAATGAGTGATTAATTGTTCTTATCTGCCCTCTTCTAGGCTTTCCCATTTCCATACTTTGCACATCTTCAAATCTCACTCTCATCTCCATATCTGGAATAGATCTTTATCCCATTCTCTGCCAATTAAAAGCCCCTCCTTCCATCTAGGACAAATTTAGGTTCTTTCTCTCCTGCAGCTTAAACTGGGTGATTCCTTCTAAAATCATTCAAAGTATTTTCTAAGGACCATCCCCCTTCTTTGTATCATAGCCCTATGTATACATCAATCTCTATAAATTAGAAGAACCCTCAGGGTGGGGACTGCCTTGTTTGATCTTAGTATCTCCAGTGACTAGCGTGGTGCTTGTAACACAAGGGTTTAATAAATATTAGCTGAATTGGGATGGAGATGGATGATTTGATGGAATCAGTGACATGTAAAAATGGTGCAATTTCCATTTAAACAGAAGAGCAAAATTACCATGTAACCCCCCCCCCCCCCAACCTCCCCAAGTCCCCATGCTTTTGTGCTTATTTTACAAGTAGGGAATATGATATGTTGGACTATGGTGAAAAGTCTACCTTGGACCCACTTCAGTTATTAAATTGTAATTCAACATTTGGCCAGAAGATGGTGGAGTGTTCAAAGGATCCTTCACTTAGAAAGTCAGAAGTCTGTTTTGAAAAGACTGTAAACTGTAGGCTTATAAATTCCCCATTTTCATGAAGAAATGGAAGAAAATAATCCCAGTTCAAGTCTGATACTTTTCTAAGTTTTAAGGGGGCTCTATCTTTCTATGCATTATTTATCTCCATTTAATGCAATGGTATGGACAGAACATCGAATTTTTAATCAAGGAATTTGTATCCAAATCTGTATTCTATCAATAGTTCCCCAAGTGAATTTGGGTTCATTTGGGAATTTGAACAATGACTTAATTTTCTCCATCTTAAAAATGAAGTTTGGTTGAATGACCTGGAAGGTCTCTTCCCTTGCAAGAAATCTAAAATAAAATAGAGTACTATTATATAATTTTGTATTTGAGATTGACTAATAAAATATAAATTTAGCCAAAGAATGAAAACCCTCAGAGCAGGAGCTGAGATGAGTAAGGACCAAAACATGATTAAAAATCACTGTTGGTTTAGGGGTAGAGCAATATAGGAGACATTTTACATAATGTTTTCTCTATCAGTATCAATAGTAAATAATTCCCTTTAGTGAACTGATGATAGGAAAAACTCAGGTCAGTTGACTTGGATTCAATGGATATTTAAACATTTGTTAATATACTGCCTTGTATGAGGGCATAGGGGGAGAAAAAAAGACAATTGAAAAAGAGAAATTTTCTTTTATCCTAGGAAAAAAGTGTTATTAAAAACACTTGAATGAGAAAGGGAGCTTTTCTAGTGACTACTCTTTCATAGATAATAGTAATAATAAGAATGACTTTTGTACGGTATTTTAAAATTTGAAAAGTGCGAATTTCATTTAATCTTAAAACAGCTATCTGAGCTTGGGGAGGGAAATGGCAAATCATACCAGTGTCTTTTGCCAAGAAAACTCCAAAATAGGATCATGAAAAGGTTTAACATGACTGAAACAACTGAACAACAACACAGTTGGGAAAACTGAGGAATGGTTTGGTTAGATGACTTGTCTAGGATAAAAGAGCAAGCATCTATATGGCAGGATTTGAACTTAGGTCTGTTCTGAGTTCAAGAATGGGATCCTATCTACTCTGCTATCCAGAAGCATCTAATGATAAGCTTCAATAGTGTTCACGTCATAAATGTGAATAAAAAATCATGTTCAATCGCAAACTCTTGAGAGTTTTAAGGCATTTCAGTCTGTTTTCTAGTCCAACCTATTATTGGATCAGAAACTCTGCCTACAAATGTTCATCCAACCTCTGTCCAAAGACTGCCAGTCAGGGCAAGTCCACCCCTTCCCATGTTAGCCCATTGCACTTTGGGATAGTAGTTCCTTAGATCAGGACTAAATATGCTTGGCTAGGGACTAATTGTCCAAGAATCATCTATGTTGGTCCAGATCAGACATTTTCTATCAAGTTTGTGCATCAAGGTCTTGCTACACATTTTTGCTCTTCTGAAAATTGAAGCCTAATTTATTATCGTGTATTTATTAGCACGATCACAAAAGAGGTCACTGGTCTTTTCTTTCATTCCTGTCACAGGCTTCAGGCCTATTATGCTAAATCAAGGATATGGGAAGATAATTAACACAGCATCTCCGGCCACTTTAATAGGTGAGTGATGAGAGGTAATATTTGTACTCCAGATACCATATCTTAATTACTGCCAGTAGTTTTTTTTTTTTCTTTTTGAGTCAATGAGTCTTGGGCCAAGGATACTTCACTGTAGATTGTTGATATTCTGTGTCAGACTCGATAGGGCATCCAAGTTTGACCAAATTCTGTTTTTTTTTCCTTTGGAGGTCCATGGAAATTTCCTATTATGTGTTATAGATTGTGTATTCCATTTTGTTAGAAGACTCGTTACTCTAAAAAACAAAATAAGAAAAGAAAAAAAAGTGAGTTCATATTTTATTCTTATAAGATGCAAGGATAAAACAGATCTATGTTCTTTGACCTGGTGTGGCATTCCCAGAATCAAACCCCTTGCCCCAAATTTGACCAAATTCTATTTTTCTAAGGCAGCCCATGGGCAATTTCCTATTATATATTAGAGATTGTATTCCATTTTGTTAGAAGACCTGCTACCCTAAGAAATATGAAAGATAAAAGAAAAAAAGTGAGTTTATATTTTATTCTAATAAATTGCAAGGATAAAACAGATCTATGTTCTTTGGCCTGCATGTGTGATGTTCCCAGATTTTCAAGCCCCTTGACTCTCCGACGCAGGCCAGTTGGTCGAGATCACCATTCTTAGCCAACAGGTGGCCCCACAAGCCTGGTTTGATCAGCAGCATCACCAAAGAGCCAATAAAACCAAGGAACATATGGAATGAAATCCCAACTGCCGAGCTGCTCAGGAAGGCAGTTACAGGCCGGGGAACTGAGGCCCATGGAGCAAAAATTGATCAATTATACAAATTAAGTAGAGCCCTTAAGGAATTTATTTTATTGGTCTGGACATCTGTTGCAGCATTGTCCAAATCCAAACTTCAAATGGTATCTTGGGTTGCCAAATTAGGCAAGGAAATCTAGTCACTATAAAAGCAGAGCTGAAAACCCCTATATTAATATCATGTCCATCTGCTGAGTGTTACATAAATAGGCAGTCTTTTTTATTTTCCTTGGGAATAACATTTATTTTTACTGGGCCCAGTTTGACATTCTATGACATTCTGTTCGCTTTATTACATTGTAACTTTAAATGTTTCTTCAAAAATGCATTTAGAATGTTGTTGTTAATCCTTTTTCAAGTATCATTACCACCTGTTTAATTGATGGGGGAAAAAAAGCAAAGAATTCCTTACTCTCCAAGGAAGAAGAATGAGAAAGGCTCTTAACAAGATGCTTAGGAAAGAACAATGTGTAAAAGAAAATTGCATAACGGTCATGAATGTTAATCTTCTGTCAGGTCTTTTTTTTTCTTTCTTTTTGTAAGCTAAAAAAGTAATACCCTTTTCTTTGCTAAATTAGCATCATTTCAAGACAAGGTATGGGATTTAGGTCAGATTGATACGACAACATTAGATTGCTATTAGCATGTAAAGCAGACTTTATGTTTTTGGTAAAAATCAGATGAGAAGAATTGATTGTTTTGTGATTGAAATTAATCAGAGTGGACATGTTTAGGTTGACAGTTGCTCCAAAGCTGAGGAGACAACAGCAGGTAGGGTTTGATCTACCTTAAGGACCTGTTGCAGTCCTGGCAAGAGGAAAATCTAGCCGTTATAGAAATACATCTGAAAATCATGATGTTCATATCATGTCCATCTGCTGAATGTTAAATAAATATGTTGGTTGGTTATTTAAATATGTTGGATGGTTAAGCCAACTGGCGAGGTATAGGATGTGTCTAGAAAAACTTAGAGGACATTTTTGGGTAGGGATTTTTTTTTTCCCATTTTGTGATCATCTAATTGCATATTTAAAATAGTCAATTTCTGGTTGATTTTAAGAACCTAATAAGATCAGGACAAGCCAGAATATGACATGAAAAAAATTCTTCACAGTAAACTGGATGTTTTATTAAGTTAAAAAAATGTGGGATTTAAAATTGCACGTTCATATCAAATATAAGATGCAAGAGGGAAGGGCAACAATTGCTAGATTTTTATTTTTGCCTGCACTCAACAGAGTGATGGTATTGAATGGATTGAGAATATCAATAATCTATAATTTTTAACTATTCTTTGCTCCCCACCATCTATTTCAATGAGTCTGTCATCTCATCGTGATAAGTATCCCTTCCAAGAATACAAATTGCCATGCATCCATGCCTGCTCTTTCTCTGTGACTTGTTTTCATAGGTTCCAACAAATTCTAGACCAAGGAGGGCCGTATGAAAAGATGAGGGCCAACCTGTAGGTCTTTTAACATCAAATGGACAGCAATGGAACATGGAGAGTGTTCATTGGCTAACTTTTGTTCTTGGACGTGTGACTGAAGATTAGCCTACTTTCTTTATTTTCCGAAGTGAATTGAAATATCTTGGGGGAGAAGGAGCAAACACTTTTTAGTCACATGCTCTTCCATACACTGTACTAAGGGGGAAGCTCAATTTATACCCAATTGATACTGAGGAAACCAAAGTAAGCAGGAGTTAGGTGATAGGGTTATACTACTATTTAGTATTTGAGGCTGGATTTGAACTCAGGTTTTCCTAACTCCAGCCCCAACTCTCTATAAACAGTGCTACGGACTGGCTACGTGAAGCTTGTCACATGACATAGTGAAGCACATTTCCAATTTACTTTAATGGGGAATTAATTAAATCCATACTATGAACAAAACATTGTGCTAGACAATGGTATTATAAGGTAAAAAACAAAAAAAAAATTCCTGTTCCTGCCTTTGAAGAATCTTTATTCTGTTAGACATTTAATAAGAGGTAGTCCCTGAGCCAAGACAGGAAAATAATCAGGTGTCCTAAGAGGAAGGAGTGAGGACTGCATTTCTTATCAATGGGGGGGGTGTAATATCATGTAAAGAAGAAAAGCATTATTGGGACTCTGCCAACCCTAAATCTATGATCCCTACGATTATGATGACAACAGCTTTGAGCAATGCTTTAAAGGACAGGAGAACAAAAATGTTTCTCTCTCTCTCTCTCTCTCTCTCTCTCTCTCTCTCAGACAGTTGTTAAAGTCATATGAGATTCACCCTAATTTACCCAGAACCACAGAAAGAACAATGAAAGGGATTTCTGGTTCTCAGACTTCATACTTTGATGCAGAACGACTCCAGAGGCAGGCTACTTCAAACTTACGCATCCTGGCAGACTATATTAATCTGTGAGCAGGCTAAGCACTTCTTAAAATTACCAAAATATACTAGGTCATGTGGCTGCACAAAAAGGGGGCAAATTCACTTTAGGATTCTCCAAGCAAATGTGACTGGGCAGCTAAGTGGCTGGAGTCATGAAGAATCATCTAAGAGTTCAGATCCAACCTCAATACTTATTGCGTTAACCTAGGCAAGCCACTCAATCCTATTTGCCTCAATATCCCTTCTTTAAAAATATATTGGAGGGGTGGCTAGGTGGCGCAGTGGATAGAGCACCAGCCCTGGAGTCAGGAGTCTCTGAGTTCAAATCTGGCCTCAGATACTTAATAATTACCTAGCTGTGTGGCCTTGGGCAAGCTACTTAACCCCATTTGCCTTACAAAAAACTAATATATATATATATACATATATATATATATGTATATATATATATACATATATGAGAAGGAAATGGTAAACCACTCCAGTGCCTTTGCTGAGAAAACCCCAAATGAGGCCACAAAGAATCAGATACTACTGGAAAATGAGTTAAGAACAAGAAATCAAATGTGGGGACAGGTTACCATCAATGAGGCAGATTTATCTAGCAGCACAAAGAAACTGTGCTCTATTTCCAACATTATAATTAAGTTCCTGAATTATTTGACAGTCAGACTGCCATTGTGAATAGTGTGCTGAGAGGAACATAGAGCTAAGGATTTGGTCTTGGAATCAGGAACACAAGGTTCAATCCTGCCTTTGACATTTCCTTTTAGCATAACTCTAGGTCCATCTCTTAAAATCCTATTGACCCATTATCCTCATTTGACAAGTACAAATTTAATATAAATATAAAATATATAACTATAACACTATTTACCCTCAGTAAATAGTGATGAAGCATGAGTGGTTAATTTAAGTTGATCATTTTGCACATTCAAAGTGATAGGTAAATGTGTTAATTTGGGCAGATGGCCTTTCTTGTGCCTCAGTTTTCTCACCTGGTAATTTGAAACTTCTAAGAATGCTCCCGAGAAGCAGTGTGTCTAGGTAAATTAATCTTGAAAACCTTTATGTCATTATCTCTGAGTTGAGAATCGATTGAATGCCAATGAATGAGGTAGTGTGCTGTAGTGGAAAGAGAGGTGTTTTAGAAATCCCAGAATCTGAGTTTCCATCCCACCACTGACCTCCTGTATATGATCTGGGATAAATCGGTTAACCTTTCCAAGTTTCTGGGTCCCCATTTTTAAAGTGAAAGACTTTAGTTACAAACTCTAAGGTGCCCATGGCTTCTCAAGTTACAATTTTATGAAATAGGGATTATTCTGATAGACTTCCCTTGTCCTCTACTTAAATTGACAGATATACTTGGAAAGGAAGTAACTTGCTGTTAGGTAGATAGGTTTCTTGGTCCCCAAATAGTCTTAAAACCAACCATCATTTCTTTTTTCTGTCGCTGAATGACTACACTTATTGAAGTCAATAGCTTGAAATAGTCTGTCTCTAGACTTCTGATCTAATTCTTAGATCATCCCCCATTTCGGAGGCCATAAGATATTTAAACAAATAAGATGAAAAAAATGACTGACTGGTCTCCCCGAAGCCTGCAAGGAGGGCAGAGATGCTGCCTCAGGGTCTGCTGTGGAATCGCTCACCCATAGTCTTTGCACATTGAAAATGACATGATCTAGACGGAGACATAACTTAGGGTCTGATCCACTTAAGCCGCTCACTGTGATTTATCATAAATGTGCTTATTTGGAAGGTTTAGCAGTCACTGCTTCTGGGAGGTGATGGGGTTAACTACTAAAAGTTGTACATAACTTGGATCTTGTGTATGGCAATTAATCAAGAAATTATATTCCTCGACTTTCCAACAACCCGCACCGAGGGCTACATCTGTGGTGTGTTAAACACAAAGGGATGAAATATTTCTTCTAATAAAATGCTAATGGTTTTGTTTTGGAAAAAAATATTGAATTATTATGGCATTAGATTTATCTGTATGAAGGTTCTTGAGACACAGTCAATAAGCGTTCATAAACGGGAACCAAATACTTCCAGAATTCAATGTCTCTGCTTACTAAATGACTTCAGTGTCGTAGACGAGACCCGTTCTCATGCAATGTGGAAGGGGGTGGGGAGGAAGAGGCTAATGCTAACACTGTAGGTGAACTAGGTTTCTTATAAGCAGCATTTTTTTATATTATTAAAAAAAGCTATATTAGCTCTTTTCCATCAATTTGCCTATTTCTCATTTACTTTTGGTCCCCCCCCCCCCCGCCAATTTTTTTTTAAGGATTTTACAAGACAAATGGGGTTAAGTGACTTGCCCAAGACCACACAGCCAGGTAATTATTAAGTGTCTGAGTTTGGATTTAAACTCAGGTCCTCCTGACTCCAGGGCTGGTGCTCTATCTACTGCACCACATAGCCACCCCCCAATTATTTTTATAATATAACTGAGCTTTTCCTCTATACCATAAGAGACAGTATGGATAGAATACTGGATATGGAATCATGAAGATTTGAACTCAAATCTCTCCCCAGAAGCTAACTACTTGTGTCACCCCAGACAAGTTGCTTATAAGTGGGCCTCTGTTTCTTCATTTTAGTAAAATCAAAAGTTAGATTCAATTGTTTTTAAGGACATGCTACTTTTTTTCCCCAAAGGATGGCATTCCTGGTTCCCCCCCAAAAAACCTTATACTACAGTTAAACTTTTCCTCCATTCCATAAGAAGTAGTATGCTATAGTGGACAGAGTACTGGATATGGAATTTTGAAGATCTGGATTCAAATCCCTCCCCAGAAACTAACTACTTATTTCGCCCTGGACCTTATAACTGGACCTCCTTTTCTTCGTTAGTAAAGTCGGAAATTAAACTCAATTGTTTTTAAGGACATCCCACTTTTTTTTTTAAAAGACTGGCTAAG
This sequence comes from Macrotis lagotis, assembly GCF_037893015.1. Lineage (NCBI taxonomy): Eukaryota > Metazoa > Chordata > Mammalia > Peramelemorphia > Peramelidae > Macrotis > Macrotis lagotis. The sequence continues at coordinate 162,653,200 of NC_133665.1, read as the reverse complement.
AATGCCATCCTGCTCCGATTTCCCTGAGATGAGCTTCTGTCTGTTCTATGGATTTTCTAAAGCCAATGTAGAGGACAGAGTTCCAGTGGCCTCAGTCAGAATGAGCTGGGTTCAGGTCCTGCCCCAAGTCTCTCCCCAATTCATCCTTTGCAAAATTGTTGCCAAAGTAAAATTCTTACAAGTCTGACTATCTCAATTCCCTGTCAATTCTCTTGGTTTTTTTTTTAATACAGAACTGTGAGTTTATTGTTATGGGTACCTCCTGAGTTGGAAGTTCTATTCACGGATGCAGTTGAACGTCAACTGTTAAGTTAGTAACTTTGAATCTCAGAGAGGTTTAATGACTTGCCAGAGGCAAATATATGGCTAATGTAGGACCTGGACCCAGGCAATTTTGACTCCAAGGTCAGCCTCATAACTAGCCAGTCTACCAGTCTGCCTCTGGAGGAGACTAAATGAGTGAAAATAGACCCACTAGTCAAATGGGTTTCAAAGGAAAATTTTAAAAGGCAATTGTGTTCTTTTCTGATGGAAGTGGCAATTTGGAAAAAAAATTTAAATTGGAGAAGTCAGCAGGGAATGAATTTTGAAACTAGCATGTGCTGTATTTGGCACACATTGCTCTTTAGATATAGTTTATAGCAAAGGGTTTGAATTAGTATCATCTGTAATTACCCATCAGGAAAAGATGCCATAAGAATGCATTCATTTGTATTTGCATCTGCATATCCATCTGACCCCAAAGCTCTCCTCTCCAGCTCCATTTTCTTTATAGAATCAGTTACACATTAAAGGGAAAGTGGGGCTAATTTTTTTCTTTAGCAATGTGCTAATTTTATTAGGTTATATCTTTCAGCCTGCGATGGAGAAAGCTCATCCGTCTACAGAGCCTGTTCATTTCCATACAAGATTTTCTTTCGGAGAAATGCACTGCTCTCTTTCATTTCTTCCCCCCCTAGTTACTCATGTCTCGGCAGCAGCCAACACACGAAATCTAACGATCTGATCCTGGAACCAAAAGCAGTGACAGGGAGGAGAGGCAACTGCCTTTTCTGTACAAGCAGACATGGTTCCAGTCTACACAGAAAGAACGGGGCGCCTCACTAGTGACTTCTTGAGTTTCTTAATTTCTGAATCCTGATTCCTAATTAGTGGGTAGATTGCATCCATTATTATTTTGTCTTTGGTTATCAATGATGATCAACCTTTGCTAAACAAAGGTATGTAATCATGCTGGCTATACTCATGGATTTTTAAAAAGGTTCTACCATTTGATAATAGGTTTTCCAATAACCTGAAGGGTGGCTTTTAACATTTCTTTTCCAGCTGAAGTATTTTCTGAGTTCTGTCCAAGCCCTCTGTAGTTAAAGAAAAAGGCATTTTGACACTTAATAATAGACAATGTTTTGTTGTATATTGCACTGGATTTTTTTTCTTTAAACTGCAGACAAATGTATAGACACTTGATTAGCCACATTGTACGCCTATAATTGAGACATTTTGCTGGAATGTCAATTATAGGACATATGTCAAAAATATTCATTACAAATAACATTTTGCCTCTTTTTTGAAGGCTTTCAAGCAAATGTAAAAATACAAAGCAAGTGTTTTGTTTTTACATTCTACTGAGACAGTATCTGGTGGTTCGGGTTTTTACAAAGCTAAGAATGAGCTTTAGTCCAAGCAGAGGGGGCTAGATCAGTAAGCCTGTTGAAGGTTGATATGTATTCGATTCCCAGAATGAAGGGGAAAAAAGGGAGGGTGAGGGTATTGGCTAACCGCCTTGGCCTTTAGCTTCTCTGATTTTGGCTCCTAAATTAATTTCAGTTCTTTTTTGTTTCATATTGGTCCCAGTGAGCTTTCCAAAGTCATCTTCAAACAATGTCTTTCTCCTGAACTACAGTTTACTCTTTCCTGGATCTCTCTTTTTCTGGCCCTGAGTCTAATTCTAATACAAATTAAACTATCATCTAGACTAGAAAGGGAAAGTAGAAAACAAAATAGAGGTGTTTAGAGATCAGCAATTGTAGTGTTAACTAAAAAATTATAAAATTTCTAAAGACAGAAAAAATATTGTTCTGTATTCCAAGATGGATTCTGTCATCAAAATTCCATATAAGACATTAATTACATTATGACATCATGATGAATTTTGATGTAGCAATTTTTATTCTCATTTACTGTTATGATCTGACAATGTTAAAAAAAACACTACTGAATTGAAAATTTGAATTCACCATTCACAGATGAAATTGTGAATTCTTTTTTTTTTTTAGGCTTTGGGTTAAATGAATTGCTCAAGGTCACATAGCTAGGTAATTAGCAAGTGTCTGAGGCAGGATTTGAACTCAGGTCCTCCTGATTCTAGGGCTGGTGCTCTACTCATTGCACCACCTAGCTGCCCTTGAAATTATAAATTCTTAAAGACAGTGGCTCTTATAAAGAGAAATCATCAAAACCCCACTCCATTAAGGGTCAGTCAAAGGCAGGTGCTTTTAGGTAATAACAAGTATCCTTTGATTTAGGCAAGGAAGCTATTTTTCTCTTTCTTAATTCTGTTTGCCTCAGTTTTCTCATTTGTAAAATAAGCTGGAGAAGGAAATAGAAAACACTCCAACGTCTCTGTCAAGAAAACCTCAGATAGGGCCATAAAGTTAGTTGGACATAACTAAAAATGTCTGAACAGCAGCAAGAACAAAAACAGGGGTCGTGAGGCAAGCACATTCTAAATATGCAATTGTGCAGGAGAAACCTTGCAAAAGAAGCCATATATGAGAAATCTATATATATCTATATCATCTATACAATTTCTAGCAATTTCTATGTGACTAAGATAAAATATATATTTAATTCCATGGTTCCTTTGAGACATGTTTTAGATATAGGAAATATTTCTTTGGCAATAAATTTGGGAAAAATAGGTAAAAAAATAAGTGAAGATGAGTTCTGACTTCATGAAATTCTAGTCAAATGTCATTCATTAGATCATTTAATAAACATTTAAACACTCACTTGCTAGCAGACACTGTACAATACAAAGATAAAAATCAAACAGTTCCTGCCCTCAAAGAGCCTCTATTTGATTAATGAAGCAGCACTATACATCACATGCTGGTCCTCCTGCCAATTTTATCCTGCTTTTGTTTTTTGCTGTTAAGACATTTTCAGTTTATGTCCAACTAACTCTTGAGGTTTTCTCGACAGAGACATTGGAGTGATTTGTATCTCCTTCTCCAGTTTATTTTACAAATGAGAAAACTGAGGCAAACAAGATTAAATGACCTGCTGAGAGTCACACAGTTAAGAAGTGTCTGAGGTCAGATGTGAAATTAGGCAACTGAATCTTCCTGACTATCCACTGTGCCACCTAGCTGCCCTATTGTAGGTAACCTGCAACTCTCTCCAAAACAATGTGTTTTAAAAATGCTGTTTTAAGAGTGTGTATGCTCAGTAAAGATATTCACGGATGTAGGAGATATCTAGAGTAAACTCCAGAGCTAAAAGAAGTTCTGCTGGTCACATTCATCCTGAAAACAGTTCAGAATCTCCTAAACAAGAGCCACATTCATTCAAAAGAGCTTGGCCTAACTATTCATAGAGAAAATAATGGGTGCTTGAAGAATACTTCTTATCCAGACAGTGATCATGGGATGGGCAGTCTATGTTCCTTAGAATCCAGAGACAATCCAAATGGATAATAAAAAAATAACAAAACCTTGACCCTGGATTTTGCCAGAGAAGGAATGCAGACTGAATGGCCTTTGGGAAACCCAATGTTTTATCATGACCCCAAACTTCTCCCTGATACAAAGGACCACCTTTTGCACATTGATAGACTTACTCACTGGACTAGAAGCCATGTTTTATAGCTTCAAGAAAATGGAAAGTATAGACTTTGAGACGAGGTTGAGGATAGTGCACAAAGGGCAATGGGGAAACATGAGGCAATATATAATTGCGTAAGAGAAACCATATAAAAGAAACCATAAAAATGTACAACTGGAAAAGAAGATATTGCAGTCACATTGTGTCTTTTTTGTTAGGTTTTTGCAAGGCAAGTTGGGTTAGGTGGCTTGCCCAAGGCCACGCAGCTAGGTAATTATTAAGTGTCTGAGACCGAATTTAAACCCAGGTACTCCTGACTCCAGGGAAGGTGCTTTATCCACTATGCCACCTAGCCGCCCCTGAAAAGTAATTTTGAACAAAGCTTACAGTAGTGGGAGGGGCAAGATGGTGAAATGAGCACTTAAACCTACTTGAAATTCCCAAGTTCAGGTTATGGATAATGCACCCATTCAATACTGAAAAATTATACATGTAAAAATTTCATGTAGCAAGGCTTTATTTGAAATCAAAACATCTGTTTGGAAGAGCGCACACTTTGAGTCAAAGTGGCTATTTGATACCATGTTTGAATAGGAGAGATCTTAACTTTTTTGTGTTGTGTAGCACTTCTGAGGTCTGGATCCCTTCTTAGAATAATATTTCTTAAATGCACAAGAATGAAATACATAGTATTCCAAAGGAAATCAAATGTGAATCAAAAGATTCCCTCCTTCCCTCCCCACCCTGCAGTTCAGCTTCACAAATATTCTGAAATCTATCAACAGATTTTGAGGTTTTGTGGATGTCAGATTAAGAATCTTTGTTTTAGAGAGAAAAGGGAATTTTTTAAGGTTTTTGCAAGGCAATGGGGTTAAATGACTTGCCCAAGGCCACACAGCTAGATAATTAAGTGTCTGAGGCCAGATTTGAACTCAGGTGCTCCTGACTCCAGGGCTGGCACTCTATCCACTGTACCACTTAGCTACCTCTGGGGAATATTTTTTAATTCACTTGATCTTACAAAGTGAAAGGCTTCATGTATCAGGTAGTATGTTCTTGAACTATGACTGGAGGAGGGGAATTCTGTGAAGTAGAGATGAGGAGGAGGGAGAACATTCTAAAAACAATGGGCCAGTCCAAAGGCATAGGAACAGGAGATCCGAGTGCCTTATGTGAGGGATAGAAAAGCCAGTTGACTGTGCCACAGAGAAGAAAGGAGTCCACAAAGAACTTTGAGAGATGAGATGTGGACAAGTTGGAATGACTTTGATATCTAAACGCAGCCTTCTCTAGACATGCTTATCCACCTTCCCTCAATGGTTATACCTGAATCAGAGAACTGTTTGCCTAGCCTCATAAGTAGGTAATTTGTCCCTCTAAGGCTTGGGTGGGGTGGGGAGTGTCTAGCATGTGAAATCATTTGGTCTGGTGGTGCCATGGCAGTGACAGGCAGGACTTGAAATTCAATAGATATAGGAACTTTTTAGGGATGAATTAAATATTTTGACCAAATATAGTAGCTAATTTGTAAGTTGATAATTTTGTATACCCCAAGAATGATGTTATAAATATCCAAATGGCCCTTGGCAGAACCAAAGTTCCCTATCCTTGCTTTAAGGAACTCTGGCTATTCCTCTGACCCAAAGGAATTTCATCATCTGTCTCTCCTCTTTCATCTCTTTCTCTTGATTGGCCATCTATTAATCTATCATTTATCTCTCACCTCTCAGCAATCTCTATCAATCTCTATTAAGTAACTCTATTCATCTATAAATTACCTATCAATCTATCACCTAGTTATCATTCCCTCACCTATTGCCTATCTCTAACAATCTCTACAATCTCTATATATCAATCTTTATCACCTATTCCCTAGCTATCTCTCTCAATCTATCATCTATTAATCTCTCTATCATCTCTCATCTATCACCTGTCTCTATCATTCTATCATTTCTCTATCACTTATCTCTGTGTCTCCAATGTCCAGCATATCATCTTGTATTTAATAGGTACTTAATAAGTATTTGATTTATAATAAGTTGATTTATATTTACTGATCAATCCCATAAAAAAGAGCATGTTCCAAAACCATTCCATAATTAGGGCACACACTTGGCTCATTTTTCTAAAGCAACGTATATGATGACATACTGTGTCACATTGCTCACATAGATGAACTTCCTGCTTTCTTTGGATGCTCCAAGCTCTAACCCCACTGACCAGCTCATTGTTCTCCACATGTGAAATTCTAGCTCCCGTCTCTGTGGTTTTGCATAAACGAACCCTCCCAATCTTACCTTCACTTCCTGGCAAATATTCCCATCTCATCCCTGCCTCCTGGATTCTGACTTCCTTCCAAGCCCAGATCTACTTAGTTCAAGTGCTCGCCATCTCTTACAGCTAGGTGGTACAATGCACTAAGCATAGGAAGATTAGGAACCAGTCCTCAGACATTTTAGTGATGTGATCCTGGGCACTTAAACTATTTTTTGTCTGTTTCCTCATCTATAAAATGGGGATTAATTATAGCATCTTAAATTCCAAGATTGGTTGATGAACACATGAGAAACATTTACATATGGTACAGTAGCAAACCTTAAAATTATCTATAAATGTAAATAATAATGCCAGGTCAATGAATATTTCTGCCTCCATTGCCACTTTTTTTCCAAGTGCAGCCATCACACAGATTCCACACTGATATTTCCAAACCATGGGTTGGCTCTCATCACATCACACTGCTCAAGAGACTTCTGTGATGACTTGCCTTTTGGATAAAATCTAAGCTCATCCCAATAAGGCACCAAAGGCAGGCTAGACTGATTTCATTTTATTCTTGATCAAATACTCTATTGCTTGGTCTCCATGTTGCTCCCTTTCCATCTTCCAACTCCACAACTATTCCCCCCCCCCCATGCCTAGAATATTTTTCTTTATTACTTCTATTTCTTGGAATTTTCCTTTTCCTTTGTGGCTTAGCTCAAATTCCATTTCCTATAGAGGACCTTTGATGAATCTAGCTCCTTCCCTTCCCACCCCACTGATTTCTCCTGTGGATGTTGTTTTTACACAATAGAATGGCCAGATACAACTTTTCTTCTAAATTGTCATTCCCCAATACAATAGAATGGGCAGATACTTTGACTTTTGTTTTTGAATTGTCACTACCAAGTACAATGCTGGGCTCAGTGGACAATAAATATAGGTATTTAATATTATTGAATTAAATTGAATTTTCCAGTTGGCTTTAAACCAGACTTTTTAGCCACACATTTTAGGCACACTCTTTTTATGTCAAATAGAAAACTGGAGTCAGGAAGTCTTCAGTTCAAATCTGACTTCAGATATTTACTAGCTGGGTCATTTCATCTCTGCCTGACTCAGTTTCCTCCACTTTAACATGGGGATGAAACCACTCTCCTAGGATTATTGTGAAGTTCAAATATTACAATATTGGTAAAGCATTTGGCACATGAAAGGTTATTTTCTTCCTTTAAATAAATTGTATGAACATGGTGTTTATTTACTGATCTGGCATCGTGTCTGAAACATCTTAAGTTCTTAATAAATACTTGTCTTGTCGAAAATGCTCTAATATAGATGTGTTTTATTAGACATGTAGGCTGCATAGCACATATCATTGTTTCAGGAGGGGCGTGGAGGGAGATTAAATTCAGTTAAGCTGTTTATTTGGAAAACAACCACTTCATTATTGTTTTCACCATAACTAAATGGCTGACTGAATTCCACAGTTTCTGCTTTCTCCCAGATGGGAAGACGCAGGCATAGACTGTTTCAATTTTCATTACTGCCTTCCTCATTCTCTTTTTAAACTGTGGCCACATTAATCTTTATCAATACCAATAATAGAGCCCCGTGACTGAGAACGTAAAACTGACACTGACTCATAAAATTAGACTTTTATTCAAGATGTGACAGGGATGGTGGGTTTTTTGTTTGTTTGTTTCTTTCAAAGAAAGTGATAGATGATTTGAGAGTGACTTGTCAGAAAGATAGATCATAGAAAGTCTAAATCATTATGGTTTTTCATTTTTATTTACTCTCTGCTATTCTTTTCACCTTAATGATTCATCTGAAATCAATCCATAATGTCGAGGAAATGTACTGTTTTCCTCCTGTAAGAAACGAACAGTCTGCATGTAGGTGTAGTGTATCTCCTAAAATAGAGATGTTTTCCCACTCTTTATATCAATATTGATGTTGATGCCTTTGCTATTTAAAAAAATAAATTTTCCAATGATACCATACATTACAAGGGATGTTTTAATGCTCGTGGAATAAAAAAAACAACAACATTCTTTCATTTGCTGCGATCGTGACTTGGAGCTGGGTAGATTGTTACTCCTTCCGAACCAATAAGGTATAACTGGAATTTTACTTGACCACAATCTAAATAATGAGTCTTTGTGGAATTTTATGTCACTACATTGCCCCTATTTGGCAGAAGTCATTTGGAAGTATTTATAGTTTAATTGGCCTGTTTCTTTTTTAAATTTTCAAAAATGATTTGTAATCATCTGTGTACCCAAACCAAATGTCTTAAAACAAATTGTTTGGGGGAAAAGTATTCCAGAATGTCATTCCCTCAAACAAATCAGAGATAGCACTAGTTTAAGAAATAGTTTTTATCTTAATGCAGTTTTCTTTTATTTAGGTTGATCATTATGTATATTAGAAATAGGACTTTCTTTAGACAACCTGTGGAATTTTGTTATTTAGAAATTCATTTTTTAATTTATTGGGTATTTCACATTTAAATAAATGATTAAAAGTACCTAATCAATGACTTCACTAAGATCTGATTAGAGTTTAGTTCGTAAATGCAGTTATCTCTGCTTTTTATAGTCTTAAAATGTTTTAAATGCCTCAAAGTAGATACTACACAGAAATAATCATCCAACCATCGCATTTCAGAACTGAGGGAAGAGGAAAGGGGAAGGGAATAAACATTTATAGTGTCTTCTGTGTGCCAGAACTACATACTAAGAACTTCCCAAAGATTAACTCATTTTAGCTTCACAACAATCTTAAGTACTAGGCACTGTTATCATCTCTACAGTTGAGGAAACTGAGGCAGAGAGTGGTTAAATCACTTGCTCAAGATCACACAGCTAGGAAGTTTCAGAGGCTGGATTTGGACTTTGGGCCAGTGTTCTATTTACTGCAACTATTTGCCTGGAAAACAAACCTGGCATGTTAGAATGGTAGCTGTTTATTGAGTAAGAGGACTAGCGCTGTGCACACCTGTGATTTCATCCATGTTTGGCATCTCAACCACTTCAGGCAGCTTTCGTTAGACCAAAGTCTCCCTTAGAGAGTCCAGCCCTCAGAGTTCAAATTCTGTTTCTCACACATACTGGATCAAATTATCCAGTCCTGAACCAGTTAACGTACCAGTGTGTATGAGCAACTCTCTGAGGTTCCGAACAAAGGATGCAATTTGCTTAGTGGCCCTTGACTTAAACTGAATTGTGTCACTTGTTAGCAATGAACAAAGAGGAAAAAAAAAAGAATTCAAAGCAGTGAAGAGTTAGGACACAGGCTTAAAATACTTTTCTGAAATGACAAAAATCGGAATTCGGAAATTGTTCTTAAAAAATTCATGCTACCTCCCCTGTATTTATGTCCCACCATACAGATACCAAAACACTTGCATCTGAGAGAGGCAATGAAGATCAGTGGTTACAGCACTGGGTTTGGAGTTGGGAAGTTGTGATTTTGCATCTGGCCTCTTTCACTTACTACTATTGATATCTTGGACAAACCACTTAACCTTTCTTTATCTGTAAAATGGGCAGAATAATAGCTAGATGGGGCAGTGGATAGAGCTTGGGGGCCAGCTTTCAGGAATCCTCAGTTTAAATCTGTCCTCAGACGCTAACTAAATGACCCTGGGAAAGTCACTTGTCTTCCTCAGTTTTTTTTTTTTTAGGTTTTTGCAAGGCAATGGGGCTAAGTGGCTTGCCCAAGGCCACACAACTAGGTAATTATGAAGTATCTGAGGCCGAATTTGAACTCAGGTACTCCTGACTCCAGGGCTGGTGGTCTATCCACTGTGCCACCTAGTTGCCCCGCCCCCAATTTTCATATTGACAAAATGGGAATTAAAAGAAACCTACCTTTCAGAATAGTTGTGAGGATCAAATGAGAAAATAATGGCAAAAACTCTAAACACAGCACATAATAACAGCTATATAATTGTTAGCTGTTTTTTGTTACTCAAATAAAGGGATTGGGTTTCATGACCTCTAAGGTTCCTATGAGCCTTTGCTAGTTAAATGGTGGTTCTTTTATCTTCCAGAGAAACTTTTTATTCAAGATAGAGATGGATTAATTTGAAGATGACAATTTAAAAATTTAAAAGACATCAACATATGGAATAAGTTCTCTTTATTTCAATTCTTGAGGATTTGCCATATATGTGTGTGTGTATATATAATATATATTATATATATATATATAATTATAATATAGGGCAGACCTTGCTTGGGATTAGATATTGTCTTTAAAATATGATGTGGAAAACAAGGGCCCATGTTCACATTAATGTACTGTTTGTGAAGTTGTGAATGGATGCAACTATTCTGGAATTGTATACAAAGAATTATAAGTTCTTAGACAGTGCATACCTTTTGTCCTGGTTATATCCCAAAGTGATTAGAGAAAGAAGAAAAGGTCCTTTATGTACAAAAATATTTAAAGCAGTTATTTCTGTGGTAGCAAAAAGTTGGAACCTTTGAGGGATAGCCATCAACTGGAGAATGGCTAAATTAATTATGAGATATGAATGTGATGAAGTCCTAAATATGAGGAAAAATATATTTTCAAGGAGACATGGAAAGACTTGTATGCTTTTATGCTGAATAATGTAAATGGTAGAACAACTTTTGCTATTAATATTAAAATTTAAAAATAAACAATGAAGACATAAACTAATGAAAGCAAATGGCTAGAACCTGGGGAACAATTTGTACTGTAACAGCAACACCGTAAATACAAGCAACTTTGGAAACTTAGAACTCTGATCAACACAATGACTATCCTTGAGTCCAAAGCACCAATGATGATGTGTTTGTCCATTTGAGAAAAGGCTAATATCATCATGGATGAATGTTGACTTGTGAGTGAATTGGTTTTAAGTGATGTAAGAGTCACACAAAGTTGTCAACCTTATTCTCTCTTCCAAAGTCAAAATGACTAGTGATGACCTAAGGATACAATGGATGACCTCTGGGTCTTCCATGTCTTCCAAAACTCCAAGGTGGGGCTGGGAATGTTATCCCACAGGCTGTATAAGGCCTGAGAAATTATGTGGTCTGGAGCTGCATGGCAACTGCAGGTGGGGACTCCCATTAGGGGTAAATTAAGCTAATTTTTAAGTTGGTAATTTTGCATGGCCTTTGAATGTTTTTACAAATTTCCAAATGGCCCAGTTCTGATCTAAGGACTCCAGACTATCTGCTTCAGTCACCTACATTGCCAAATTGTTCTTATCCACCCAGTTATGGGACCAAGGGAAGATTTCACATACATGGGGGTAAACATCCCCCCCCCCCAAAGCATCGATGACTTTGAGGTCTGTCAGTGATCTGATTTAACCAGTCTGCTAAGACCATTTTCTATTTATGCTATAGTTTCTTGGAGTCACAAGGGAGAGTTGGGAGGACACCAGAGGTGAAAAGGTCTGAAAAGGTCTCAAAAGTCCTTATACCCAGAGGACTTCTTCCTGAAGCCCCCATACACTCCATGGGACATACTAAACACCATCTAGGATGATGTTTACTCTTGTCTGACATAGTCAAGAACTTGCCTATTGTTCCTAATGGTGAAGAAACTTTTCTTTGATTTATTAAAATGCAAAATTTAGATTAAAAAAATGTGAAAAACTAACATTTATAGATGCCATGACCGCAAAGGTCTCTTCTAAGTCTCAGTCTATGTTACTATGATAAGAATAAAAGATTTGGAATGAGATCACCCATGAATGAATCCTGGCTGCCATTTCTGAGTATGATCCGTGGGCCTCGGTTTCCTCCCCTGAAAAATGAAGAGGATCGAACTCCCACTCTCAATCTTTGACCTCATGACCTTACAAGATTCAAGCATTACCATACTTGGGAATACTGGGAGACAAGCTTCGGAAATCTTATTTTCAAATGTACTTCCTCAAAGTCAGAGGAACTTAATTAAGTTGCCAGGGTTAATTGTTTCTGAAGCGTTAACATGTCATTTGCCTGTTCCAACTCCCAAGCAAGTGGAAAGTGGGAACGTAATAACCTGTTTATGTGACTAGAAATTTGGGGTGGGGGCGGGTGTGGGAGGAGAAGGGAAGGTATCTCATAGGCTTCCATCTCCCTCAATGGGAAAGAACAGAACTCTGCCTTCCCTGGAAACAATGGGTGACGCTGAGGCCCAGACTTCTCAGGGGGGCAGCTCCCTTTCTTTGGGAGTCTCAGTTGGGATGAGGAGGAAGTTTCAGAACAAAACCCGGGCACTTTTTTTTTTTTAATACTTTGTTCATTTCATATTTATCAGGAGCTTGTTTGCTAATTTTCATTTGCAAGAGGCAATTCTTCCAGCTAACTGGGTGCCTCAATGGGCCACTGATTTCTTTGAAGTGACAGTCTGTAAATATGCATAAAAAAGGGAGGCAATTAGTGTGTGTGTGGTTCACTGCCGTCTGATTTCATTGGCAAGTTTACCCACAGTGTTGATAAGCTACATTATCTAGAAAATTGGCCGCTGAAAAACAGCACCTCTGATTGCCAGCAAAGGTTCCAGATAACAGGGTGTTGAAGAGAAATATAATTGAGGTTGAATATGTTAACCAAGGTGTCACATGCTCCTTAGAAGCCCTAATTTATCAGCATGTTGGAATTTTTATTAACATTGGGAATGCATTTCTACCAGGCTAATGAAGTGCAATTGGCAGTTCAAGTTTTCTGTTATTGTCATTTCTGAGAAGTTAAATGTAATTTCTCGTTAGACACAGTTATGTAAATATATTTGTTCAGGGGGCTAGGAAAAGAAAGGATACTTTTTTTCTCTTTTGCAAAATACAAATAGGTTGTTAGGAAGCAATGTGACAAATCTGGTCTCACTGAAGTCAGCCAAGATTTTCTGTGCTCTCTCCTACCTTACAAGTCAACCTTGGAGGCAATGGGGTGGGGATATGGGAGGGGGCAGATAAAGGAATGCACCTTGGGACTTGTTGTTGGGGAAAATGAGCCTCTTATTTGTAAATGGAAGGATCGGATAATAAGTTTCTTTTAAGGATCGCTTAAAGTGAATTAAATGATTTTTGAAAAATGTTTAGCACATATATTCATATACACACACGTGTATGTGTGTGTGCGTGTGTGTGTGTGTGTGTGTGTGTGTGTATGTATGTGCATCTGCATTTGAGGCGAGTGTGTTTATTTTCCCTAAGTCATCTTGGGATAAAAAACTGTGGATCAAATGAGTTAGTAAAGGAAACTTAATTTCATTAACACACCTAGGGATTACTATTGGGTAAATGGAAGGATTTGACAATAAGATTTTTTTAAGGATAGCGTAAAGTGAATTAAATGATTTCTGAAAGAAAGTTTAGCATATATATTCATACACATATAAATGTGTGTATGTGTATGTATGTGTTTGAGTATAAGCATGTTTATTTTCCTTAAGTCATCTTTGGATAAAAAACCATGGCTCAAATGGGTTAGTAAAGGAAAATCAATTTCATTAACATACCTAGGGACTTACTATTGGGTAAAATGAGCCTCTTATTTGTAAATGGAAGGGTTTGATAATAAGAATAGATTAAAGTGAATTAAATGATTTTTGAAAAAAAGGTTTAGCAAATATATGTATTTATACACACACACACACACACACATAAATATGTGTATCTGTGCTTTTGTGTGTGTGTGTGTGTGTGTTTATTTTCCCTAAGTCATCTTGGGATAGAAAGCTGTGGGTCAAATGGGTTGGTAGAGGAAATAATTTCATTAACACACTTAGGGACTCTTATTTGTAAATGGAAGGATTTGACAATAAGAGTTTTTTAAGGATCTCTTAAAGTGAATTAAATGATTTTTGAAAGAAGGTTTAATATATTTATACATATATATGCACACACATACACACAAATATGTGTATGTGTGCATGATTCTGTGAGGGAGTGTGTTTATTATTCCTAAGTCATTTTTTGGATAAAAAACTGGCTCAAATGGGTTAGTAAACACAAGAGTTAGAAGTATTTATAATAGTCATCTGTGACCCTCAATTAATCTGAAATAAATTTTAAAGCATAAATGATTAATGTTCACTTTCCCATTTCTAATTCCAATCTCCTTCACATGTAAGTTTCTTGAGGACATGGGCCATTTCCTTTTGTCCTGGTAACATCCAGTCCCTTGGCACAATGCTGCCTGGTTTGTAGGTAGCTCCTTAGAAAATGCTTATTGGATTGACTTGGAAGGAAAATTATTGCCGAAATGTTTTTATACAATCCTTCACATCAGGAAAATGTCTCATGATTATAACTGTTGGGTCTCTAGTCAAGTAATAAAGCCTTTTTTTCATGCACTACTCTAAATAATAAAGGATAAAGCAATGGCAAAAAAACAGCATCCTTTCTGTGATATTGTTATGGGCTTTTAGGATGATGGTTGGAAAACCCAAAGAAGCCATTAGGCCCAACCTTTCCATTGTACTGTTCAGAAAACTAAGGCCTATGGTGGTGAAGGGAAATGGCCAACATCACTCATTTAGTAAACAGAAAGATGTCCTCTGAAGCATTAAGTGTTTTAAGCTACTTAGGTTTTTTTTTTAGCATCAAATATCCACATGGCAGTTCCTTTTCATAGACATTAGACTTGACTAATAAATTTAAAGTAACTAATTGATTTAAAGTCATTCAACAAATATGACTAGACACTCAGGCAAACCACTAGACACTAAGGCAAACCGCATAATCTCTGTTTCTCAGGTAGTTTACAATCAAATGAGAAACCATTTAAGTAGGATGCAAAGTGGAATGTGAGAACTCAAGACAAAATATTAATAGGAATTTGAAGAGGAAGAGATCATTTTTAGTTGGTAAAGTGATCAGGGAATGCTTCCTTGGCAAGAGGTGGCTTTTGATGTGTGTTCTAAGAGATGGGAAGGATGTTTTATTTTTTATTTTTGGCAATTCAGGTTAAGTGACTTGTCCACAATCACACAGCTAGATGACCCAAGTGTTTGGATTTGAATTCAGGTCCTATTGACTCTAGGAGTCACTTCTAATCTGCTGCATCATTTAAGTGTCTCAGGGAAGGATTCTAATATGTAAAGAAGTGGAGGTCATGTGTCCCTTCCATAAAGGATAGAATGTAGAGAAAATTTGTTT
Organism: Macrotis lagotis; assembly: GCF_037893015.1. Taxonomy (NCBI): domain Eukaryota; kingdom Metazoa; phylum Chordata; class Mammalia; order Peramelemorphia; family Peramelidae; genus Macrotis; species Macrotis lagotis. Next base: position 162,637,977 of record NC_133665.1, on the reverse strand, counting down.
TAAAATAACTTAAAAAATAAAAATTTAAAGAACATAAAAAACTTAAAACAATCATACAGTTTCACAATTCACATGGCAGCAAATATTCTCAACACATACCCTTTGCACATTGCAACTTTTAAGAAATTGGAAATATAACATTTTTAAAATTAACTACTTGCGAAATGTGATTTTTTTTATCACAATGTCAAACTTTTATAATTTTTTATGAGAACTTGTTTACTTGAAAACTAAAGAGGAAAATGTAAAAGAACTATTTTAAAATAAGTTGAATTTTTTTGGTAAGACTATATACTGGACAATTTATCATTAATGAATAGCAATTTTAATGTAAGTTTATATATGTAATACATACTTTATCACAAGAAAAGAACATTGTACTCCAAATTTCTAAATGGCCATTTTAGTCATAAATCCCACTTTTAAAAACAATCAACTCATATTTGTGATGGCACACAATAATAAGAGACTGAACTGTCATACATTATACATGAAGAATAAAGAAAAAACCCCAAGAAATGTCTAGTTCTTAAGTCATTATTCAGATTTGTGCAAGTATTGAATGGAATATGTTTATATGTGTGTTGTGTGTGTGTTTGTGTGTATGTGTGTACACACACTTTTAAAATAACATTAAAATAGAATTGTTATTTTATTTGTAGCTCTTTTATTTTATTATGTAATTTGTAGTTCTTTGGTTAACTAGACACTATACTCATTTTTGTTGTCATTCAATTGTTTCTACACTTTATGACCCATTTGGGATTTTCTTGGTGAAGATACTGAAATATTTTGCTATTTCCTTTTCTAACTTATTTAATAGATAAAGAAACCAAGGAAAAAACAGGATAACATGATTTGCCCAGAATCATATGACTAGTGAATGTCTGAGGCCAGATTAGAACTCAGGAAGAAGAGTCTCCTGATTTCAGACTTGATGCTCTATCACTGTGCCACCTAATTGCCTTGCCATTCTTTAGATTGACCAATAACAGAAATGTGTGCTTTTGTAATTTTACAATGGCATTAAGAATAACCAACCAGTAAATGATACTACAGAGAAAGGATAAATATGGAAGGAGAAAGGCATTTATGAAAAATGAACTGTGGGTGACAAATGAATACTCTGGCAAGCATTTTACAAATATATTTGATTTTCATCCACAATCCTGGGAGGTGAGTACTATTAATTTCCCCCATTTTAGGAGGAAACTGAGGCAAGCTGACTTGCTCATAGTGCCACAACCAAATTAAGTGTCTGAGGTAGGACTTCTTGACCCCAGTCCTAGTGAATCACCTAGCTTCCCCCCAATGTCTTAACATAGTCAATCCCCAGGCTTTCTTCTGAACCTCTGGACACCAGCAATTTGTACTGATTTCCTCTCTTTTTTATCTTTTCTGGTTTTTTCCTCTAGGTAATGGGAAACCAGTTAAAGTGTTTGAACAAGGGAGTGCCATATTCAGACCTGAGAATTATTATTTTTTTTGGCTAGGCAATAGGGTTAAGTGACTTGCCCAAGGTCACACAGCTAGATAATTATTAAATGTCTGGGGCTGGATTTCAACTCGGGTCTTCCTGACTCCAGGGCCAGTGCTCTAAAAACCTGACAATTAATAAGAAGGCCAATTGTAGAAAGTATTAAATGTAGAAAGGATTTGTTAAAGAGGAAGAAGAATGGAGATGGAAGACCAAGAGGGAAACTCATAATAGTCTTTGTAAAAAATTTAAAAAACCCAGATATGTATATATTCATAGAATGATCATATGACATGCTACTAGTTTGAGGATAGAAAGTTCTGACTCCCTCTTGTTGAGGTCAATGGATTGAGCTGAGTATCTCAAAGCTGCTGACCAGTATACATTCAGTATATAGAAGAAAATTTTTTGACTGCCTCAGTTTATTGCTTCCATTGTTAACTCTTCCTCCACTCCTCCAAGGGAGTTAACTGTGCTAAGGGGGTTCAGGAGAGCCTCTTTAGAATATTTTTACCTACATGGCTACATGTCTACAAACATGTTTTGCTGTGCATAAGTAAGAACATTTATGAGTGTGTGACTTAATATATGTATATTTTTCAATGGATCGTTGAGTATTAAAGTGTAGTAGTGGGTGGCTCATTTTGCTCTACTCAAAACAAACAAAATGATGCAAAGCAGGGTTCTTACTTGTTACTGTTCTGGACTGTGGAACCACAAGGGCAAGGGATGAGGGTGGGAATTTTCCTATAAGTATGTGGTTGCTTTGAGTGAGCAGGTTGTGGTAAAACTATAGATGCTCTGAGGAGTCATTGGAAAGGGGGAGTGGAAGCATGTTTGGTACCATGATAGCTGATGTCATATTCAATTTGACCAGGGAGTGTAGGGTTTGACCTATCTTCTCAATCTGATTGCTTGGTCATCCATCTCTTGGGGTTATGCCACAATCCCTTTGTAATCATTCCACTTTGTAGAACACTGTTTTGAGTTGAATAAGTTGCTAAGATTCAAAGCTACAAAAGGCACCATGAAAATGAATGCTACCCTTGTAGGGTCACAAACCCCTAGGTGAATAATTCTTTTGGGATCCCCTGATATTTCCTCATCCATTGCTTGTTTAGGCATCAGATTTCTTCATTAAATCTCTGTTCTTCCTATTGTTCAGTACAAAATAACTTAAAAAAAAACAACACAAAAAGAGGACAAGAGAAACATATCAAGATGCTAGCACAGTAGAAAAAGCACTAGTCCTGATGTTAAGAGGTTCTAGATTCAAATCTAACCTCAGGCACATTCTACCTGAATGACCTTAGGAAAGTCAACTAAATTCATCAGGTATAAAATGAAAAATCCAGAACTAGGTTGACCTTCAAGGACCGACTAGTTAAACTCCCTCAATTTATAGATAAGAACACTGAAGGATTAGACTAGGTCAGGGGTTCTTAACTTGGAGTTTATGAACATTTTAAAGTATTTGTGATAATTGCATTTCAACACGAACACGATTTTTATTTATTTTATGTGTTTACAAGCTATTCTGAGAAGAGATCCTTACGTTTTACTGCACTGAGTGCCAGTGGGCACCAGCATACAGAAAAAGAAGGAAAAGTCCTGGACCATATGGTCTCAGGTCCTCTTGTGGCTTTTGAGTCTATGGTCTTAATATCAAAGAAACAATAGGACCCTTGCAGTTTTAGGTGGATGAGATGATAATGCCACATAGTGAGAAAGCTGAATTGAGCTTCCTTCCAACTCAGAGCTTCTGAGAGCTGGTGCCCCCATCACTGCAGCAGTTACACACTTGTTTTCAAGGATGAGAACACATTTTTGGTGGGAGAAACCGTCTGCAAAACATTTGGGAGTTTTTTGTTCCTTTTTTGGAATAAGTTCACGATGGGATATAACAAAAAGTATTTGCTTAATTCTGATGCACCTTCAGAGAAAACAACATTACTAAGGCCTTTTTTCCCACAAAGGAATCTAGAGATTAGCTGTTTTTAACCTTTCCAAAATCTAGGAAAATGGTTGAAACCAGATGGAATATGGCAAATGATGTTTTTTTCCTGTTTCATAAATCTGGTTCATGTAGGGACCTCAAAGGTCATCTGGTTTTACAGAGGAAGAAACTGAGACCCAAGACTATATAAGTGGTATATATATCTCAGAGCCGAGATTCAATCTTAAATTCCCTGATTTCAGGTACTAAAATGTTTTCATTATAAGTTCTTTTTTTTTAGGGTTTTTTTTTTTTTTGTTAGGCAAACAGGGTTAAGTGGCTTGCCCAAGGCCACACAGCTAGGTAATTATTAAGTGTCTGAGACCGGATTTGAACCCAGGTACTCCTGACTCCAGGGCCAGTGCTTTATCCACTGTGCCACCTAGCTGCCTCTCATTATAAGTTCATGCCTAAATATGTGTATAGCCTGGGGGATAATAGCTTTCTGGACAATTTAAATAAGGCCACTCTGGAAGAAATGTAAAAGTATAACTCCTATTGAGAGTATTTTCTTTACCTCAGCACCATGAAGAAGGGGTACAAATAGTTGTATCCCCATTTTTGTAGGGACAAATGAAGGCTAAAGTCATTTAGCTAGAAGGGTGTATGGTGAGATTAGAACTCAAGGATTCCTGACTTCAAATCTCAGGGAACCAAGCTAGAATAATGTGAGGCACCATTTGGAGTACTGTGGAACAGGTTGAGGCTTATTGCATGTAATAAGACTGAGAAAAGAAGAGCAAAGAGAAATCAGAGGCCTGACCTTTCAAGTCAGGCTGATGGCCAATGAACCTCCAAATGTGGGTTTGAAATGAAAACAAAGCAAAAGAATTACGGTGGATTAGTATAATTACTATAAAAAGATAATTGCTAAGTCTTGCTGTATCTAATGTTTTGAAGGGTTGTCTCCCCAGATACCCCCTCAAACATCCTTCTCTGATGCCTCTTCTTGGAGGTGAAATTAGATTCTGGAAAGTGGGGTCAAAAGTTAGGTCTGTTCCTGTCTAGCTGAAAAGGCTTTATGTGAAGTAGATATCCATCTAGTGAAGATGGGTTTAATAAATAGAACTCTGGCCTAGGAGTTAGGAAGAGCTGAGTACAAATCCAGCCTTAGTCACCTGTTAACTGTAGGATCTAGACCATCCCTTAGCCTCTACCAGTCTCAGTTTGTGTAAAAATGGTGATGATAACAGTAACTACCTCTCAGGGTTAATTATAAGGGACAAATGAGTAAAGCGTTTACTTTGCACAATGATGGATCTATAGCAGGCATTCCATTTATATTCCTTTCTAGGTCTGGATTTATTTTAAGACATGGAGATATTTAGCTGATAGTACAAAATAATTCACTGAAGCATGGATAGCAGCTAGGTGACTCAGTGGATTGGATAGTATTGGAATCAGAAAGATGAGATCAAAACTAGCCCCTGACACTTACTAGCTGTGTGACCCCAGGCAAATTAAACTTTCTAAGCTTTTTTATTTCTATTCCATAGAATGGGGATCATCAGAGCACCTGAGTCTGAGGGTTGTGGTAAGAATCACATGATATCATATACATAGAGTGCTTCATCAACCCTAAACATTTCATCAATGTTTTATCATTATAGTATTGAGAATACCTTGTCCAACAGACTTGTTGCCCGGAGTGGTCCAGGATAGTCAATTGAATTGGGGTTCTATGGAATTTTCTACTGAAATGGAGAAAGGAAGCTGGGCCTTTTATAGATCGATTTACCATAGGATAAAGTAGGCTGTCCCTGTCTTTGAACACACTAATAATGAATAGGCCAAACAAGGAAGAGGAATAGGGACTGGGAGAATTTCTTTGTTTTCGGAGTCTATACAAAATAACTCCTTGTTAGCTCTGGGAGCAAATTTAACTCTTCTGTTTGGCCTTTCAAACCATTCGCAACCTGAAACCAACTTGATTTTTCAGCCTTATTATCTCTCCTCTGCTCCCTCTCACACTCTCTGCTCTAAGCAAAGTGGTCTTCTGACTGGCCCTCATCTCTGTGTCTATTTACTGTTGACAAGCCTGGAGGTCATTGGCCTCTTTCCTCTACTTCTTAGCATCCTGAGTGTTAAGTTTGACTTACATGTTTAACCTTTCCTGATATCTCCCAAAGCCTAACACTATTTTGCCATGCGTTACATTACATGAATTCTAGATATATTTTGTGTATGAGTCCAATTAATTTGCTAGTCTTTCCCTCCTTTCCTCCCTTCCCTCCCCTCCCTTCCTTCCTTCCTTCCTTCCTTCCTTCCTTCCTTCCTTCCTTCCTTCCTTCCTTCCTTCCTTCCTTCCTTCCCTCCTTCCCTCCTTCCCTCCTTCCCTCCCTCCTTCCTATGTATGTTAAAATAGGTTATGTTGACTGATCATATGAGTCAAAATTTTTGACTGGAAATGTTTAATCTGCTCCATCTAGACAGGGCTGCTGTGATGTAAATGTAAACTTTCATTATCCCATTATTAACAGTTTTGTGATCTGCACTCTAATAGTGTAGAGTGTTGTCCAGAACATCAATTAAATGACTTGGGTTCAGATTCTGTTTCTGCTACTGACCTACCCGTTTGATCTTGACTTTGGACCTCAACAAGATGGTCTCCTCAACTGTCTTATCCCTTCTTTTTCTTAATCCTATGACTGAAATAGCATCACTGTTTTTCAGTAGGCAGGAATTTATAAAACACAATGTATCAAGAAAGACACAATGATATGTAAAAACCCCTGCCCTCAAGGGGCCTACATTCTTAGTCTTTTTGTAAGACTGGCCTTGAGTAGTAATATAAGGTGAGTAGCTTAGTTTAAAAAAAAAAAAAGAAAACATCTATCTCTTTGTTAGGAAGCAAAATGTTATTATATATTCCTAGTTATCTAGAACTGTATGCCCAAGGTGGATTTTTAAAATGTTTTAAATCAGCTTTAATACTTGAGTCATAAATCAATAAATATTTATTAAGAGCTTACTATATAAAAAATATATTTGCTTTGTATTTTGTTATTAAATATTATATATTATTTGGATGTACTATGTTTTGGATATGTTTGTATTATATAACTTCATATAATTTGGAAATATTATATTCTATATTGTTTGGATGGATATTATTATATTATTCAAGAAGAAACATGGAAAAGTGAGTGGAAGATCTGGTTCCAAATCGTAACTATCACATATCACTGTGATTATAAATCTTAAACAACTGGATCTCTGAGAAACAAAAATGTACTCCAGACACGGTTTTGGGTTTAATCCACATTATTAACATTTTTCTTTCAGTGCATAGACCAGCATCAAAATAAGAAATCATTCCTGTTTTTTTTATAATTTTTGTTGATTCCTGAACTATAGCCATACTGAAAATTTAATAATTGGTTTTAGTAGGCTTGAACTAGCTCTAATTCACTCCAGCACATCACACCTTTGTGACCCTGTTACTTAACGTGCTACAGTTGGCTCTGCAGTCAAGAGTCACTGGGTCCAAATCTATTTTTTTTCTATTAACTTCCCCCTTGTATGATGTTCCTTTCTTGGACTTCAGTCTTCACCTTTTAAGTTAAGGTCATTAATCTAGATGACTTCTTTGACCCCTAAATAGTTCTTGGTCCATGATCCTATGCCATTTTTAACTCAAGAAACTCTTGAAGGTTATAGATTACAAACTGCTAAAATGATATATATGCATATGAATGTATATATGTTTACACATATGTGTGTATATTATGTGTATGTGTGTAAGTATAGGATTTCCACATAGGGACCTTTCTACATGGATAAAGTCACAAAAAAATGAAATGAAAAAATGGTAAGAATTCAACATGGAAAGTCGTCTCCTATGCCTAGAAATGAGGGAAGGTAGGTCTAAGTTCTCTAAAATAATGCTTAGAGACTAAAGTTTAGGTTGAATTTACAGAGTTAGAAGGGCTCTAGGAATGAGTATAATTGAATGGACTGTAACACACCTATCTTTCTAAGGATTAGACCAGAGGTTTCTAACCAGATTAACCATAGGGAGATGTATTTAAGATGTATGTGGAGGCTCGTTCTCATTAGATTATGTTGTAGAGGGGGGAATAGTTTGCATCCTAGATTGGTAAAGAGAGAACTCCCCATACCCCTCACCCCCAATCTGAGATCCTCAAACTCCTATCAAATAGCAAACATTTATTAAGTATCTACTGTGTGGTAGTCAATTGGGATTCAAAGACAAAAGATAATTTCTACTCTCAAGGAACTCACAGTCACATATGCAAACAACAAGAAGAATTTAAAAATAGGTAAAGGTAATTCTGTTTTCAACTGGAAGAAGAAAAAAGACATTTTGATAATAGATACGGTAATAAAACCAAATGAAAATATAGTAGAACCTAGGGATCTTGCTGTAGGTGAAAACATGGTAAAAAAGTCTTTGGAGTATTGTCCAATAATAGATCCAGCAGAAATGTATATTATGCTGAATCTTGGACTTTGAACTACTGAGTCATGTCATTTAGAACCAGACCCTGTCTAGAGCCTAGGGAGGGTTGCCAGCTATGTGAAATTTAGCCAGCAGGTGGTACTGTCATGCCACTCACCGGTTATTGGAGAGGAAAGACCATGGATTGCAAGCTCAGAGATCCAGTCTTGAGGGTTGAATTCATCAAGAAGCCAAGATGGGGTATGGTTCAGGACAAACACACACACACACACACACACACAAACAGTCGGTAGACATGGTAGAGGTCATTAGTGGAGATAGGGATGGCTTGGAATCAGAGGGATTCCAAACTGGACAACTGCTTAATTAGTGCTCTCTGAATGTTGCATGATCTTGGGAATTCCTTGGAACTAGAATTCTTGCAAATGGATTGATGTGGCTTTGAACAGGTGTCTTTATGTCTGGGCTGACTTTTGACCCGTCCTTTGCTTGGAGAATGTCCTCTATGTGAATTCTGTAAAGTTTTCTGAGGTTTGGCTCCATCATGTGGGGTTGACTTTGGGGGTTTTGGGGTTCTTCTGTCATCATTGTGCTGCTTTTGATGTTTAGTTTTAGAAGAAGTAGGATGGCTTCCATTGTTTACTGAACAATGACCTGGTAATTTGTTTTTTTTCTTTAAGTCATATTTATGTATGCCCTCCATTCTTGTAGTTATATGAAGGTGAGTTGATAGAAAATTCTCTTTTCATCTGAAAATTCATAATTGGCATAGTTATGTCATGTGACATCATACTTGGCATAGTGATGTCATATGACATTGACCAAAGACCAAGGTCTCCCTTTTCATCCAGGATCATCTCCTGTCTTCCTGATCCGTCTCTGGTTATTTGACTCAGATGGCTCTGAAGGAGAAAGTGAGCCTGGTGACTTTGCACAGCATCCCCTTCCTTAAATCCAAATCATTTGCATGTTATAGTATCACCTCCCTTATGTCATGGTCTTCCTCAAGAACAAAGGACAAAACAAAAGCAACATTTGAGTGGAAAGCATTTTCAAAAATAGGATAAGGAGATAGATTAGCCCTGTGATTGCATTGGCATAGGGAGTTTCCAGATGAAAAGTGAGAGGAGCAGAACTAGAATCAACAAAATATATCAAAGCAGAACTGCAGATGACTAAATTTTTCTGAGTATACTTAAATCAACTGCAAAGGACCTAGGAAGAAAAATGCTATCCAGCTCTAGAGGAAGAAATGATAGATGCATGCATAGTATGGTTATATATATATATATATATATATATATATATATATATATATATATCAATCTTTATCTGTATATTTGTATATATATGTATATATACAGAAAAGCATATATGTCCATCCATATATCTATATATCATTTTCAAATGGTGGCCTTCTCTAGTCCAAGGAAAGGGAGGGAGATAATTTAGAACTTAAACTGAAACAAAGAATAAAATAATTATCTTTTCCAATGCAAGCCATTATGTCCTCTACTAATTATATTAGAGAATTTCCCAGTGACTTCCCTATATCTTAGAGGCAAAGTTTGAACCGTATCTTCCTGAATCACAGAGCTATCTCTTTAACCACTCTAATTAGGTCCTTTAAAAAAACAACTTGCTTCTTTTCCAAGAATGCAACTTAGTCCCGGGTGATTTGTATAAGGAGAAAGTGTTTGATGAAGACTTGAGGAGGGGCGGCTGGGTGGCACAGTGGATGAAGCACCGGCCTTGGAGTCATAGACTACCTTGGCCAGAATGGGGTATTCTACTGGACCATAATCCAGAGAGTTTAAGAACATGTCTTAGGTTACAATACTTGGACCCCTCTACCGGGGCAGGTTCCAACCTGAGGGAGGAAAAACTCCTGATTTCTCATCCCCTATACCACACTTCTTGTCAGCATTTACCAGCTTAATTAGGACATCAGATCTGTCCGATTTGCCCTATGGGACTAGCAATGAATCCATCTATCAGTCAAACTATCTAAAGTGTGTGGGTAGGATAGATTATATACACATTTGCTGTGAAGGCTGAATCAGAGGGTTAGAATTTGTCTATCATTGTATACTCCTCAGAGCCCAAGAGATAAGCCAGTTTTCTGAGCACATGACCTCCCTCTGCTTGTTCAATGTTTTGTATTCATGAAAGACTCTCAAAATAAATATCTTTAACTAAATACACACATACAACTTCTCTACTTAATACTGAAGTCATGTTTAGTAAATACTTTATGTGACCTTAATTTGTTCTTTGAAGACATCTGCAATTCCAATTTTTTACTTCATAAACTCTTTTGATGTCATTGGAAAGTTATTCACATCGCATATTATTAGAATAGTCTTCACTTTTTGCTTTTTGGTAGTCTATCATTCAACTCAATAAGCTAAGGAAGGACTTTTTTTATGAGTTAGAGTTTAGATGATGAAAGATTTTAAATAGTTGTATTTCATTCTCAAGACAAGAGGGACCTCCTGAGGCTCCTTGAACAGAAGTGACATGATCACATCTATGTTTTAGGAATATCAATTTGACAAGTGAGTAGAGTGGATTAAGAAGGGAAGCTTCTGGGATAATGTGAACGAAAGAAACATCTATTAAATGCCTACTATGTACTGTATAATTATTTCATTCAACTCTTTGAAGATTATTTTCCTTATTTTACAATTGAAGAAACTGAGGCAAGTAGCGATTTAATGACTTGCTTAGCTTATATCATCTTTATGATACCTCTAGAAACTAATTTCCTAAACAAAACTTGCCTAACTTTCTTAAAATATTCCTCCCAGGACAATCTCTCACCTGCTGCTGATCTCTTTGCTAACTCCAAACATCCCTCTGCTTACCACTGGGGTTGTCAACAGCATCTTCTCAATTTTGAGAACTCTCACTTGGAGTTGGGCCTCTCTACTGGGGCAGGTTCCAACCTGAGGGAGAAAAAAACAATTTTCTCTTATTAAGAACAAAAAGCATCTTTTCTCTTCAGGGATAAAGGGGAGTCGACTTGGGAGGATTTTGAGCTTTTCCATTTGTTTTTCATTTGGAGGCCACATGTGGCCCAAGACATAAATAGCTGTGAAAGGATCTCATTACTCTGGGGTATACCGTTGACATGCTGGCTCCCTGTCTTTGCAGTGACTGCTGCCTGTCCCTTCTTGAGTTTTTCAGCTTTGTTCCAATTCAGTCTTTTGGATCCTTCTTTCATTGTCCCTTCTCCCCTAACCAGTGGTCTTCAGCTCAGATTTCTTAATATTCCTCTCTATCTTCCCTATGTTTATTGAAATAGTTTTTCTCTCTCTTTAAAAAGACTTGCCAGTCCTTTTAAAATGAACAAAATGGGAAATGAAAAGGGATACATGATAATTTTTTGGGGGGGGTTACTATAAGGAGCAGAAACTTTGAGTAGCCCATTCACTAGTCAGTATTTTGATGACAGCTGATACTTATTTAGCCCTTTAAAATTTGCCAAACATTTTACATTTCTGTTGTTGAGGCATGACTGCTGCTTCTGGCTCTTTATGAACTGGGTTAGGGTTTTCTTGGCAAAGTGACTTGCCCTTTTCTTTTCCAGCTCATTTTACAGATGAGATTACTGAGGCAAGTAAGTGATTTGCCTTGGGTCACAGAGCTAGTAAGTGTCTAATTTGAACGTTATGAATGTATGAAGAAATGTTCTTGACTCTGGGCTTAGCATACTATCTACTGTTGCATACATTATCTTATTTAAGCCTTAGATCTGCCTTGTGAAGGTAGGTACTATTATGGCTTTCATTTAGAGGGCAGGATATGAATCTCGGATTGGTTGAATGACTTGCCCGGGGTTGCTCAGTTAGCAGGTATCTAAGGAAGAACTCAAACCCAGGTCTTCCTCTAGGTGGGGATGTGTGATGTTGAGGTCATCTGAATACCAATTGACTTCTTCTTGAAGGCAAGAATTGTTGCAGGAATTTTTATTCAAATAAGAAATGTTTGGTTTTTATCCTCAAAGGTTTGAGATTCCTTTAAGAAAAAGAAGTTATGAAATGAACAATTGTCAACGAAGGACAAAAGAGCAAAAAACCAAAATATTCAAAGAACAAAAAAGAGTTGCATCTGCTGTGAACTTCTGTCTTATAGTTTTTTCAAAAACATTAAATTTAGAATGGTGGTAACAAAACCACACCATTTGTTTGGGAGCTACTTTTCATTGTCGTCATTTCATCCAATCTTCTTTCCCTCCAATGGAAACTACCAGAACTTTTACAAGTTTCTTTGTTTCTTGGTCCTGGATTTGGTCCCTACCAACCTTAATGAAGTCATCAGAAACTTGTCCATATAATTTAGATTAGGGATTGTTTATTAGTATTTTCCTCTCTCTGATGAAGGGCTCACTAGAGTTGTGGAAGGGTGAAGAAACAAATGCAAATTAATTTAAAACAGAAATTGCCATTGCAATTGACACTAATTAATAAAGCTGAGAACATCTTTCATTAAGAGTCTTTAAATCACACAACCTGGTTTTACTTAGAGGAGGGAAAACTGGCCTATGAACCTTTTGATGCAATTTCAAGTGATTGTTTTCTTTGCTCCTCTTTTGGGGGGAAACTCTTGAATATGGAGAGCATGAATTTCTCATCTGCTCAAACCTTCATTGACAAACAGGGCAAGAACAGGATCTTCTAGTGGTTCTAGTGGTTCAAAGACCCAGGTGTCAGAGCAAAGCTCAGGTGGGGAAGGTTCATTGGCAGGATGTGAGAGGTGGAGGCAGATGTCAGACAAATAGTCATTTTGCTGATAATTTCAGTAGCATGGTTTCTTCTCTCCATACGGAGCTTGCCCTAGCTCTTGGTGTCTAGTTCTTATCTCTGTTTCTTGGATTGAGCCTCTTTGGAGAACTCTTCTTTTTGATGTGGCCCAGTGTTTGGTTTACACTGACTGGTGTTTTGAATGTGCTCCCTCTTTTCCCCAGGAGGTAGTTTCCCTTAGGGCCATGGCCATCAGCATGTGTCAGCCCCTTCTGGGGGGAGCTGACATTTTAATGTCTCTTTTTGTCTTTAAGTAATTAGAAGAGAGGTTCATAACATATGGTTGAATGGATGAATGCTGTAGACCACTTTTTCCCAAACTAATTTGACTGTGGTTGGAAATGCATTGATGGAAATCGCTAAATTTTGGTCTGCAGTGGCAGCAAGGGATGATGGTAGCCCTAAGGATACTTTCATGATAAATGTGGAATGGGGAAATTTGGGGGGAAATAGAGGAAACAAAAGTAATTTTTTTATATCAAAATAATTCTTCAAAATTCTGGAACATCAATCATTTCATACATAATCTGTAATTTATTTATTTATTTAACCCTGGCACTGAAATTTTCTCATGGACCCTATGGCAGAGGAGCCAGAGAATCTGGGTTCAATTTGGAGTCTCTCACTCAGCGTCTGTTTGCTCCTGGGCAGATCACTTGAACTCCTTGAGCCTCAGTTTCTTCATGATTAGGCTGAAGGATATGTATGATCTCTTCCAGCTTTCGATCTGTGGGTTCTATTCATAGCACACAGAATTATACATACTGTAGAACTTAGTCTGAGAAATGCTACTTTAGACTAAAGAATCTCATCAGCCCTAGGCAAAATTACAAAAATAAAAAAAAATAGCTTTGGCACAACCCTTCCTTTTATATACTTCTTGACATTCCTAGGTACCAAATGTCTTCATGATTTTCTCTAGCTTAAAAACATGAGTCAAAATCATAGAACTTTAAGGTCATCTAATCTAATGCCTTCATTTTAGAAATAAGGAGACTGAGGTTCAGAGAGGTGAAGTAATATGCAAGGTCATGTACACAGTGAGCAACAAAGTGTAGATTCAAATCAAGGTCCTTTGACTCCAAATCTCACATTCTTTCTACTATGACATGCCCCTCAAGGGTTTCATTCTTTTATTTCAGTTAGACAGCATTCCAAAAGCTCCCCATCAAGATATGGATTTTTTTTACGTCCAGTCACACTTTCTATGCTTCTCTTACTCCTTTAATGCAAATGTCTTCCCTCCTCTTGATTGCATCTCTTTCTTAATTGTGGTTTTACTACATGTGAGTCTCTGTGAGTTCCATTGAGAGCAGGGACTGGTTTTTAACCTTTGTTTTTCACCTGATCCTTAGCATAGTTTCTTGCACATAGTAGGTGATTATTAATTGACTTGCTGTCTGTTTTGTTGGGTGGAAACACGGTTTGCTACTAAACGCCAAGTATGTCATTGGAAATCATAACAAATTCCATCCAAATTAAAATTCTGTGTTGTTTGTTAAACAGGTAAGAAGTTAATAAAGTGACTGGTAATAATCTGAGTTTGTACTTCAGTTCTGGTGGCTTTGATTCCTCTGAATGTTTGGCTATTTCCTGTCTTTTTGCTAATAATCACCTAAAACTAACCTCAATTGACATTTGCTTATGAAGCAATTAACCACTTTGGGAAGGGCACTACTGGAATCAATAGTCTAGTATTTGTAGTCTAAGTTCTTAGGGAGCGGCAGTGAGGTACAATGAATGGAGATCTAAATTTGACATCCTGAAGACCTGAGTTCAAATTATGCTTCTGAAACTCTTTCCTGTACTTATCTAATTTTCTAGTCCTGAAGTCCAAACCATACTACTTCTGTTTCCCACCCTGCTCGTTACTGAAACCTAGGACCATGACCCAGGAACCACTCTGGGTTTTAATAGGGAGTGGTTTAACTTATTTTACCTAGAACCAGGCTCTACCTCACTTCTAGGATTCTAGCTGTAAATGATGTTGGAGTCCACTTGGATTCCATCATTTCCACCTCTCCTTATCTACTCTTTCACCAACTAAGCTCCTTGAGAGTAGATTGCTTGGCTTTTTTAGTACTTACATCCTTAGCTCTTAGCCATTTGTAAGCACATAGTAAGCATTATACAAATCCTCTAGCTACCTGTTTATATCTACCAATCATCCATCAATCTATCCCTCCCTCCATCCCTCCATCTTTCTTTCTTTCTTTCTTTCTTTCTTTCTTTCTTTCTTTCTTTCTTTCTTTCTTTCTTTCTTTCTTTCTTTCTTTCTTTCTTCTCCTATCTGATCTTTCTATCTATCTTTTCTTTCCATCTATCTGTCTTATCTACCTATCTAATCTATCTGTTTATCTATTTTATTTTACCTTTCTATCTTTTCTTTCCATTTATTTATCTTATCTATCTCTCCATTCATCTGTCTTATCTATCTATCATCTATCTATCTTCTATCTATTCATCTATCTATCTATCTATCTATCTATCTATCTATCTATCTATCTATCTATCTCTATCTTCTTTCTATCTCAATATTTGCTTGTGGTTCAGATGGGACCATATATGTAAATTGCTTTGCAAACTTAAAAGCACTATACAAAGGTCAATTATCATTAATCATGTGTTGTCCATCCTAAATACTATATTTGCATTTTAAACAGTGACTTCCAAGTATAATGAGAAGGTTATAGTATTGAGACATTGAGACACATTGAGACATACAGAGAAGAGCTATTTAGGGGCTGGTATTCCATTCAAAATTCAATTCCGTCTCAAGATGACCACCCTATTTCACCTATGATGGACTTTGCTGTTTTCAAGAACGATCATGTTTTTGCTGACCTTCCTAATGCCATTTTCAAAGGCAAATCCTAGTCAACAGCCCTGGAATGTCTAAAAACGGTCAATATTTGTGCTAAAAGCTGCCTATGACTTATTTTTAGTTTATCACTTTCCTCTTCTATGTAACTGATCTAATATTTAAACACATTTGTTAATTGACACTAAAAAGAACCAGAAAGATAAGATTTGTAAATATTTAGAGGAACTTAATTTTCTTAGGGAATTTGGTGTGAGGGGTTTAATTGACTTCCAGATTTGTATTTTGTAGTTTATTGTCAGAGCTTTTCTGTTAAATCTGAATCCTAGAATTTCAAAGTTGAAAAGGACTTCCTAAGTTATTTAAGCCAAGCTGTATCTAAATAAAAATGGCTTTGTTAATATCCCCAGTAAGAAATTATACTCAATTAGCTCCTAAAGTTCTATCTCTAGTATTGAATATGAACTCTACTATTTGAAATTTAAAGTTTTTCATTTATGTGGAACCTAATTTTCCAGTTTTATTATATTTCCCCTTTCCATCTAATGTTTCATCAATCTATCTATCTATCATCTATCTATCTATCTATCTATCTATCTATCTATCTATCTATCCTCTATCTATCTATCTATCTATCTATCATCTTTATCTAAAATCATAGACTACATACATGTAAATAAAGTAATCATGTATACAATACACAATTATACATACCTCATCTTTAATCTCCAGTAGTGATATATCTGTTAGGGAAAAAATCTCTCTCTTTCCCCATATTCATATATATAATATATAAATATACATATATGTATCACAGCTCCACCAACAATGTAATAGTGTCCCACAACCCTTCCGATAATGATCATTGTCCTTTCTGGTCATATGGGCCAGTCTGAGAGGTGTGAGATGGTACCTAAGAGAAGCTTTAATTTGCATTTCTCTAATAAGTAATGATTTAGAGCAATTTTTCATATGACTATGGATTGCTTTGATCTCCTCATCTGTAAATTGCCTTTGCATAAGATGAGGAGCCTAGTTCATGTATTAGTCCTTCTTAAGAAAAGGTGAAGGAATTCATTATTGCTGCTTATAGATTCAGTCTCACTATTTTATAGTCCTACCTCTAAACAGAAGAGATAGAGGAAACTGAAGATCACCCAGGGGAACACTTCCTATTGGGAGAAAATTAATGGAAGTTGCATATTTCCCCATCCCTCTTTCATCAGGTTTTATTTAGTAACTTGAGGTTTTGCATTGTATCAATCAAAGATATATATTTTTAGAGACATCTATGACTTAAAACAATGTAATATATCCAACTTGCTTTTGATGATATTTTTGAAATGCTACCTATATAATCATTTATTTTAATATTTAGAAATTCCTGTTGATCTTTCAAAATCCTTGAGGGGAGAGAAAAATACCTAGAAATTGATGCAACTGAAAAAGATGGCACAGTACCTAATGTCTAAGCTAATAGAGTGTATTATCTGGAGATCAGAAGTCAAGTGAAATGAAATAGGAAGATCTTTTTACAGTATATAATGGACTCTGGTCCTGCTTCCTTCCATATGACTTGTATCCTTGTGTCCTTTGCACCTGCATCTCTTGTCTGCTTTGCTTAATTAACAGCCTTACTTTGCTCTGTGGAGTTAGAGAGTCCTAGACATCCAGGGAAATGGAGACATAAATAAAAAACAGACTCAATTAGTAATCATTTAATAAGAGCTCACTATGTGCTAAATCCTGATGATAACAAGAAAAGCAAAATAACCAGTCCCTTCTTTCTTCAAAGAGCTTATACATTCTAATTGATGAACAGGTATTTTTGGTTCCCCTTCTAGAAGAGAGACTTTTCCCCATAACTATTAGCCACAAGGGACAACCATGAGAATTGCTGCAAAGACCAAAAATTGTGGATCTTGTTTCAAGGAAGAATTTTGGGCAGGTAGAAGGGGTATCATCTGTGATTTTGCTAGTACCAAGTAGTATATAAAAATACAAACTTACATTTTCGCAGATAAATTAAAAAACCCATTTCCCCAAGCTATTAACAATGATGAAGTGATTTCGTTTTTGTTTTTGATGTAAGTTTTATTTTTCTCAATCACACATAAAGACAATTTTTAACATTCACTCTTATAAAATTTTGAATTTAAAATTTTTAGCCCACCCTTCCTTCCCTCCCTGGCAGCAAGCAATTTGATCTAGATTGCACAGGGGGTAATTATGTAAAATAAATTTCCACATTAGTTATGAAGGCATTAAATTGGAAGAGTCTGAAAAGTCTAGCACCACAGAGAATAGAATTAGTAGAAGAATTCTGGAAGAATAGAGCAATTCTGATATTACAGTATGGACCTTCGTCCTTTTTTTGTATCTCTAGCACTTAGAACAGAGTCTAGAACATAGTAAGAGTTTAATAAATGTTTATTTAGTGACACTAATTCATGGGAAATAATAAGAAAAGAGCCAGTTAAAATTAAAAACCATGCTTTCAATGTCATTATACAAATGCAAAGATAAGGTAACCTGAAGTAAAGATGCTAAAAAAGGAAAAAAGAAACGACTTCTAGGTTTGATCAAAATTTGTTGGAATAGGACTTAGCACTAGAAATATGGCAGCTTCTGAGTGGAATAATTGGCTAGAATTATGAATTTGGAGTAAAAAATAGCTCAGTTCAAATCTTGCTTCAAATGCAAATTAGTGATATAACCCTGGGCAAGTCACTTCAACTCTTTCTCCCTTAGTTTCCTATTTATAAGATAGGTATAATAGTACCTACTTCTGAGGCACCTGGAAACCTTAAATAGGTACAATTATTTTATTATTCAGTTGTGTCTGATTGTTCATAATCCCATTTGGACACTGGAGTGATTTGCCGTTTCTTTTTCCAACTCATTCTATGGATTAGGAACTGAGGCAAGTGGATAAGTGACTTGTTTGGGGTCATTCAGTTAATAGGTGTCTGAGACCAGATTTGAACTCATGAAGAGAAGTCTTCCTGATTCCAAGTCCAGTACTCTCTATTCATTGAATCACCTGGCTGACCCAGGTGATAGAGTAGTATTGTTTATTAAGAAGATATATTCACATGAATAAATCTCAAAAGTCTTGGAGTTTTGAGGTTCACTTAAAAAGAATATTATTAGAGAAGTATAATGCAGATCACATATATTAGATGAAGAATTTTTGAAACAAAGGCTAACCCAGCATAGATGTGGGTCACTGTCAAGTTAGGAGTGCTAAACCCAGGAATGAACTGGAGAAGGCAAGAGGGCAAAATTGCTGGTGTAAATAGAAACAAGAATCTTGGGGACTAGGTACCACCTCTAGCATATATTGGAATTTGTGATACAGAAGAAAAGGAAATTTAGGCATAGTCTAAAATGACCCTGGATTTGAAGAGAGCAGATTTCAAAAGGTTCAGAGATAAGATGCTATATTTTGCCAGAGACAGATGGAGAGTTCTCAAGAGTGAAATTCTAAAGAAACAAGCAGAAATAACTGATGATGCTGAAGAAGAAGTGTTTGTGTGGATGTAGGAGCTGCCTCAAGTTATTGATGTGGCTCCATCAACTCAGATTAAGAAAAGAAAATGTGTGGAAGTAATCTCAGGTAACAAAAGATCCCTACAAAGGAGTGATGTGGTCTTATAAAAATAGTGACAGAAGTGCTTAACCCAAGGATGAATTGAGGAAGGTGTCAAATGCTAAGAGCAATTAGCCGTTCTATGTATATGTGCCCTGGGAGAATATTCTCATCTTCCAAGTTTCATTTTTATTCATTTGTTTCCAGTCAGATCTGACTCTCCATGACCCCATTTGGGTTTTCTTGTCAAAGAAATTGGAGTAGTTTTCCAGCTCCTTTGTTATAGTTGAGGAAACTGAGGCAAACAGAATTAAGTGACTTTTCCAGGATCACATAGCTAATTAGTTAGCTGACTAGTTAGTTGTGTCTGACTGCGCATAATCCCATTTGGAGTTTTCTTGTCAAGACTCTGGAGTGGTTTGCCATTTCCTTTTCCAGCTCATTCTATGGATTAAGAACTGAGGTAAGCTGGTAAGTGACTTGTCCAGGGTCATTCAGTTATCAGGTGTATATATATATATATAATAGTATATTTTAATTCAGGAAGCTTAGTCTTCCTGACTCCAGGATCAGCTTTCTATCCACCATGCCAGCCAGCTTCTCCTCCTTAATCTTGAATAGTACATTTTAAAGGGGTGGTTTATAATAATTTAGAAAGAGAAGTAATGATCTAATAAAAACAAGATGACCTCATCAAGAATATGGCACTCCAGTTCACCCACATTTCTTTTTTTGTCTAGACTGGTAGATCAGATAAACATTATAGAACATTAGATTTTGCTAAAGCATTTGATATACTACCCTTATGGGAAAGATGAAGACCTATATGTTAGAGGTGATATACATTTAGATTGGGGGATTTCTGCAGGTAGGAACTATCTATTTTTTAAAGTTGTACTTCTATGCCTAGAATTTAGCACATCTAGCACATTAATATTTATTGACTCAATGATTGACTATATGGGTTTAGAACAGACTCAATAACAAACTCAAAAATTAACCATTAATGGGTCAATGTCATCTTAGAGAGAGGGGCACCAAGGATCTGTGTTTCCCCCTCCTATGTGCTTCCCCCTCCTTCTTATCATATTTATTTTTTTTATCAACAGACATTCTCCTTCTTTGGAAGGATGTAAGCAATATTTCCAGGAAAAAATAAAGATGATAAAAGAATATAAAGAGGCAGCAGGGAAATCTTCAAGGAATAAAAAGTATGTGAACAATAAAGAGAAGAAGAAACGAAAATTAAACAGGAAGAGAGACGTTGGAATACTTATCACATCTACAAATGACACAAAGCTAGGAGATAAATCTATCACACTAGATAAACAGAGTTAAAATCTTCAAAACTTAGAAAATTATGAACCCAGTAAGATAATATTTGATAAAAATGAATTAATGAAAAAATTAAATGTTTACTATGTGTATAGTATTGTGCCAAGGGTTGGACTGAAAAAAAAAAAGAGAGAGAGGCAATATCATGCTTGGCCTTAAAGAACACATTGTATTATTGGGGGAGAAGGTGCAAATTGATGACTCCAACTGTAAGTTTCAAAGGACTGGTGGTCCTTTACGAGTGATATCAAGGGGCAGCTAGGTGGCATAGTGGATAAAGCACGGCCCTGGAGTCAGGAGCACCTGGGTTCAAATCCGGTCTTAGACACTTAATAATTACCTAGCTGTGTGGCCTTGGGCAAGCCAAACCCCATTTGCCTTGCAAAAAACTAAAAAAAAAAAAGAGTGATGTCAAAATAGGTAGTAATGCATTTTCTTTGCCATGCCTTTTCTAATATTAAAAACATATCTTTTTTATTTTATTTATTTATTTTTTTATGCAAGGCAATGAGGTTATATGACTTTGCCCTTGGTCACAGAGCCAGATGATTGTCTGAGGCTGGATTTGCACTTGGGTCCTCTTGACTCTAGGACCAGTGCTCTGTCCACTGCACCACCTAACTGCCCCAACATATCTGTTTTTGATGGTAAATCTTTTGATGGTGCCAAGATTTTGGTGGCAAGAATTTTTTTTGTGTGTGAATTTAATAGATTTGACTCCTGAGAAGTAAAGAACTATGGTGCCTGCAGAGGCAATTAAGATGTGGCATTTCCACAAGATTTAGTTAAATATCAATTGTAGAATCAACTTAGGTTAAAAAAAATTAACCTAATAAATACAAGATAGAGAAGGATGTCTATAATTTTGTCTGGAAATGATAAGGTGGTTTTATAGGATTGCAAGTTAAGATTATAAAATAGTATCAAGTAAAGGTCATTTTAAGTATAACCTCAGTAAAAGGTATAGACTCTAAGACTAGAGGATAGTCCAGCTATGGTTGGATTGTTCCTCTTGTAAGGACACATCTGAAGTCTTGTGATCCATTCTGGATACCCCAGTTTAGGAAGGAAGAAAAGATGGGGGTATCAGAAAAGGGCAGTCAGGAGAGTGAGAAGATGGGGTGTCATTTCAAAAGGTCATTAATTGAGAAATTGAAGATGGCTAGCCTGAAGAAAAGGAATGATAGTGGTGCAGGAATGGAAGAGGAAAGAACAATTTAGTGACAGTCTTCCAGTATTTGGAAGGATATGTTAGGGAGAAAGAATTAAATTTGTTTTGCTTGGCTCCAGAAATCTGAAATATGGGCAAAAGGTGGGAGTTAGCAAGCTCAAATTTGAGATAAGGCAAAACTTCTTTTTTATTAAGGCCAACCAGAAGACTCAAGGTTGCTCCCAGTGATCATGTATTTTCCTTAGTTTGAGGTCCACAGGAAATAGTCACATGACCACCCCCTCCTACTCAGGAGATGCTTATGAAGATATAATTGATACCACATAGCTTTTGAGTTCCTTTTGTCCTTTGAGGTTCTGTTGTATACTCACTGAGACAGACTTTTCTCCTTTTGCAGGAACCCAAGCATATTTGTCCATTTTAACACAAGAGGATTTTTTTAGATCTTGAGAAGTAGGGCACTTCTCTCCCCGGTCTGGCATCAACCATGTTTGCAACTGCTTTGGGGGCTTGGATGAGTTCTTCTTTTGATGGATTAAACTTTCCTTTTAAGCAGAGGTCTGAGTGAATGCCCTCTACTTTGTCAATCCAGTCATTGCTACTTTTCTTGAGTGATTTCCTATTATAGGAAGGGAGCAAAGTCATAATAATGAAGAATTGACAGTAGTTATTGATTAAATCCTCTCCTTTTTCCTCTCATTTCCCCCATTCATTAACTATGTATACCCCAGAGATAAAGGTAAGAGGGTGAAAGGAGGTAAACTTGTTTAAAAAAAACCCTAAAAACACAATTTTGGAGGATTTTTTTTGATACGAATTTTGTTTTGTTGGAGGCGACACTTCCTAAATGATCAGGGAGAAGGGAAAGCCTTAAAGACAATAAACAGCCCTATTCCTATCAATTAGTGCCTTTTTTCAGGGACATATGAAAATGGAGCATGGCAAACACCATCTGAGAGATGTTCTTTTTTTTTTCTTTTTCATAGCACGGTAGCTATAGAAGACAAGTTCATTGGTTCAGAGAGATGCTCCTTGTTTAATGGCATTTAGCTGGTGAAATCGAAACAACTGCATCTGAAGACAAAATGTTCATAAAATCGATATTCTGGTTGCTAAGTGTGTGTTTTTAAGATATAGTTGGAATTAATTTGTTCTGAGCCAGCTGGTGTCATTCCTAATATGACCTCTAGGAGGAAACCTCAACCTTTGTTGTCTGTAGAATACTGGGTTTCCCATTTTATCTATTCAACTTTTATATTGTATCTAAGTTGGTACTTTTGATATTTCTAAGTTTTTTTTAACATTTATGTAGAACACCACATAATTGCAGAAAAGATAATAGTCACATACCCTAGGGCCTGGTGTACACTTATGTTAAAAGTACAGCTTTTATTGGCAACTAAAGTAATAACCTTTCCATGTCAAATTGCTTTAAATTAAACTTAAAAAAAACCCACTGGCTGATACCCACACTTAGTAATTGTCAAACATTAGCATAATGTGGAATACTAAAGCTGCCTAAATCTTAGGTTTAAAAATAATTATTTACTTAGATAAATTCTGTATGCAGAAGCATAATATTAGAAATCTTTTTTTCTAGAAATACAGTATCAATGTATATGTTAATATTATGCTTAGACATGCCATGTAAGTAGCACTATATCTTACGTTAGCCTCTAAGAAAAGGGGTCTTATTTAATCTCTGCTCATCCATCCATCATGGACTACATACAAATGGGGTAAATTGACACTTTTGATGGCTACGCGTATCACACGTTGTGTTGGATGACCTAACACGTGACCTCCAGGAGGGGAAAATGTGCAAGTCTATTTTTGATTAGGCTGCAACCCAGCACAGTCTGCATAATTTTCAAACATTTCAAGGCACTTGGGAGATGAGGATCCTAAATGATTGTATATGTGAAGCCCCCAGGCACAGGTCAGCACAGCCTCTCACACTTAATGCATTTATATTTCCCTTTTTCCTCAGAGATTAGTCAAGTAGCTTTCAATTAAAAGAAGCCCACAATGAGTTTACGGCAGTCAAATGGTTGGGATTGACAAGGTCTGCCCATTGGATGGGTGCTCTATGGGCACCTACCTGAGAACCACCCCATGTCACACCTAATGTATAAGAACAAAATATCATCTGTCATTTTTTAAAGGCAAACAGCTTGTTGGAATTGTGATGAAATGCTACGAAGAATTGACTCCCCACAGCTCACTTATTTCATGTAACCTATGATACAGTCACCTTGAGCAGCTAACTTCCAAATTTGTTGATAAAGCATCTTGAAAACCTCTACTTCAAATATTGGAAATAGATTACAGCACTGGCATACGTACAGACTAATAAGCAAGTATGCATAATGAGACTGTCATTCATGGGGAAGATTCTGGCAACATCATAAACCGGGAGCAAAGCTCAAATATTTGGCTATGTCACCAGCACCCAGAGATAGATTGAGTTTGTTATAGATAGACAAGTTGGTTGCTCATTATAAATGCTAGCTTCTTTTTTTCATAATAAATTACCCCCCCCACCTTTATCAGTGCTGGAAGGGTTAAGTTCAAGGCTACCTCTTATTGAGGCACAACTACGATTATCAGGAAGAATATTATTGGTAAAAGGGCCATCTGAAATTGGCCCAAGAGCCTGGATTATTCCAAATGTTGGGATAGGTGGTGATGCTTCCTATAAGTTTGTAGGAGATTATGGAAGAAAAAAGCAAGGGCACAAGGGTTTATAACTTCCTCCTCTTCTAGCTTTCATCATTTAAAGATGAATGTATAAGTGGAGATCACAGCAGAGAGCAGGAGTAGGAGAAGGCTAAGGATAAGAAAGTTCAAGGTCTTCCTTGACACCCTCATTGACTGTGGGGAACTCTCACAATTACTTTACCTCTCTGGGTTCTTCTCTCTAGGCTCTTCTCAAAATGGGAAGTAATGCTTGCCTGAAGATAAGAGACATATGATGGGATTACTTCAACAATCTATCTATCTATCTATCTATCTATCTATCTATCTATCTATCTATCTATCTATCTATCTATCTATCATCTCTCATATCTCTCTCCTATCCTCTATCACCCTCTTATCTATCTCTTTAGCTCTCATCTCTTTATCACTCTTATCTATCAGTCTCTCATCTATCCCCCACCCCTCTCTCTCTGTCTCTCTGTCTGTCTCTATCTGTCTCTGTCTGTCTCTGTCTGTCTCTGTCTGTCTGTCTGTCTGTCTGTCTGTCTCTTTCTCTCTCTCTCTCTCTTTCCTCCTTCCTCTATTTGCTAATGTAGATTGGAATTTGTTCTGCCACTTCATCTCAGAGTCATCTGAGGGCACTAAGTAGTCACAGACTTGTTCAAGGTCTGACAGCCAATGTATGTCTCAGATGTGAAACTTGAACCCAGGTCTTTTTGATTCTGCAGTCAGCACCTCCTCTCCACTAGATCACGTGCTTAGAAAATTATATAGGATGAAAACTTTCTAATACCTTAACACAAGTATTATCAGAACAAAAATATAATGAGAGTTTCTTAAAGAAATCCTGGCATCCTAGAAACAATATCGAAAACTGTTTTAATGTCTCATAAATATGACATATTCAGCCCTTCATCCAGATCTGAGCAAGTACTCTTCCCCTTCTCTGAATTGTCCTTTTTTGCAGCGCAATGGGGATTAAGTGACTTGCCCAAGGTCACCCAGCTAGGTAATTATGAAGTGTCTGAGATCAGATTGGAACTCTGGTCCTCCTGACTCCAGGGCCGGTGCTCTATCCACTGGGCCACCTGGGGATGCCCTTACTTCTTTATAACACCTATTTTTTAAGGTTCCCCTCAAATATTCCCTATTCTTTCAAATCTTCCCTGACTTGGGGGCGGCTAGGTAGCACAGTGGGTAAAGTACCAGCCCTGGAGTGAGGAGTACCTGGGTTCAAATGTGGTCTCAGACACTTAATATTTACCTAGCTGTGTGGTTTTGGGCAAGCCACTTAACCCCATTTGCTTTGCAAAAACCTAAAAAAAAAATCTTCCCTGACTATTTTGACTTTCACTACTTTCCTCTAGATCTCCAAGTTCATACAACCCTTGGTCAATATTGCATGTTTCCGACCAGGATTAAGGACGGCTGTGTCTTCTTCCCTGTGTTTTCCTAAATTTTAGCATTCTTTCCTCCACTTGCCTATAAGCAACTTGAGGGCAAGGACCCCATCTGAAATTTAGTGTCTAGATAAGGAAATATCTCAGATATATTATAAATAGCCACATATTTATTCATTTGAATGTTTCTCTTTGATTGAGAAGCAAATGAACATTTACTTGTGAGAGAAAGGCAAAGCCAGGCAATGTCCTTAAGGGATTTAGATTCCAGTGGGAAAGGTAACTTTGTAAAGAAATAGCTACATGGAAGAGACTTGTAGAATAATGGATGGTGACTTTACAGTCTTTTCAAATCATTAATTAGGAAGTAACCTTATTGATGGCTTCATTCTGCTAACTCAGGTGCCTTTTGGTTTGATTATCTGAGGTACCTTAAATGATTAGTTATTGCACAAATCAGAGAAATTTTCATGGGAGGACTTGCTATAGAGAATGACAAAAAATATTCTCCAGTTTTTGCATTTGGGGGTTCTATCCCCTAAACTTCACTGTGTTCCTTGGTTGTAGTGATTGTGTCTTCTTTGTCTTTTTTATCTTCTTCTCTCTCATGTGGTTGAGGATTTTTGCATAAAGTGACTGAACTCCATAAAGGAAGGTGTTGGACTCAATGGTTGGGGAATACTTGATGATGAATACCAGTTCTTGTCAGACAGGCACCACCATCAACTGGTGGATAAAAAATTCCTTTAATTGATTTTTTATTTACATATTGTGTTTTTGGACCAAAACTTCTTATTGGTCCTTTCCAAAAGGTTGTAGGTATGGAATTTCAAGTATGGTCCTTGAAGAAGGACCATAGGAGAAAGAATTTGGCAATGCAAAAAATCCTTGCATGTGTAGCAAGGTGGAATGGACAGACCTCTGATGGTACTCCTTTATAAGATGCAAAATTGGACCCAGAATAATTTCCAAGAGAAAGTACTCTAAATGGAGCCTGAAGCAAAATTATATGGGTCAATTCATTTGTAAAAAAATCTGATTTCTAAAACCCCAGATAATTTGATCTTTAAATGGGTGTTTGAAGTCCTAGATTGTAGCCTTTGGGCACCTTTAGGGTCTTATCTGGGCCTTGTAACTGAATGTATTAAGATTCTAAGTGGTTGAGATTGTAAAGGAGTAGAATGATTACAGGGCTTATATTAAGGTACTTATCAAATAATCTTATGGAATTACTGGAATATTTTATTCATCAATCCATAAATACAGCTACTGTCTAAGAAGACTTTGAATTATTTAGATATCTACAAGAGAAGGGATCTATAGTCTCATGGATTTAGGAGTAGAAAGCACCTTAAACAATACTGAGTTCAGCTATGTCATTCTACACATAAAGAAACTGAGGCCCAGACAGATTTTGGTGTGTGTGAGGTCACAAGCTAGTATCTTAGCTAGTATTTGAAGCCAGGTGTTCCTGGCTCTAAATTCGGAGCGAGAGTCAATATTTTAAAATAGCTTTAATGTTATTCTTGAAACAAATGGGAGTGAAGAGGGATGGTAGAATTGTAGAACAATTGATAATTTGTGCTGTTGATGATCACAATCTGATTTGCGAAGACCAATGAACTTTCCTTCCAAGATCTAGCCAACTTCTTAGCAAAAGAATACCATTACTCAAGTAGAAGACTATGCAAAGGAGCAATGCATGTCAGTCCATATCCACTCCCCCCCCCCCCAAATCCCCAAGCACCATCTCTGTATAGCAAGACAGCATTAGTACTGGAACTCTGATAGGGTTACTGGGATCTTACCCTAAGGGTACTCCATTCTGATATTTGGAATTCCTTCTAGGAGTAGGAGATTGTTTCCATGACTGTTTTTCACTGGTTTAATCATGAATCATGGCTCTTCAATTTTATTTGGTCCTTGACTCCTAATATCAGTGTCTCCTTTCTATGACATTCCTTCCTGAAGGCTTTTCTCCCATCCTCCTTCAATCCCCATGGGAACACAAGTGGAACTATCTGGCTGAGGGATCACTTCCTTTCCTGGTAGTTTCTCTCCTTCCATCTTACTCTTCCCTTTGCCTCTCTACCCTTCCCACCTCACTCTTTTTGTCTGAAGTAAGTGAATTCCTTGTAATGGCTATGGGCAGCAGGTATTTTCCCATTAAATTAGGACCTCCCATTCACCTCTCTCTTTTTATTTGCAGAATTATTTTAGGGTGCTAACATTTCCCTAACCAAAGTGCCTGGGTAAGTATCAACCACAGAATTGGACTTTGAAATGGCATTATTATGAGACCCTTAGAATAACTATGGCAAATTGAAACTCCAAAATGCAGTTTGTATTATTAACCTCTTCAGGATTAGATGTATGACTCCCTCCTAAGTGACATCTATCTGGTCAAATATTCATTGTGAATCAGTGATTGAAATGTCTAATCCACGAAGGGCACTCATCATAGCTTAAAGGACTCCATATTAATCTTCTCAATGAGAATTGGGAGATAAAATAAGGTTTAAGGAATGGCTAATGGGACATTTGAATAAACAAAACATTTTCTATTTTCTTTAAAAATAGCACTTGTGTTGCATGTGTTTTATCTGCAAAGCTTAAGAAATGAATTGAATAATCCTTACAGACCTAGTATTATTACTGCCACTTAGCAAATCGGGAGCAGGGGGTAGGAAGGTTAAATTGGCTTTTTCTGAGAGCCTCTGTGTTCAAACTTAGCTTAGAATTGAGCTGTCTTTGTGCTCCAGCTCACGGCCTATGCTGCTCTCACTAATTTTATATACACTTGTTGCTTTTGGATAATAGGTGATTCTCACAGTCAAATCCAAAAATCACAGTAGAAATGAACCATCAGCCCTGTCCTTGGAACCAAATGACCTATCCTTCGAAGACTTGGGGTTTGCAGGTTATTTCAGCTATTAAAGCAAAGTCCACTGTGAAAGATTTCAAAGTTTCTAGAAGTCATTCAGATGAACGGGTGGGAGGGTATCTCTCAAAGTTTCTTCTTTCAATTTAGGATTTTGTGATCCCAAGATAGTGACCTTATTACTTAATGTCAGTTGATCTCACTTTCCTCATTTGCAGAAGTTTGTATGAAGGACCTCTAAGATCCCTTAGGGTTTTAGATCAACATTCTTACAATCAGTCAATGAGAGTCAGATAAGCTTGCAAATCTTGTCATCCTTATCAACAAAAAGTCCTTCTCTGTCCATGACACTGTGGAGAAACTGTGTCTCATCTGTGTTTTCACCAGAGTCTCAATGTGAGAAATGGGCAGGTATTTAAAAAAAAAATCTAGTCAAAGAGTTTGTGAATTCCTTGCCAAAGTAAGAGGGATTTGAAACATCCATGTCAACCTAAGCTACTCTTCTTGAATGGACGAGAAGAATTGGGATAAACTGTTGACTATTCGGAAATTGGAATTTGACCCTCATTTTTTGGGGGGGAAGGAGGAGGAGAGAAACAACACATCAAATGTTGTATTATTTACACATTTCAATATTTAATTTCCTGTCTCCATTACCCATATTTTCATATGTAGATTATTTGCCCAACATAATTTATCAGCTGCTAGTTAGATAATATTCTCCTCAGGGTACATATTGTTCATATTTAGAAATTCCTATTAATCTCAAGAATCTCATTGTTTAGCCAACAAAATTATTACAGCTTTGATGAAGCTTTTAAAGTGTAACATGTAAATCACTATTTTCTCACTTTCAAAAGCAGCTGAATTTTTGATCTGGATTATTATGGTTTAGAAGTTGTTCAGTCTTAGAAACAAATACATAAGATGGTACAGTAATGTGCAAATGAGCTTATTTAATTAGAGTAACTATTAATGACACATTACCATCTCCCCCCCAAAAAACAACAGAAATTTGCTTTCTATTTTAAAAATAGATACGTGATAATTATAATTCAGTGTGATGCATAAGCGAGGGGAATGTCTAAGGCTTTAAATGTTAGAATAACAAATGTGAAGATAAATGAGGGAGATAAATATTTTGGCCTAGGTATTTACACTAATAAGATTGTTTTGAATGACACAGTAGCTTGAGGGCCAACCTTGAAAACTGGCCTCTGACATGGCTATGGACAGTAAATAAAATAAAATATTGTCCACACTAGTACTGATCAGCTCTACTCCTAGAATTGTAGGAAAATCATCTTCCTCATCCTTACCTCCCCACTTCCAAAATTATCTTAGGGAATTATTATGAATAATTGTCTAGTTATAATAATGTCTACAGGAATTTTCAAACTTGAAGCTCCCTACCTATTGAAATCAATAAACTTTTATTAAGCACCTGCTGTTCTATGAACTAAGGATTTAAATTTTATCTGTACGTTAAAGGAGGGTTGACGTTCAAAGTCACAATAGGAGAAAGAGGAGGAATAAAGAATTCTATTATGCCTATGATTTTCCAAGCACTGTTCCTAAAAACTTTTTTACAAATGTTACCTCATTTGAACTTCACAGCAGCACTGAAGATAACTGAGGTTAAGTAAATTTGTCCAAGTTCACTATAAGTATCTAAGGCTGAATTTGAACTCAGGACTGTCTGTTGTGATGCCACCTAGCTGCCAACTACAGCAATATTACAAGAAGCCACGCTAAAAAGAGACATTTAAACAAAATAATTTTTGTTTTGTGCTTTGAAGTTTGAAAAGCACATCAGATATATTATCTTATTTGAATATCACTTGAATCCTCTAAAGTTATCTTCTATCTACTATCTTCCCCAGGTTTTAGATGAAGAAAGTAAGATTCAGTGAAAGAAATGTATTACCCTGGGTTGCACAGTTGTAAAGTGTTAGAAATAGGATTGGAATCTGCATCTCTCAGTCTCTTAATTTCAGTAGCCAATTCCATGTTTAAAGTGAAAATAAGAAAATAAGAAATTTTTTTTTAGAATAAAGTAATTTCTTATAGTAAAATATAAAATTAGAGGATATTCTGAAAATGTCTGCTGTAGGTGTCTAGGTGTATTACAGACTCTGAATGAGGCTAGCTAATGCATTTATTTAAACAAAATGCAATATAATATAATTTATAATAAATATAATATGATAATATAATAAAAAATATAAATAAGAAACCTTGATGCCAATTAAACATGTCCTTTGTTCTCTGGCAGTTTTTTGTAAAACAAGTCAGCCTATGCTTATATGATATGCTTTAATGTAAGATGAAATTTGAAGTATTAGTAAGATGAACTTGTTCTAGTAGATGGAGCACTGGAATTTGAGGGTCTGAGTTCAAATTCTACCATATATACTTATTAAGTGATTAAGATAATAAAGGAATATATCATCTCTACCTGTAGAGATGGATGGCAGTTAAAATGGGTAACCTAGTAACAATACTGTCATTTTGTCTTTTTAAATATTTTTTTATTTAACTAATTTTTTTCCAATTTCATGTAACCTTTTTTATCATGCCTTTTAAAAAAAAATTGAATACCAAATACTCTCCCTCCTTTCTGATCCTCCTGCATCCCTTGAGAAAGCAAGTGATGTGATATTGATTATACTTGTGAAGTCATTTCCATATTAACTATTTTAAAAGAAAACATGCACAAACAAGAAAAATAAAATTTAAAAAGTATGTTTCAATCTGTACTCATGGTTCAGCAGTTCTCACTTAGGAAAAGGATGGGATGTTCCTTCTTGGGTCCTAACTTGACATTAACATTTGGCACTAATTGGTTCATTTTCATGACTAGGGGAGCTAAGTCTCTGATAGTTGATCATCATTACAATATTGCTGTTACTATGTACTATGATCTCCTGGTTCTGCTCACTTTACTCTGCAATATTTTCCCTAAGACTTTTCAAGTTTTTCTGAAACCATCCTCATCATTTCTTATTGCACAATAGTATTCCATCACAACAACATACCAACATTTGTTCAACCAATCCAAATTGATTGTTGTCCTCTCAACATCACAGAAGAGAGTTGCTATAAATATTTTTGTACAAATAGGTCCTTCTCTCCTTTTTTATCGCTTTGGGATTTAGATCTTGTATTGACAATCCTATGTCAAAGGGTATTCACAGTATGTCACTTTGTAATATATAAAGGCAGCACATCCTTCATATGTGTATTTTAGAAGACATAAATTGAACAAGTCATATGAATCATTTTTAATTCATATTCTTTTATTTTCTGTATCTTCCCAATAAGATCCCAGATAAATCAAACATCAGAAGCTTATACTTTTTGTTTTTATCTTTGTCCAAATGACTTAGACCACTGACTCATTCTCTAACCCCATATTAGCCATTGGCCCTTTTAGGAATAAGGATCTATTTTTTGGATGGTCCATTTATTGTCTATCATAATGTGACCTCTGTCCCCATACATGAATGGAGAATTTCCTCTACAATTTACCTGATAAGTTGTCATCTAGTCTTTTCTTGAAGACTTCTTGGAAGAGGAGACTTGCAGGGAAATTCTCTATTCCTTGAGGTAGCAAATTCTGCTTTTGAATAATTCTGATCATTAGAAAGTTTTAAAAATAAAAACATTTCCCCCTTACCGCAAACTTAAATTGATGTCTCTACAAAGTCTACCTATTACATAATAGCTTTCAAATAATTGAATAAAATTTTCATGATCCCTTGAACAAAAAAAATAAATTCTTCTCTATTTGAAATAGTCCCAGTTCTTTCAAGGAATCCCCAAATAGGATATCAAGGGATTTCTCTAATTTGCTTTCCCTGCTCTATTGGATGCTCTTCACCTTAATTTATTCCTCAAATATGGCATCCAAAAGTGAATTTGGACTTCAGATTAGGTTTAATTAGAACAGGTCATTTGGTCCTCATTGAGAATGAAGTACAAACACTGACACCATCAATAATCAGAGGACAGACAACAAGGGACTCTTTGTACCACCATTTTTAATGCAGTCTAAAGCATTAGCTTATTATATCTAAAGGCATTAGTTTTTTTGACTTTCCATAATACAATGTTGATTTATATTGAGTTTATAGTACACTGAAATCTCTAGATTTTTTTTCTGTAAGAACTTCAATCTATATTCACTGTTCCAGTCTTTTTCAAGGAAACTTTTAAGTGTAAAACTTTATTTTTATCCTTATTAAATTGAATTTCATTTGATTCAACTTACTGTTCTAGCTAATCTAGACATTTTTACATCTAGCAAAACAAATTCCACATTGTCCTTGACTTTCGTATTGTATTCACTGTCCTTCCAAGTTTTGTATTGTTGATAAAAATGTTCATTTTATTTTTAAAGCATAGGGCAAACATACATAGGGACATTTCTCTAGAGATTGCTTTCCAAATTGACATTGAACTATTCATGACCAATCTTTGAGTAAGGCCATGCAATCAGTTGCAAATCCATCTAACTATTCTCTTATCTATATCATGTCTCCATCTTTTCTACAAGAATAGATTGAGAAACTTTGTGAAATGCTTTGCAAAATTCAAGCAAAACTGTCTCTATAACATTCTCCTTATCTACCACTCTAGTAACCCTGTCAAAATGGAAATGAGATTAGTCTGGCATGAAGGATCCTTGATGAAACCAGGCTCTCTCTTTGTGATCAGCACTTCCTTTTCTAAATGTTCATGAATCATCCCTTTAATAAACTCTTCTAGAATTTTACAAGGAATCAAAGTCTGTTCTACTGGCCTATATTATCCAGAAATCCATTCACTTTCTTTCCTTTTTTAAAAAAAAGCAGCATCTCTCCCTTTCTCCAATTTATGACTCCTTTTCCTATCCTCTGTGATTCTTTCAATTCACCAAGACTCAGAAATTACATCTGCCAATTCATTCTACTATCTAGTTTATCTGTGGAAGGTGATTTGACTTTTTCAATAGCAGTGCTCTTACCATTTTCCAACATATCTTGTGTTTCATCTCTCTATTAGCCATTTTTGTTCTGCCCACTTCTATTGATGGATCAATTTCTGTGGTAGGAAAACAAGCAAAGTGCTGAACACCAACTTCATTTCCTTATTACCTTCCTACCTCTTCTTCAATCCTCCTTTCTTCCAAAATAGCTAAATAAACCTTTTCCCAGATACAAATACCTCCTTTGCTTGTTCTTAGCTTTCTTCCTCTGGAGTAACTTGCTTCTGATTGCTTTCAAGACTGTCATACTTTTGTATTCATCTTATTTTTTATTATATTCATTTTTATATATATTTACTGAAGATCTTAATCTTCTATGTATTTTTAAACATCGATTAATGACATTTGCATCTGCACTGGTCATTTTAGATAGCCCCTCTACCCTTTACTCATCAAAGAAATTGCTTCTCTTTGGGTCTTCAGAATGTCATTCTTGGGGAGTTACCATCCCTAATGGGATTACTTTTATAGAATTTTTAGGCCATAGAATCCAACCTAAATTTCTCTAAACCATTGAAATCTGCTCTCTTAAAATTTGAATTAAGTTATAGGCTATTAGTTGTATATTCTTTCTCTATCATAAGTTCAAAGATCATATCTTGTAATATTCCCAGGATTTCCAACTCAGCAAAAAAGAAGAAAAGAAAAGCAAACATTTCTAAAGGACCTACTATGGCTGGGACCTCTGCTAAGTAGTTTACAAATATTATCTCATCACATTGAATCTGCCCTTAGTAATTTCTACAATTTATAAAGAATGAAATTTTTCTTAGTCAAGTTTGGAACTTATTTAATAACTCTCTTCTTTTGGAGAGAATGGGGGGTGGAGGTCGGGAGAGAAGTTAGAGATAGAGACAGAGAGACAAAGAGAGACAGAGATAGACAGACACAGAAACAGAGAGACTGAGAGACAGACAGACAGACAGCAAGACAGACAGACAAAGATAGCAAGACAGAGAGAGAGAGAGAGAGAGAGAGAGAGAGAGAGAGAGAATGAGAACATTACAGTAGTATTTATCAATATTGTAGCATGCTTCCATGTTAAGCAAGTTGTCTGCTTAATAATATCTTTATTAATATCCTTTATCAATCTGGTTGGTCTGTTGTATACTCCAGAAAATACCAAATATCTATCTGTCTATCTATCTATCTATCTATCTATCTATCTATCTATCTAAATCATTTCCGTTGTGTCTGACTTTTCGTACCACCATCCCTTGCCTAAGCACCTCATTTGGAGTTTTCTTGGCAAAAATCCTGGATTAGTTTGCCATTTCCTTCTTAAAACTCATTAGGCAAATCAAATTAGGTGATTTGCTCAGACTCACACAACTAGTATGTGTATGAGGCCAGATTTGACCTCAGGAAGATGAGTCTTCAAGTCTGACACTCTACTCATTGTGTTACTTAGCTGTATGTGTTTGTTTGTGTTCCTTCATGTGTGGGCACATACACACACATATGAAATATCTTCTTCTGGTTCCCCTAACCACCCCAATCCTTTTAGTCATCAAAGTAACTAATTTTATAGGTAGACAGCATAAAGGGACAATAGTAGGAAATAAGGCTACAAGGGGGAAGACAGATGTCACATGCAAACCTTCCCAAAGATAAAAAGAACATACTTTGCAAACTGTATCACAAAATCATCAAAATTCATGTCCTAATAATATGTAATGAATAAGCAGAAGCCATCTGGGTGCTGCTCCAAATGATCTAGACCTGTGATATGTAAATTCCAGACAAAATCTGGAAGGCCAAGACCATCAGAATATCGAAAAGATGCTAATAACTTTGGGATGATTTGGATATATTAATGTACTAAGTCCAAAGTGGCACAGCTAGTAGTTGGTCTGTTTATCCAAAAGGTACTATAAAAATGAGATCTCAAATTGCTAAGCCCTCTTCTATCTCCATTGAGTAAGTGATGCCTAGTTCTCCCAACTCTATTCCATGATTATATGAGTGATATTGTCTCCCTCTCCTGATCTTCTGCAGGATGCTAGTCTCCCCTCACCATTCCATTCTCCCGTGCCACTATCTGTCTCTGTTTCCCTTTCACTGTTTTTCTCTGTACCCTCTGTGTTTATTAAAGTATGACTGATGCTGCATTTCCTGCTACCAGTCACAATCTTTCTCAGTTAATACCCAAAGAACCAAGTGTGCATGACTCATTCATCATTTCATAAATTAATGATCAATTATATATTCATATATACAACATGAATTTTGCATGCATATATATGAATGTATATTTGATATACATACATGTTTCCATGATTTCCTTATACCTTCGTCTTTTTCATTTCAGTGTCATTTTGATTATGTTTGTAAGGGTCAAAAATCTTTTTGTGTGTATATGTTTATTAGTTTCCAAACAGACACACATTTACATCCAGAAATATGTATATGGGTGCAAATCAATACATTACAGTATATATGTATATAACGTTTAGTTGATGTATTTTATTTTTTTACAATAGTAATTTCTCCTTTTTCTTTTCCTATAGTAGCCTCCCTTATAACCAAAAAAGTCAATTAAGCAAAGTCAACTGATACCCAAATCTCATCCATCAGTATATTTTTCATTTGTCATCTGGAATGCATTTTTTCCTCCTTCTAAGAAGAGAGAGAGATGTGTTTCTTCCTTTGTTCTTGGAATCACTGTTGACCTTCTCATAACCTTCTTATTGGCTGTTCAGCAGTTGTGCCTCTCCTTCCCTGGCCAGGAACCTATCATTTCTACATTTTAAGTTTGGATCCAGAAATTAAAATCCTTTTCTTAGACAATCTTCATCTTCATAGTCAGATTTCTGTGCCCGTTTTCTCCTTGAATATGTAGCAGTACTGATAACACCATGTAAGATGTTCAAGTCTAATCATGTCTAAGATGTCAAAATCTATGGTAATCTTTTCATTTTTTTCAAGATTTCTTCTTCTAGCATCATTGGTGCCCATGGGAAACCTGGTTTCCCTGCCTTCCTTTACAACAGTTTAAATCCTGCTTTTTAGAGGAAACTTTTATCAGTGTCCCTTTCCTTTCCCCTAATTTCCACAACTAGTGCCTTCTCTCTAAGATTATTTTTTTCATTTGTACTGTTTTGGGCAATTTTTTGCATTCACCTCTTCATTAGAATGTGAGTACATTACAGAGAGGGAACCTCTTTTTGTCTTTCCTTGTATCTTTATCATTTGAGTCAGTGGCCATCACCTGAATAGACTAAACAAGTACAATGACTGTACATAAATGGATAGAGAACTTGATATGGATTAAGGATTTCAATATGTAGAGAAATGTAAAGAATACCTTGAATACTGAACAAATGCGAATGTTCAGTGCAGAATACAATATGATTTGGCTTGAACTTTAGATAAAGAAAAGTAAAATCAATGACAAAAGGTTGAGTCCATCCATATTGTAGTGGTCTTTCTCTACTGCTTATTTGTAGGGAGATAGAGAGAATGTTAAAGAAGAGAATATTTAGCATGTGGACAACTACTTTTTCTATAAAAATACTATTTTATGCAAATCCTTAAAAAATCAAGGGTCAGGGGTTGGGTGTTGGGTAGTGTGGACCTTGTTTTCCAGGAGAATCTTTGTGGACTCTTTTCCTTTCAGCCAAACTATTAGTTGTCTGTGATGCGAACACAGATTCAGTTTGACTAAAAAACTTGTGTATACCCTCACTATAGGATAGTGTCACAAACTGCTAAAAATGTAACTTTAAGTTTCACTTTTTATACTCTTTGAATTAGAAAACAAATGAAAAGGGAAATTATTCAGGAACCAGAAGTTTGCTATAATTTTTTTCGTGTGAGAAAAAGTCATATAATGTTGTCTAGGGACACTTTTAAGGAATGTAATGTCTCACCGAGGCCATATAGCTAGTATGTATCAAAGGCAACAAGTGAATTTAGGTCTTCCCTACTCATACCTAATAAGCTTGCCTTCTAAATCCAATAGATGGTACTTTGTCTTTCTATCCTTCAGTTTCCTCATTGATAAAATCAATAAGGTTTGAGTTAATGACTTCTAAGATCCTTTCCAATTCTGACATTTTAGAAACCAAATTGCTTTTATTTAGGGCCTATTATTCTAGGCACTGTGAAAACAAAGAAACATGATTTTCTCACATTTCATTAGTTCATTTAGATCTTCTTTTGTTTAATGGAGTCATCAATTATCATAGCTAGAAAGAATCTTAGAGATCACCAATTCCTGACTTTATAGATCAAAATATCTTCATACCACCCTGCCTTCCTTACTTTACAGGTCAAAATGTCTTCATACCACTCCACCTTCCTTACTTTGCAGATCAAAATAACTTCCTACTACCCTACCTTTATTACTTTACAAATCAAAATGTCTTCATACCGCCCTATCTTACTTTACAGACCAAAATGTCTTTATACCACCTACCTCTCTTATTTCCAGACCAAGATATCTTCATATAATTCTACCTCCTTTACTTTACAGATCAAAATATCTCCATGCAACCCTACCTTCCTACCTTTTCAGATCAACATATCTTCATATGATCCTACCTTCCTTACTTTACAGAACAAAATGTCTTCACACTGCCCTATCTTCCTTTCTTTACAGGTCAAAATATCTTCATGCCACGCTACCTTCCTACCTTTACAGATCAAAATATCCTCATACTGCCCTACCTTCCTTACTTTAGAGACCAAAATGTCTTCATACCACCTACCTCTCTGACTTTCCAGATCAAGATATCTTCATACCATTCTACCTTCCTTCCTTTCCAGAACAAAATATTTTCATACTGCCCTACTTTCCTTACTTTACAGGTCAAAATGTTTTCATACCACCCTACCTTCCTTACTTTAAAATATCTCCATACTGCCCTGCCTTCCTTACTTTACAGATCAAAATGCCTTCATACTGCACAACCTTCCCCAACTTTGATCCTGAAAGACAAAATCAATAGACACATTTTAAGATATTATTTCCCCTAATATGAATTCCTAAAAAGTCCAATTAAGAGCAAATCTATAGTCTTTTAAGTGTTTTATAGATGAATGGATTCTTAAATATTAAATAACAAACACATCTCTAAGCTATGAAAAAAACAGAAGCAAGAAGGAAATGAAGAAGCAGTGTATACATTCATATACATACATAGAAAAATTGGCTTTCCAATATTTTAAAGGCTTTGCTGAGAGACCTAGAGTCTCATTCAGAGTGGTTTTTATTCAACAGATTCAAGGGAGAAATAATCCCAATTAGAAAGATAAGGTGGAATTATAAGAAGCCAGTCCTCCCCTCCACTAATTCACTTTCCTTTCACATTGTTAAAGTAAAAAGTTGTTAGTCTTATACGCTGCTAAAAAGCAAAAGGGACATAAAATAGCAATTATTTTTCCCTGTTAGCATCCTTTCCTTTGTGTCAGTGAGACATTAAAGCAGTGACCATCTGTGAATCAGAAATAATGAGCAGAGGGAAACTGTCCATGTCTTTTCTACATCAATACTCCTTCAGTAAGTCCGGAGGACCATTTTCTTGGGGAAGTGGATCTTTGTCTCCCAGCTGCCCCCTCCCCTCTGTCTCAGCCCCCCTCCAACCGCCCCCCCAGGCCCCAGCCCCAGCAAGTGCACACAACACCATTGCTGGAAGGCTCCCTCCATTTCAGTAATCCATCTGAGCAACGTGTCAAGATTCTTTCAGCCTTTCCGTGCATAATGCATTGTGCGGGCTGACTCCCATGTGAAAGAGAACACAAAACTTCCTTATGCATGAGGCGTTTTTAGCAAATTGGACCCCATTTCAATCTTGATGAAACTTGATGACATTTCCAACTTGCGAGCACAAAAATGAAATAGCAAATTTTTAGCTATTTATGTGTCAGAACATCAAAAGCTCAAACGGCATAATTAAGGGTGTCAGGGTGGATGGGAGGCCATATTGCTTCTCTTCTCAGGGGTCTTCTGGGCCTTTTCCATAGAGGTTAGAGAGAAGCTCCTCTTTCTCTTAAAGGCTCGAATCCGACAATTTTGATTTCATGAGCCCAACCCGAAAACTATGGCTTAACTCAGACCCTGCAATGCTGAGGCTTGGCAAATTCTGGCCATTTAATAGGAAAGGACTTTTCAGGGACTGATGATGAAGGTATGCCTCTTTAGTTGGGATTTTTCCCCTCTGATCAGTTTTCAACTGTTAGATGTTGGTGGCTAAATTCAAAATAGAAGGATGGGTTATTGTGATTTGTTAAATGTTATTTGTTTTCTTTTCTGCTACCATTTCCACCGATCTTTAAGCATGGTGGATTTGAATTTAGAAACTGAGGCCAGTATTAGCTAAGTTTTAAGTGCCTTGGTCATTTTGCAGATGACTTTGTACACACACACACACACACACACACACACAGTTTTTAGTTTAATATAATATTAAATAAAGCAACAAATGTTTAAACAAATCCCTAGTATTTCTGTTTAGAATTTACAGTATTTTATAATTGATATATATATATATATATGTAGAAAATGATGCTATTTCATGTTAAGTGGATATTTTGAGAAGATTATCTATTTATCTTTCCAAACCCTCCACAGTCTTTAAAGCTCT
Source organism: Macrotis lagotis (assembly GCF_037893015.1). Lineage (NCBI taxonomy): Eukaryota > Metazoa > Chordata > Mammalia > Peramelemorphia > Peramelidae > Macrotis > Macrotis lagotis. The sequence goes on along the minus strand of NC_133665.1, from coordinate 162,597,760 downwards.
TTCTATCTTCCTGTTGTCCAGATTCAGCTCAAACTCTGCTTTCTATGTGAAATCTTTCTTGATGCCTTCAAATACTATTACCTTTCTCTCCCTCCCTTTCAAATAATTGTATTTCATTACCTTGCATTTATTTTCTTTATATTTTTTCTGTATATAATTATATATAATTATATATAATTATATGTGTGCTTCTTTTTTAACATCAATAGAATGTACGTTTGGGCCTGTGTGTGTGTGTGTGTGTGTGTGTGTGTGTGTGTGTGTGTAGCCATTGTTTCATTCTTTGTATTTGTATATTATATTCTCTGACTCATAGTAGGTAATAAATGCCTATTGATTGATGGAATTCATGGAATAGCAGATTCATAGCTGAAAAAGGCAGGAGTCAACTAATCCCACTTCTTCAATGTACAAATGAGGAACATGATGTCAAGAGATATTGACTTGTCCAAGATCACACAGAAAACAAAAGAAGTTAGGATTGGAAGTGTGGTTTTTTTTGACATCAAATTCAATGCCTTTTTCATTTGATCACATTATTTCCCCTTCTCTTTGATTTATGAAAATAATTTCCAACTGATACCATTTAGAGATTTCCCAAAAGAAATGCAAAGAAGACAAATGACATGTTCTCAATTGCTTTATAGTAAACATCCACACTGTTTGGACTTTGTTCTGAATTTTAGTTTCACACTCTTGAGTTCCAGCTCTGGTGTGTCTCTTGGTAAAGGGTAAAGGTCACAATGATTAATGGGACACAAGTTTCTCTGGCAATAACAAGAGGAATGAAAATTCCAATCACACAGTATGTCTCATTGAGGAGGTAACTTTGGAAAACTTTTCCCATTTGAATTTAATTTTAAAGTCTGTTAAATGTTGGCATTTTGGCTTTGGGAATGTTCTTTCCCTTTAGAAATAATAGTATCAATGATGGTTATATTCCCATGCTAGCCCTCAGAAGTCTATTCATTCCATAATGTTCCTGATGTAGCATTCTGGAACTCTTTAACTACACTGAAGCATCATTGATTACACTATTTCTGTGGCAAAATTAATTCTGCCTTCTAAGATGGGATAATAGGAATACATACCTACCACCAGACAAGGGGAATGACCTTAATGCTAGCAACATTAGCATCTCTACTCTTGGGGGCAGGAAAAGAACTTCCTTTGGTCACAAGTCTAAAAGAGCAATATAGGACAGTTGGAAGGGAACTCAGAGAACTCATCCTTAAATACTCACCATGAATCTCTTCTGCAGTGATTAATTTTCATTTAAACTTTGAAGGATTTAGTCAGCAACCATTTTCCTTTTGGAGTCCTCAAATCCTTAGGAATGATTCCTCATATCTTGCTTCCATCTGCCTTTCTTCATCCTCCACCAATTTCTGCTGGTTCTGATTTCTGTGCTCAAACAGAGACAATTAATAAAACTCTCTTTGATCCTCAACCTGTCATGATCCCATGGGCCTTCATCCTCTCAATCACTCTCCTTTGGCTATTATCTAACTTTTCCAAAGAAATGCTATACCAAAGACAAATAAGGACACCATGAAAAAGAAAAAGACATTATGATCTCATACTACCAGGGGGCTGAGTTGCTTTGACCACATATGTTCCCAAGTGTGTACCCTTTATTAGAATAATCTAAATATGTACTCACTCTTTCTACTGCAGTTCTTAGAGTGCACCTAGGATTCATGGAGAAAATGTTTTTTACTATTTTCTTAGCAGGACAACTCAGGAAATGTCTTTTCTTTGAGATAATTGTGCCTACTAGATGACCAATAAAGGTATATATGCTAATGTGTGCTTATTGGGCAATGGTTTTAGAAAAGCACACCAATAGAATACCTTGTAGCTTGTGGTAGTTACTCCCTGAGAATTCAACCTGTGAATGTGAGTTTTTTGGATGCAATATAAATGTATACAAAATGTATGTATACATATATAATCAGTTCAAAATAAATACAAGGCAATTAAGTGAATGTTAACCTCAGAAATATTACTCTAGTTGAGGGAAGAGATTCATGAAAGACTTTGTGTAGCAGCTCATCTATGTCCTTCCTAAAAGGTAAAAGCCCAAACTGTACACAATACTATAGGCTTAGTCTGCTCAGGTCAGAGGACAATGAGATTGCAACTTCTCTTGTCTTAGACAATAACGGTTTTCTCAAAGAAGCTTAAAAAAACTATTAGCTTCTTTTCTAGCCATATCACACTTTACTCATATTAATCTTGAATTCAATTGACCTCCTCACCTAGAAAATTAAAAAAAAGCTATCTAGTCATGCTTCTTTCATCTTGTGCTTGGAAAGTTGATTTTTTTCACTTAAGTATAGGTCTTTGCATTTATTTCTATTAAATTTCATTAAAATAATTTTTGGCTCAATATTCTAGCTCATTTCCTTGTCTTAAGTGAGGCTGGTGACTTTGCACAGCTCTACCTTACTTAAATCCAATTCACTTATATGTCATGGCAACACCTCCCTGATGTCATCATCCTTTTAACAAATGAAGAATAGGGGCAGCTAGGTGGCGTAGTGGAAAGAGTATTAACCCTGGAGTCAGAAGGACCTGGGTTCAAATCCAGCCTCAGACCATTATTACCTAGCTGTGTGACCTTGGGCAAGTCACTAGTCACTTAAACCCCCCCCCATTGCTTTGCAAAAACCAAAAAAAGAGTACCTGTAGTTCTTATCCATGTTTTTTTTTGAAAAAAATCTTTTATATATACATATATATATATATATATATGATATAATGAATGTATGGGAAGTCCTTGTATTATCTCATATTGGAATAACATTTTTGATTGCTTTATAGGTCTGTTTTCTCTCATTCTTAGTATAAGACTAATTGATCTCTTTTTTGTGGACATCTATGCCCTTTATCTATGCACTTCTCTAATAAAAATCAGTGTTCAAAATGGAATGCAGTTTTATGAGCAGAATGCTTTTTCATTGCCCTTTGGCTTGATTATATTTTTTCTGATTGATAACACTTGATAATTAGTGATAAGTGCATCATTTTCCTTAGTCTTACTAAGGGAATGTCTATTTCCCTTAGTCTTACTCTTTTTAGAAATCTAGTAAAAATAATACTTTTTGATGATTTGTTCAAGTATTTAAATAAACACTTTTAATTTGGTTAAAAAATTAGAAGTGAAAAAAAAAAGCCACCAATACATCTTGTAGTTGAAATGCTTTTTCTGAATCCTCATTCAGACCACATACATACACAAATTAGGGCTATACCCCTAACTTTAGACTTAAGAGGAAAGAAAAAGTCTCTTTGACAACTGAAATTTCAAATTACATATTATGTTATGTTATGATCATCACTTATCACATGTAGTTGTAAGATTATAATTATTAAAGCCAGAATGATTCCCAAAGACAAGAAAGGTTCAGATCAGCTAGGTTCTAGGACACTATAGCATGGGATCATAGCATTCTCTCCTCTCTTAGATATGACAGTCCTAGAAACAAAATCCTATGTCCTCAAATACCTCTTTTTTCTAGAATGGAATGTTTGGTGTGGATGTCTATGCAGTGGGCAATCTAACTGTATGGCTTCTACTGACCTTTGATGTCTGGTATCTTGAGCAAATGGGGTTTTGAGGGAGAAAAGGTGCTTCTAGGTATTCTTATTTCTCTCACTTTACTCCCTAGTTGAAGGGGAAACTATAGAGAAGACTATAACCCTATTATCTAGCTTGAAAATAGGTATTGCTGGTCACAACACAACAAACAAAAAGAAAGGTCAGCTTCCACTTTGATGCTGTTTCACTCCTCCTCCTTCTTCTTTCCTCTTTCTTCTTCATTTTATTTTTCCAACTACATGTAAAGATAGTTTTCAATATTTATCCTTTTGCAAACTTTTGAGTTCCAACTTTTTCTACCACCCTCCCTTTCCTCCCTCTCCCCATAGCAATGAGCAATCTGATATAGGTTGTCTATGTACAATTGTGTTTAGTATATTTCCATATTACTCATGTTGTAAAAGAGGAATTAGAATCTGGGGGGGGGAACCATAATAAGGAAAGAAAAAAATAAAAGAAATTTTAAAAACTGAACACTGTTTGCTCTGCATTTAGACTCTATAGTTTTTCCTCTGGATTTGGATGGCATTTTCCATAACAGATATGTCCAAAGAATTGTCCTTGGTCACCAGTCTGCTGAGAAGAATTGTATCCATCATTCAAAATGGAACGCAGTTTTATGACCACAATGGTGATGCTAATGTGTACAATATTCTCCTGGTTTTGCTCACTTTACTCATCATCAGTTCATGCAAATCTTTCCAGGTTTTTTTAAAAGTTTGGTCACTCATGTTTTCTTACAGAACAACAGTACAGAACAATAGTTCAGCTGTTCCTCAATTGGAGGGCATCCCCTCAATTTCCAGTTCTTTGCCACTACAAAAAGAGTTGCTAAAAATATTTTTGTCCATGTGAGTCTTTCCTCGTTTTTAATGATCTCTTTGGAATATGAACCTAGTAGTGGCATTGCTGGATCAAAGGGAATATCTTTTTGACATAATTCCAAATTCCTCTCCAGAATGGTTGGATCAGTTCACCAATCCACCAACAGTTCATTAGTATCCCAATTTTCCCATATCCCTTCTAACATTCATCATTTCCCTTTTTTGTCACTTTATCCAATATGATATATTAGATAGTACCTCAAAGTTTTCATTTCTATTTCTCTAGTCAATAATTATTATCATAATGACTATGGATAATTTTAATTTCTTAATCTGAAAACTACCTGTTCACATCCTTTGATCATTTATCAATTGGACAGTGACTTGTATTCTTATAAATTTGACTGAGTTCTCTCTATAGTTTAGAAATGAGTCCTTCATCAGAAACACTAGCTGTGAAAACTGTTTCTCAACTTTGTGCATTCTTTCTAAGCTTGGTTGCATTGCTTTTATTTGTGCAAAATCTTTTTAATGTAATGTTGTAGAAAATACCCATTTTGTAATTTATAATGTTCTCTTTCTCTTGTCTAGTCATAAATTCCCCCTTCTAAATAGATATGAGATAGACTTTTTCTCATGCTCCTAATTGGTTTATGGTATCACCCTTTATATCTAAATCCTATCCCCATTTTGATCTTATCTTGGTATACTGTGTATCTCTGTTTCTTCTTTTCCCTTTCTTGCTTCCTAATCCCACCTAGTGAAGTCTTTAGAGCATTTTCCCTTTCATATATTGTCCTAAACTTTCTGGATGTTTTAACTCAGTAACAGTTCCTTAGGTTTCCATTCAAAGCAGAAACAAAGGTCTTTGATAGAGTAGGCTAGTGAGAATTTTAAAGAGAAGCTACTGAGTACCTTGGAGAGCTCCACAGAAGAAAAAACCCTAAAAAATTCTTTTCTCGGAATTCTGGGCTTTGCCTCACTGTTAAAAGGGGCCACACACACACACACACACACACACACACACACACACACAGACAAATGACAAATGAGAGAGAGAGAGAGAGAGAGAGAGAGAGAGAGAGAGAGAGAGAGAGAGAGAGAGAGAGAGAGAGAGAGAATTGTTTTTGAGGAACAGGAGAATTATTTTCATTCCATCTCATATCCTCTTATCCTCAGATAATATCAGGAAAGAACTTCCTGACTGTACATTCCTTAGCAGGGCCATACATTTCTTTCCTGTTTTTGAGATACCTGATTCCTGAGAGTATTTGGCAGTCATGTTGAAGATTCATTCTCAAGATCATTTTATGATTAATCCTATGGTGTGGAAGTGGGGAACAGGGCTAATTCTTGATGTAGGCTCTTTGCCCAGGGTTTGGATCCTAGAAGTTCATCTTTTAGACTGACAATTAAAACCTGATGATTCTTTTTTTTCCCTCTACAAAATTTGGGGCTGGCATTGTCACCAAAACGGCATAAACTCTAGGTTACCCATTGACAAATGGTTCTGCTTGAACAGTCTCAGAGTGGGTACACAGTAACTTTACGTAACCATAGCATGGATCTGGTTTCTCTTTTCATACTATTTATAGAGCAAAAACACTCCTAATAAGAGAACTCAAACTTTTCCTCATAATAGACACCAAATATATCTGCACATTGGAACACTGAGTGCTCTCCACAAACGAAAAGAAATAATAGCAATTGTAAATGGCTGGCTCTAGGATTCCGACTCTTAACGCCTTATAACATGGAAATGAAGAACCACTGATCCATGTTGGCCACAAGATTAGTTTTCACAGATGGCTGAGAACGTAGCATATGAAAGGACATATATATCCTCTTTAGAACAAAGCGGACACACAGAACAGCATATGGTGGTGTTATTTTAATCATGTAGTCTTTACCAAAGAATAATTAATGATAAAATAGACATTTAAAACACATAAAACATCCACTTACTGGTCTTATTTATGGTATGTACATCATTCCCTTGACTCCATTTTTTCCATGTTATTAGGTTGTCAATATTGTGATTAGAACTCACAGTTCTTAAAGGCCAGATTCTGAAACAGGAGATTTTATACTTATATTAATGTATAAAATTCAAACTTGTTAGCATCAACCATGTTATTTAAAAATAATTATGTTAAATAAACAGCAACTAAAAGAAAATTAGTTTGCATTTGGAAATTTGGATGATTAAATCTCATTACTTTCTCTAGTGCACTTATCATGTAATATATATTTTAGCTGTCTGGTTTGAGCTCATATTCTTTTCTGTCCCTTTCCTTTCAAAAATGGAATATAAGTTCCTTAAGGGCAGGAGACTTTTACAAATCTAAGTGACAGCACAGTCTTTTGCAATGCCCATGTGGCCCACAACCATGGTAAATACAGCCTGTACCAGATAAAATATAATTAGGAAATATTTACAAAATTAATAAAAATACACTAAAACTTAGATAACATTAACATTTAAAAATGAAGTTAATATGCAGCCCCCAGCATCCTTATGTATACATTAGCCTCCTGTTTCCATTTAAGTCTGATGCCATTGCTCTATGGATAGTAGAGAATTAATATTTGTTGACTATTTATATGATTTCCTAAATATAATATTATATTTTACTTTATATGACTATCAGCTAAAAAATAAAATGAACCAGAAAGTATTTAATTGCCAAGAACTTATACATTCTTATTATATGCCAGGCAAGTACATATTATTATTCCATTAGGGTTTTCTAAGGTCACTTGGACACATGGAAGCAGATCAAGCTTTCTTTATAGGAGAACAACCTGATCAAATGGAATTCTAGTTTGAGAGTTGGAAGGGGCACGACAGTATACTGACTATCATGCTATACCTGGAGTCAGATAGACTAAGATTCAAATCTCATCTCTGATGCTCACCATTTGAGTGATCTCGAACAAACTATGGGACCTTTTGTGCCTCAATTTCATCTAAAAATGTAGATAATAGACATAGAACATGAAGGGATGTCAGAGTTCACTTTCTCCCTCTCCATCTACTCTATGATCCCCTGATACTAGCTTTCTTTCTATTCCTCACATACAATATTTCATCCCTCTTTTCTATGTCTTTTCACTGGTTGCTCCTATACTTAAAATACTCTTCCTTTTCATATCCACTTCCTTGACTTTTTCTCAAAAATCAGCTCAGGTACCACCTTCTTCAAGAGGTCTTTCCTAGTCCCATTACCAGCCACTGCTAATGCCTTCCCTCTGAGATCGCCTCCCATTCATACTTTATATATCTTGTACGTACATGATTGTTTGGATGATGTCTTCTCAATCAGAATGTTGATTCCTTGGAGATAGGGATCATTCTCCCATTTTGTTGCATCCACCAGTGCCTAGCACATAGTCTTCAATAAATACCTCCTCACTGATTGGTTTAATTTCTTTTTTTTTCACATTAAATGACACCATGAGAAGCCCTAACTCTTTTGTTCACCACTGTTTATTTTATTTTAAATCTATGGAACAAGGGAAGCGTTTTTAATTACAAATAAAGAAGATGAGACTCAGGGATGTTAAATGACTTTTCCAAAGTCACCCAGTTTGTAAATGTCAAAGATGAGATTTGAACCCAGATCCTTTGACTTCAGCATCTAAGTACAGAACTGTGTGGCCCCCAAATAATTAAAGCTATGGAACTACTTTATAGGCCACTTGCAAAGATAAAATGACACAATGTAAATAAAGTGCATTGAAAACTTTATAAATGTTAGAAAGGGATCTTTAAGATCATCTAAATCCAACCCCTTCATTTCACAATGAGAAAACTGAGGCACAGGGAGGTGATGAATTCTACAAGGCTATGCAGGAAACAAGGAACAACTCCTTTTTCCAAATCGAGAGCTTTTCCTATTGCTCTTTCCATGGGGATTCCCTTATTCACCCTTATCAATATCTCTTTCCTATAGGAACCTGTCCAACAGAACCAAGTCAACCTCCTTTAGGCCCAAGGAAGCACTGCCCTGCTTGTAATTGATATAATAGTTTCTCACTCAAAAAGTTTGAAGCCCCGGTCTCCCTTTCACATTTTGTGAAGCATTCCAATGAGCACATTACCCTGTGTGCCTTGCCTTAATGGGCTCTCAGGAGGAATGGAAAAGTCATGTAGATCCTGGATTCTTAGAGAGAGATCCCTTTTGGTGTCTCACAGTGAATGTTTGGTAATTCTATTTCTCTGGCTAAGCTTCTTTATCATTAAAGTAGAATATAAAACAGAATTGAAAGGAAAGTAGAAACCCACAAGTTACTTATGCAAAGTGGCCTCCAAAGAGTGAGGAGATGCTAACAGATGGTAATAAAAATGTATAAACATGTGGTGTACCCAGAGTATTGTAAAGATTCTTTTGACTTCCCAATGTTTCAGGTGAGACTTTTATTTATGATTTATGGGATGGTGCTTTGCTAACTTACAAGGAAACCCATAATTTATGTGTATTTGTGGGCCCTATTCAATCCTGCCATTTCCCCTCTTACAGTTCCTATCCTGGATAGTCCAAGAAAGGTAAAACCCAAAGGACATGTGGATCATATTTGGGTAACAAAGGATGGAGTTGAAAAGAAAAGGCTTGGGGACACATGTAATCAAGATGGAGATGATTTGTAAAGGATCCTTGTAGGGTAACACCTGTGGTTAGTCAAACCATAGAGTATGAGTAGCAAAATAAAAAGTGTATTTTGAAAAGATCTACCTTTCGAGCAGAGTCCTTTACCCATATCAGATTATGTGTTAGACTAGGGGAGTGGCTATTAGAGTAGGAATACAGTACTATGGAATACAGCATTAGAAAACCTGGATTTTGGTCTTGCCTTTGCCATTTTTGGTTGAATAACCACAGGCATACCTTTAACCTCGGTAAGCTGCAGATTCCTCGTCCATAAAATGGTGATAATAAATTTATAATCTGTCAATAATTACATCATATTGAAGAAGATGCTCACAGATGTTTGCATTGATCAAATACTACCATTATAACAAAGTTGAACATAGTCATTCTTATTCTTGCTCTGATGTGAGAAAGTCACTAGGCATAGTGACCACAAAGCTAGGAGATAGGAGTTCAAATCCTATATGATGACTCTGGACAAGTCATTTAACATTGAACATTTTGGTATACTAAACAACTTTCTAAGGTCATAAATTACAGAGAATGTGCCAACTCATAATGAGAAAGATACTCTATTCATCATGTATATATGGGGAAATAAAATCAGAGGCGTCATTTTTTTATCCCTATCCTTGTCTTTGATGAGGCTAAGGAGGGGAGGAGAGTGGCACTTCACAAAAATAATTTGGTGGGGAAAAGTGAGTTGCAGATAGTAGTGTGTTGGTAAATATTTAACAATTGAATCTCTGAAGAATATATATATATATATATAATATATATAAGCAATACACACATTTAAGACTAATTTATATTAATAATGTACATTATCTTAAGTCTAGAAAATTGAATTTGTCTATTTCCAATTTGTAAATGCTCATAATGAAAACTGAATAATGAACTTCTGTGAGCTAGTAAGAGCTGACTCCAGTACAGAGAGGTGGAGGCATGGGGACGGTTGAACATGTGCAATAACATGGGCCTATACAGTACTATAAAATGAGGTACGGTGACTGATTTTTGAATAGAGGAAGTGGTCCTCCAATTTGGCCACTATTTTTCCCATTCTAGTTACAACTCTGAAGTATGACAAATTTCACAACAGCTTTATTTGTAATAGCAAGCCTGTCAAATTCTACAGAACCAAGAATGAAAGCCACATAAATGTCCAAAGATTGGGAAAATGGTATAATCATTTATGATGTATCAAAATTATATAACAGTGTTGTATATAAGGAAATATATGAAGATTATAAAGAATTATAAAAAGTCAAATTAATTTATGTGATATAAAGGAAGGAGTGGAAAAATGCTATATACATTATAAGCATATTAAAACAAAATAAATGATAGTAGTCAGAAGGTAGGATATGCTATACAGAAAGAAAATAAATTGAATGAGAACACAGAAGCAAATAAGTCATCATTATTTTTGTTCAATAATTTATTTTGGTCTGGACTTGTTATATCATCTATGCAGGGTAGTCATAGTGAAGTGACTTTTTTTCCAAGTCAGATCAGTACCTGTCCCTGGAATGTGGTCTGGAGGCCCAGAAGGATCACAGAATCACACAGTTTCTGAGTTAGTCATTTTAGTTCAAGGCACATGCCAAAGCCAACCAAACTACAATATACCTTGCAAGTGATGCAGTCTCTGCTTGAGGACTTACAAGGAGAGGGAATACATTGTCTTTTGAGGCAACTTTTTTCATTCATTTTAGGATGACTCTATTAGGAAGATTTTTCTTTCAATCCATTCTTATAAATCATAAATTAAAGACCCTTCCCTAATCTGATTTCCCTCAACTGGATACTCTCCAGGTTATCAATGTACCACTTATACTTTGGCATTCTGAACTAATCACAATTTTTTCAGGTGAGATTTCATGATAACTGAGTACATCACTCTCTTCTTGGAAGATGAACTGATTGGCCTATGGTCACACAAACCACTTATGTCAGAGGTGAGGCTTGAACCCAGGGCTGTCTTGCTGACTCCAAGCCCATATCTTTTTCCAAAATACTACACTGTTATTAGAGATCTTGCTTTTTCCCTCTCCTCATCTAAAATGTTTGTAGCTTTAAGTCTGTTCTTTCATTATATTTTTATATTGTTTATATTATTTGAAATAACTAAAATAATGACAATTTTCACTCAAATTATTTTAGCATCCTTTATGACACTCACATTAATGTACAAATGAATAATGCACCATTTTTAAAAGACCAATTAAGTGATAAGCAATATTTTAGGCACTATAGATTCAAAGACATAATTGCAATAGCTTTTGATCTCAAGGATCTAATAAGGTGAGACAAAACATACCTTGGCAGTTTGAACAGTAAAAAGTGTTATAGCCTGGGAAATCATGGAGATGGTGAGTTTAACCCTAGAGAAAACTACTATTATACCCTTTCAAAATGCAACGATTGCATAATAGAATTGATATGATTATGATTCAGAGATCAAAAAGTATAAAATTAGGGTTCAGGAGGCTATGCACATAGAAAGGTAGATGAAAACATGCTTGAAGGAGATGACTGAATGGGATGTGAAATATAAACTGAAAACTGGGTAACTACTGGGTTCAATGAGTTTGCACTCAATGTCTTGTCAATCCAAGGAGTTTAGCCTAAGACAGGATCTCTACAACTGATTGGATAAATGAGACAATTGGATGGGTAAGACAAGGGCAATGGGGAGACAGTCTCTGGAGGTCCAGGTCTGAGGATGCTCTTGTAGGTGGGGAGGAGAGCAGCAGCAGAGCAATAAGCAAGACACCCTCCCTGGGTGATGTCTAGATGGGGTGTCCCTTTATTAGGTCTGCATTTGAGATGAAAAGCTGATTTTGCCAGATACATGAGAATAGAATTGTTACTACTTTAATAGTTGACTGAAGCATCCCTTTTTGTTTCTCTGCATCTTTTGGAATATTCAGGATAAAAGCAAATGATGCTCCACACTTCTCAAAAAAGAATCTGGACAATAAAAAATTAGTCTCACTAAGATTTTTGTGAATATTGTCTAGGGAAAAAGCTCTGCTTTGAGAGAGAGAGAGAGAGAGAGAGAGAGAGAGAGAGAGAGAGAGAGAGAGAGAGAGAGAGAACACAAGGACTCACTAGGTCTGAGTCAGGAAAATCTGAGTTCAAAACAATTTCATTCTAGTTGTGTGTCCCTAGGTAAATCATTTCGGTTCACCTTCCCTCAGTCTTCTCAAATATAAAATGAAGATAAAGACAGCATTTATCTCCCAGGATGGTTGGGAGGATCAAATGATATATAACATTTCTAAAGCAGGTGCTATTAGAAATACTACATTGAACATTTTCAAACTTGTATCCCAATTTACTTAAAACAGAAGATTTAATATCTTGGACTCTTCAGTGGACACATCATAGTGATGGAGGTCAAACAACAGTGAAAAAAAAGATTAAGAATTAGAGGTAGAGAAATAATACTCTGTTTTGCCTTTAAATCCCCCCCCAAACATATATACATATCATTACCAAGCCAAAACACTTGTTGAAATGGAGTTCCCCAAATTAGCACATATGGTAGAGAGATTCCTAGAATCTTCAATGTACTTTTAGCATCAAGACATTTTCTTTACTTAGGTTTCGTTAACCTCTATACAATCTAAATTCCCTTGAAAGTAACACGTAAATGATGTTTTTGGGGGGGACAGTTGGGTGGCATGGTGCATAATGCACCTGCCCTAGAGTCAGAAAGGTGAACTGTGTGACCATGTTAGCTTCAGTTCTTCATCTCTTAAAAGAGTTGGAGAAGAAATGGCAGGCATTCCAGTTTCTTTGCCAAGACAAACCCAAACGGGGTCACAAAGATTTGAATATGACTGAAAAACCTATATAACAATAACATGCTCTTTGAATTTTTCACTGTTTGGGTTGGTTGAGATTATAACCTCATCAGAATTTCATAAGTGGAGCTAAATTTTTGTTTTTGGTTTTGATTTTTACAAAGCAATGGGGTTAAGTGACTTGCCCAAGGCCACACAGCTAGGTAATTACTAAGTGTCTGAGGTAGGATTTGATAACAGGTCCTCTTGACTCCAGGGCCAGCGCTCTATCCACTGAACCACCTCACTATCTTTTTCAAAATCTTAAGACTTGTCTGCCATCATTATTTCACTTTGAGGGGGAGAACTTGGGATAGACAAGTTAGATAAAGAATTCTAATTTACAGATGTCCTAGAAATAATGAAGTCCCAAATACAAATAATGAAAAAATTTAGAGTGTGTTCCAGAATTCCATGCCAGGAATTTCCCGGACCCAAGCTTCATGTAAAAGTTTTACACCCATCTAATCACCAAGTCAAACTTGTAATGGTATATTCAATTTATGACAGTAAGAGTTTAACAAAGGTGGTTGAATTCATGTTAGCAGAAAGTTGGATAGAAAGCTGAATTATGAAAGATCCAGCTTTTATCTAAGCACAAGTATTAGAAATTATAGCCAAAGGAATATAGAAAATGACTAGGTTAATTGCTTTTTTTCAAGTTTGATAGGCAACGCAATACTACCCTATTTTAAAGGGTATATTCCACATTCCACTTTTCTTTTGAGAACATTTTAATGTGAATTTGAAATATTTTGTTGTAGTCTATATCCCCCTCTTTGAAACATTCCATAAACGACCTATTTATTTACACGAAAGAATGTAATGTAATGGAAACATGCGTGACTTTTTTTTTCCTACCAAGTTTCTCCTGAAAGCAAATGACAGGTTTCTTATTTAGCTCCAAGTTTCATTTGCTTAAAATGAAAAATGTATTCTTAAAACTAAATAAAAAAATATCATATTATCAGTATTTCTGGCAGCAAGTGAATGAATACTTTCTCTGAATAGATCCATCTGAATGGCCACTCCATAACTACAGTGTTTTGTTAGAAAAGTATATTAAAAAGTAGAAACAGCATCCTGAAAGAAGAAAAGGACAGAAACAAAGTATAAAATATGTAATCGAAAAAAGGAACCTTATCAGGGAAAATCTTGGTGAAACTTTAAATGGAAAAAGTCACACAAACCCCCAGATTTCTATATCCTTTTCAGTGAATAATTTACTTTCTAGATGAGATTCACTAACATTATTGCAGGATAACTATAATTGAAAATTATTAAAGCTGTATCTTCATTGCATTTTTAAAGCCTCTGCTTTTGCTGTTTGACCAGGTCTGCTACATCATTAAGTGTTTTCGGGGAAAGTTGACTCTCTCTTTCCTATGGAATAAAGAGCGAGGCCCCTAATTGCTTTCTTGTTTCCCACAAAGAAGCTAATATGATGGACTAAATGTCAGAAATAATAAGACAAAATGATGGTGTACACCCTGCTAAGAGAAAATAAAACATCTTTTTTATGTAAACTGTCACCAGAACCTAAAGGAAACTCTTTGCTCTTTTCCTGCCCTGATTTTGAACTGGTTCATTAAAAGCATTTTTTTTCATATGGATAACACCCACATTATTCTATAAAAAAATGTTAAGAGAAATCTTCAATTAAGAGGGTATTGTTGTATGAAGGTTTTTTCCCCAGTTGCTTGGTAGTTAACAATGTGATCTTCCCAAATTTGAATGGTTAAAAAAATGGTATGACAGTTTAAAGTGGATGAGAACTAGCTTTAAAAAATAAAAGCTCAAATTTGGTATTATTTATCCATTGCTTCTCAATATGCAGGCTTGAGGAAAGTCTGGGATGTTTCCAAGAGAAATGAAAAGGTAACGTGGATCATTTTGACCTCAAGCTAATTGCAGTGGAAAGGCCCTAAAAACTTTGATGACATTCCCATCAGGAGCAACATTTGGGGGTCTTTGTGTAACTGAAATTAAATAAAGGCCTTAGGAAGCTTGGATGCCTTATCCCCTTCCTGGTTTTTTTCTTTTGACCTCTTTGGTGAGAAAGGACTCAGAAACACTTCTTCCATGGACACTATTGGGAAAGGGGCTTTGCCCCATTCTCACTGACCAATAAAATTCCATCAAGGGTCATAATATAATGTGGGGTGATGGATTGGGGGGGGCGGGGAGGGAGGTGATTCTTCCATTCCATTTGGTCATATTCCAGAGCTGGGGCTAGGGCTCTTGCCTAGTCCAATAGGATAAAGCCCTATATCCTTTTATGACACATAAACCATAGAACATTGAACATGGAATATGTCTAAACATCTCCCAGTTTAGAAAAAGAAGAATCTCAAATGCTTCACAGTTAATGACTCTTGGAAAATTAGCTACTAGAAAATATGTTCTCTAGGGAGAACATATAAGCAGTTAGGCCAAGGATGCTGTTGAAACCAAGGAAATCGCCCCGTGAGTGAGGGGGAAAGGGGTCTGAGTGAAGCCCACTGGCTGTCTGCATTGATTGAGTTTGCCAGATGATTCCTCAGCTCTCCCCTTTCCTTTGCCTGTGTAGAAACAAGTGTAGCCTTGAGGATTTGCTCCATTGCTCAGGGCTCCCTGCTAACCTCCCAAGTAAGGCACATATTGTAATATCCTTCCAACAAGTTGCCCCCAGGGACTACATGTCCTTTTGACTGCCACTGTTCTACTTGAACAGGGATTTATGAAAATAGCATGTGGGACCCGGGAGACACACAGGTGCATTAGATCTGCTAGCTGGCGAAGGCGAAATGATTCCCTCAGATACTCTGGCCCAGTGGGACTCCCCCAGAGGCTCTCGGGAGGATCGGGGGGTACAGTCTGCTTCAGCAGCCCTCTAGGAAGGCTTCTTTGTTAACCATTCCAATCAACCTGCTTATTTTTGTAAAGATTATTGGTGCCTCTCCTTAGGAAACCTGCAGCAATTTCTGTGTGTCTCCTGAAAAATCAGAACCACTTGCTTGTGGGATTTCATAAAAAAAAGTGACTCATCCTATATAAGGAGTGTTTTCTCCAAAGCTTCTGAATTCTGGGCAATACCTATGGCAGGACCTTTCCTAAGGAGCTAAATAGTACAATTTTATAATCAGTATGTGACTAAAATGGATTGTGGAAGAAAATTCTTTTTTGCTTTTGTTTTCAAGAAAGGGGGAAAATAATAGGTGAACATGAAGCTGTATAAGGAAAGTTCAGGGTTGGAAAAGCACCTAAGTTTGAATCTTGATCTATTGTTAAGAAACTGTGTGACCTTGGGTAAGCCTAGCATCTAGCCCTGGTCCTACACATTTTTGGACTAGAATTGTGATTTCACAGGTTTAGGAATTCACTCTACCACCAATGCAGCTTTTAATGACTCTGCAACTCAGAGTCTTTGAGGGTTGACTAGGGAATTGAGAGGTCAGAACATGCCAAGGAAGAACCTGAATTCATTTAGAGGTCATTCCTCAAACCAATATGCCACACGTGCTCTCACCACAAAAGGTGGTGAGAAAGCTTTAATTGTATCAGTGACAAACCCTCTGAATTCAGTCTTCTAATCTGCAAAATGGGGAAATTAGACTAGACACGCAAGAGGTCCATTCCAGCTTTCAAGCTATGAAATGATGAAAACCCTAAATAGCTAGAACTAAAAGAATTCCCAAACTATTTCTCCAAAGATTTCTCAATGAAACTTCAAAAATACCCACAAGGTTTAATTTTCATATGTAATATTTTCATTAGTAATACTTAGAGAAAATTTGGTATTCTGAGTTTAGTAAATGGATTTGGTTGATGGGAAAATGTTTTTTTTCCACATTCACGCATATGAATGTCACTTATACTCAGTCACATTTATATATAAATATATAGAAACCTCTATCCATTCCTCATCAGTCACATATATACATGCTTATATATTTATATCATATACATGTATATATGTATAGATACACATATAGATGGATAGAGGTATGCATCAATAGTCACATATTCATATATATATATGTTTAGATGACCATATAGAGATATTCAACCATACCCAAGAACCCATACACACATGTATATAATGCATGCATATCATTATTCACACATGTATACATATATCATACATATATGTGCACATACATGTGACTGAGTATGCATGGATATCTCTATCCATCTAAATATATCCATTTTATATAAATATATACATATTATGGGTATGGATACATGGATCTGCATATGAAAATATGTTTCAAGAATTATCTTATGTGTTTTTTGTTGAAATTGTCAAAAAAACCAAACCAAACTCATTCCATTCTTTTTGGTTATTTTCAATCTAACTTCAAGTTCCATTCATAAATGTCCAGTGGTTAGATTATTTATTATTATTATTATTATTATTATTATTATTATTATTATTTTAATTTCCTGCATCAGATCCAGGTCTTTGATAAACACCAGAGACAAACTGCAGGCTGTCGGCTGGGGCTTGACAGTTCTTCAATAAGGGCCGTGTGGTTTCTCCGTCAGTGTCTTCCTCCCCGTGACAGCTGCTTTGTTCTTTGGCAGTCAGATTTTCTAGTTAACACATCAAAAGTGTATCTGTGTACACCAAGTACTGAGAAAACAGTTCAAAGAGGTAAGAGATTCACTTTTAACTCTTGGCTACATTTTCCCTCCACTTGTCACAGAAGACGTCTCTTCTCCCAGCTTTTGAGCAAGGTGAGGAGACTGTGGCGGAGCTCTGGGAAGGAGAGAAGCTTCTCTGGGCCAGAGTGGTCAGCCAACCCACTCAGGGCTTCCCATTAGCCAGGTTCCTTAGTTGGGAGGCATGGCAG
Source organism: Macrotis lagotis (assembly GCF_037893015.1). Classification (NCBI taxonomy): domain Eukaryota; kingdom Metazoa; phylum Chordata; class Mammalia; order Peramelemorphia; family Peramelidae; genus Macrotis; species Macrotis lagotis. Next base: position 162,579,991 of record NC_133665.1, on the reverse strand, counting down.
TTTTCAGAAACTGCCACTCTGGGTGGACAATATCTTTTCTTAGAGAACAGATATTGAAAACTCTGATGAAAAGAATTGGAACATTTTCTCTTCACACAAGCCATGGTCATTTCTGCTTATCTTTGATAAGAGGAATGCTAAGAGCACAACTGAGGGCAGGATTGAAATAGGTGCCTTCATGATGATGATGATGATGATGATTTTGTGTTTGTCCTTTATTCTTGAAAAAGATCAAGACATCAGGGAATTGGATTTGAGTGAGGGGAGGGACAGTGCCTTAAGTCACCAGCCTCACTTTCTCCTCCAGAATCATCTGGGTCCAGTGGCCCGATAGGAATCAGGATGACTGGAGATGGCCCTTTATGTGAGGCAGTCAAGGTTAAGTGACTTGCCCAAGGTCACATGACTAGTAAGTTTCTGAAAGAACCTTTTTTTTGTGTGTTGGATATTGTGTTTGATGGTGAGATAACAAAGACATATGAATCTGTCTCTAACTCCAAGAAACTTAAATTCTAATTAAGGGATACTCACAGATCCCTTAAGTCATATGGGAAGGAGTGTGGGACAATGAAAAGAATAGTAGATTTAAAGTTGGAGGGCCTAGGTTTCCCTCCCGCTTCTGCTATGATTTATGCAATTGTGTGGGCTAGTTGGTTGTACAGTCGCTTCAGTCATGTCTGACCTCATCTGGGATTTTATTGGCAGAGGTCCTGGAATGGTTTGCCATTTCTTTCTGCAGCTCATTTGACAGATGAGGAAACTGAGGTGGCCAGGGTTAAATGACTGATTCAGAATCATTTAGATAGTAAGTGTCTGAAGATGAATTGGAACTCAGGTCTTCCTGTCTCCAAGGTCATAGCTCTATCTTCATCACCTAGTTGGCCCTTGGCAGCTGAAGTCCCTTTAGTTCTCCAGTTCTTTTACTTACTGACATCTGAGACAAAGAAATTCAAATCTTGGACCCTTAAGTGCAAATTCTCTAAGGACATCCTTCCTTCCTTCCTCCCTCCCTCCCTCCCTCCCTCCCTTCCTTCCTTCCTTCCTTCCTTCCTTCCTTCCTTCCTTCCTTCTTTCCTTCCTTCCTTCTTTCCATCTATCCATTTTTTTCTTGTTGCTAGGATCTAATACATCATAGGACCTTAATTAATACTGGTAGAATAGAATTTAATTGCATTCAGACATCAAATGTCCATCATGTAAAGCTTCCGAAATGAGAAGGATGTGACTGGAGAGGAAATGCCAGGATATTCTTCTCCATTTTCAGTGCCATTACATTAGTTTCAGCCTTCTTCTCTTCTTCATTCCTCGATGTTTCTTATAATACCCTTCTACCTGAGCTTCTTGCTCCCCCTTTCCTTAGTTCTGATCATACCACTGCCAGACTAATCTTTCCAAAAACACTATAATTGTCATTATTGCATAACACATTTCTTCGTAATAAATTTAGCTGAATTTTCCTCCTTTATCTAATGAGGGAACTTTACAAAAATGCTTTCATTACCATAAGGAATTTAAGCATTTTGGTCACTCTTCTTTGAAATTAATTAATTCATTTATTCATTTTCTCTATTTACTTGTCAACAAATATGTTAAATGTTACAGGTGACATAAAGATAACATGCTTTCTTTCCTGTCATCCAGTAGCTTACAGGCCAAAATGAGAGTGAGCAGGTTCACAAAGAGTTACTGTATAATACAATATATAAATGGTACTAATGAGTGCTAAAGTTGATGACTCTGCAAAGGGCAATGGAAAGGCATACAGTAGACATCATCTCAATGCAGAATTGTGCAAGATAAGTGATAGAGGTAACATCAACATAGAGTTATAAGATTTTCAAAGAAAGTGGCTAAGTCATTTGTGAAGAATGAGAGATAGAAGTGGACGGACCCTGTGTTTATCCTTGCAATGACAAAAATACTCCTTTAAGGGAGACTGGAGATGTGTGTGTGTGTGTGTGTGTGTGTGTGTGTGTGTGTGTGTGTGTGCATGCGTGCGTGCGTGTGTGTGTGTGTGTGTGTGTGTGTATGTGTGTGTGTGTGTGTGTGTGTGTGTGTTGAATTAATGGGAGGACAGATAAGAAGTTTCTGGGCTCAAGACAGTCAGTGATCTGGGGCCGCCGGGAAAAGATCCATCGATAAGAGTCATATAGACAGTAGTTCAACAATAACAACAGCAATACAAACACGTATGCAGTACCTTATAAATATTTTCTAAATTGCTCATCACGGGGGCAGCTAGGTGGTGCAGTGGATAGAGCACCGGCCCTGGAGTCAGGAGGACTTGAGTTCAAATCCTGTCTCAGACACTTAATAATGACCTAGCTGTGTGGCCTTGAGTAAGCCACTTAACCCCATTGCCTTGCATAAAAAAAAAACACCCTAAAAATTGTTTTTAAAAAACTTAAAAAATATTGGCCATCACAAGTGTGAAAGAGAAATGTCACAATTACCCCATTTTACAAATGAGAAAACTGAGGCAGCGAGAAATATAGTGTTTTGTCTTGGGTCAAACAGTATCTGAGACCAGCCTTGAACACAGATCTTACCTGACTCCAGACTCAGTACACAAACCACTGCACCGCCAAGTTGTCTAATAGGATATCAGCCTAAGAAGAGACTGGATTGCCAGTTATTAAATGTGATATAGGGTGGTTCCTTATTTGGATATAAGTTAGCCTAGATTGCTCTGAGGTCTCTTCCAAATCTAAGATTCTTTGATTCTGAGAAATTACTTTTCGCTAGCTTGAACAAGAAGGTTTTTAATTTAATTTAATTTTTGTGGAGAAAATTTTAATTTACCTATTAAGCCGTAAAGGATTTAGCTAGCTTCTGATAGCTTCAGTTTTTACTAGATGCTGAATACATCTTTTGAGGTCTTCAAGGGAGAAGAAGAGGGGATAAGGGATTTGGGTTGGTGAAGACAGTTTTGGAATCATCTCTGGGGAGAGTGTCCTAGGGAATCAACAAATAACCGAATCTGAACAGTTGAGATCTTCTCCATCAATTCTCTGTGGTGTGGGGCAGGAGCATTATAGCTTCATAAAAATTTTCCTTCTATCCCATTAATTTTCAGTGTACTTAATTTATAAGTAGAGATCATATAAATTAAAATCACAATAATGAACTGTGCAAAGCAAAGAGTAAATCTAAAACTAATAAATGATGACATAGGTAAGACTAAGAACATAAGAGATGATTGAAATCTTAGAAGTACAAAAAAACCAGAATTACCTATTTCTTATTTGTTCTCAACTTATTATAGGTTTTAAAAACCATAACTTCAGCTCCGTGTTTGACCTTAGACAATTGACCTTTTTCATCTCTTTGAGCCTCAATTTCCTTCTCTGTAAAGTGAGAGGATTGTATCAGATGATCTCTACAGTCACTTTTAGCCTTGGAATTTGGTTCTTTTTTGACGACATCACTTCTTTCATGTTTATTTTTCTTTCATATCTTAATAAGAAGTATTTTTCTTTCAAAATAACCCTTTTACACTTATGAAATCACCAACGGAGGGTTGGTAGCTGCAATTACCAATGATCTTCATGAAGAGGAGGATTATTTAACAATACTGATAATAACTGTGGTTGATTATAAAATTATAACAATAGCTGCCATTTATGTAGCATTTTGGCATTCACATCTTATTTCATCTTCACAACAGCCACAGGAGGCATAATGTGAATTCAAGTCTTCCCAACTTTGTCTATCAATTCCTAGCTGCCATCCAAGCAAAGCTATAAAACTAAAATTTGTCCAGACTTCTGGGCTGCTGTTTCTGATAACCTACCATAGAGCTTCTTGTATTAGCTATAGTTTATTCAGACTTTCTCTTGTCTCCCATTTCTCTGTATTTATGTCTGTATCTAAAGGTTGCATCTTCTTCTCTTCCAATAGAATATAAGCTTCCTGAGGGCAGGCTCATAAAGTTTTTGTTTCTGAATTTTCCATGCTTGATATACTATCTTATGCATAATAGAATTAAATTGACCTTAGACATACACATTATTCAAGAGATATTTGTCAGTGCCTTTATTGCCAAGGCACTCTGAAGGAGGGAAAAAAAGTAAGAAATACTTGTTGTCCTTCCAGAGCTTGGTTTCTAGTGGGAAGAAAAGACACAAAAAAAGAAAATGAAGAGAATGATGAAGAAATATGCAAAAAGACTAAATGTGCAAAGGGATGGATGAATGACATTTATTAAATGCTGTTACATTTTAAGTAATGTGCTTAAGGCTGAGGAGTGGGAAGACAGAAGGTGGGGGAGAGAGAGAGAGATAAAGTCAGAGAGAAACAGAGCAAAGAGAGAAGTGAAAGAAGAGAGTAGACTGAAGAAAGAAGAGAACCTACTTTCAAGAAATTTAATTTTTTTTTTGCTTTTTTGCAAGTCAGCGGGGTTAAGCGACTTGCCCAAGATCACACAGCTAGGCAATTATTAAGTGTCTGAGGCCACATTTGAACTCGGGTCCTCCTGACTCCAGGGCCAGTGCTCTATCCACTGTGCCACCTAACTGCTCCAAGAAGTTTAGTTTCTAAAGAGTGGGGGGCATTGCAGTGAGAGAAGCTATATCCAGGAAAGGGTCTTAGGGTTGGATGTCATGGGGATAATGAGTAGACGAAAACAAGCTCTCTGCAGAGGCATTGGTGTTGATTTGATCACATTTCCCAGAACAGGAGGTGAAAGCAGGGCTGTGGGAAGGGTGAATGAACATATCTAGTTAGGGTGAAGTCTCACTGATCAGGGCAGATGCCCACTGGTGGCAACTCCTACTCTTCTGAGCAGGGCCTCTGAAGGTCAGGTCAGAGGGCCACTAGCTAGTCAGAAAAGGTAAGTAAGGTAGAGTGATAAGTGATAGCATTAAGAGGAGGGAGAGATTGGTGATGCATTAATTCCTGTTAAGTAACGATTCTCTTCAGGACAAATTATATCAAATTAGAGAGGCAAGACTAAAGAAGAAACTTTTCTACTGGTGGATCTCAGGATTCTCTTGGAAGAAGGGTAGGAGGAGCAAGTTGGAGGGGAGCAACATGGGGTATTGAGGGGCTTGAATTGTGGTCTCTGCTCTGTCATTGAATAACCTCAACCAAGACAAAGGGGATCTATGGGGCCAAGTTCATTTATTTGTAAAGAACAATGGATTAATGGTCTTCTCTAAGTCCCTTCCCTGTTTAAGGTCCAATGACCAGGACTCCAGAGGAGATTCTTTCTCAGGCATGGATTGATCTGATGGATGTTGAGGTCCTCCACTATATTAAGTTGCTATAATTATTTCCTTCCAAGTGGTATAGTGGATAGAGCACTTGGCCTATAATCAGGAAGAGCTGAGTTCAAATGTGACCTGGACATTTACTAGCAGTGTGACCCTGAACAAGTCACTTGACCTAGGTCTGCCTCAGTTTCTCCAATTACAAAGTGGGTATAATAATAGAATTTACTCCCTAGGGTTACCATAAGGATGAAATGAGATATTTATAGAGCACTTAGCAGAGTGTCCGCCACAGCAGAAATGTGATAAATGCTTTCCTTTGGCTTCTCAGAACTCATTGCTTGAATCAAGTCAGGACAGTCACCCCTTCCTGCCGGCTTTAGTCTAATCTGCTGCTTCATGAAGAATTATGGACATTGTTCAAGCCTTGGCTTGTCCAGAGGCAGAATTCTGCCAGCACATACGATATCACGGATTTTATACATATGATGCTTTTAAAAGGAAAAACGTGATTTGAGTAAATTGTGAGTTCAATGTCATTCATCGAACTGATTTGTAAGCGTTATTCCTTTATCACACGGCTAAAACACTATGCGTTCCATGTTGGAGAGTCTGATTCTCTATGAAATTTGCCTAAAAGCAAGTATATGAAGCATATTGCAAGTACATTTTACAGTAAAGAGAAATCCATCAAAGAAGTTTCATAGAACATTTTTTTTGAGTTTAAAAATAGTTGACATAAATTTCCCTTCTCCCTTTCTTATTTGGATTAGTAGCTTTTATGGAAAGATCAATTATGGAGAGCTGAGTAAGGCTAAAAAATATTATAGTTTTAATCAAGTATAATTACCTGCTACATTTGGGAGTCTGGAAGATGGATAGTGGACAGTGTACCTTTGGGAGAGGATGCTTTTAAATCATAACAAAATGCTCAGGTAGTACTTGGGAATCCATGGGAGTACCTTGGTCTGAATAATCTTTCTAGTAGCTCTTCCAAGTCTCTTATTCCTCTGAAAATCTTGGGGTGACTCAGTGACACAGGGGAAAGAGAGGTGATTTGAAAGAAGGGCACCTGAAAGCATCTCCCACCTCTTTCACTTGTTGCTTGTGTGACTCTGGGAAAAATCACTTTCATTTTCTTGCTTTCAGTTTTCTCATCTTTAAAATGAAGGCATTTAATCAGATGAAATTTATTTATTTATTTTTTGCAAGGCAATGGGCTAAGTGGCACAATTGCCCAAGGTCATGCAGCTAAGTAATTATTAATTTATGAGATCAGATTTGAACTCAGGTTCTTCTGATCTAGGGCTGATGCTCTGTCCACTGCCTCACCTAGTTGCCCCTGATCAGACAACCCTTAAAAGGCATCCAGATGTTACCATGGATAGAATGCTGACCCTAGAGCCAGGAAGAGCTGAATTCAAATTCTGCCTCCGATATTGTGTGATTAATAACGACTGAAAGTCCATAATGTTTGAAACTGTTTGTATCTGGTCTTGGAAAACAAGAAGCATTTATAATTCATTGTAGAGCAGGAAACTGTGCTTCATAGGCTGAGAAGACAACAGGCTAATCCCAAGTACAACTGAAAGGAGGCTGTTTTTAATCATGTTTATTTTAAGCTACAACTGAATGATGCATGGTTGTGTCTATGTGGAACTTACCTCAAACATTTTGATGAAAAATATTTCCTTGGAAGCCATAGTCAAAATAGCAAGCAGAACCTATCCAAGGACAAGAAAACTTGGTGTGTGTGTGTGTGTGTGTGTGTGTGTGTGTGTTGATGTAACTGTGCTGAAATTGTTCACCTTAGGGTTTCTAACCTCCTCTGTGACTAAGTGGTGAGTCTAGGGGAGCAGCTTATAGCTAGCTCTGAAAGCTTGAGGTCAATTATTATATTAGCATGACCATTAATTCCTTTTAGAAAGAACTGTCCCAATGGAATTTGCCACACACATCCATCAGTTGATAACTCCTTGATAACTGGCTAGCAAAAGTGTGAGTTCAAAAAAGAAGGAAAATGGTCCAATTTCCATGAATGGATAATATTTTTTCCAGTACAAATATATTTGTGTATCTTGGAATCAAGGGCATCAAAAATTATGACAATTATCTTCCCAGTTATACAGGTGTGGAAGCTGAGGTCTACGGAAATAAAGGGCTGACTTTGTTTTCATTCACAACAAATATTGTGCTAATGTTTTTTGTCCTTACTTTATTTATAGTACATTACTTTGTTTAAGTCCTCATGTACTTTCCTTAATTTGTTTTATATTCATTATACTTTTTTTTAGCAGATTCAGATAGCACAGTTTATTCAGTTATTTGCCAATTACTAATTTTTAAAATAGCTTCAGATACTCATTTTTATTGTTAAATTCAACTGTTATCAAGTTTAAAAGCATTGGTTATTCTTCTCCACTGGAAGTTTCTACTAACTACTAACCCATGCTCTAATTTGCAGAATGTGAATGCTCTGAGAATAGGGGTTATTTTATTTTATTTTTTGTTACATAGAAGGTACTTAAGGCATATTTAGTGATAGATTAACCATTTGCTACTTGTTTTAAAATGAGGGTGATCTTGGGGCGGCTAGGTGGCATAGTGGATAAAGCACCGGCCCTAGAGTTCAGGAGTACCTGAGTTCAAATCTGGTCTCAGACACTTAATAATGACCTAGCTGTGTGGCCTTGGGCAAGCCACTTAACCCCATTTGCCTTGAAAAAAACCCCCCAAAATTAAAATAAAATGAGCGTGATCTGACTGTTTCTTTCTTTTGTCTCTTTTGATTTTTAAAATAATTGTCAGAACAAAGCAAAGGGACAGAATTCTAAAATTGAAATTATACAGTAAGGTGTTCATAAAGTCAAGTTCCAGTAAGACCATTTTGCAATTTGTTAGTGACTCAATAACAGTGATCCCAGGGAGGGACCATTGCTTAAAATGCATTTTAGATGATCTAAAGTAAAAATACCCATGCTATTTTTGACTATGCTTATAATACAGTATGTGAGTTCGATTGAGATTGAGAAGTTTCGTCCATCTGGTCCAAGAAAAATTGGCCTAAGAACATTAGTGGCATAATCAGTTTCTTCACTGCATGATAAGAATCACAATACAGGGACAGATCTTGGGGTTCTTACAAGTAAAGATTCTTCCTCTTGTGTTCAGTTGTTTCAATCATATCCTACTCTTTGTGACCCCATTCGGCCTTTTCTTGGCAAAGAGTACTGGAGTGGTTTGCCATTTCCTTCTCCAGATCATTTTTTAGCCAATGAACAAATTGAAGGAAACAGGGTTTAAGTGACTTTCTGGAGTCACAAAGCTAGTAAGTATCTGAAGTCAGATTTGAATTCTGGAAGATCCACTGAGTCACATAGCTATCCTATCTTAGCAGGGTCTTCCTCTTAACCACAGATTAAAAAAAGTGTTTGTGGGAAACATAATGGTCTGTTATCTTTAGTCTTTAGTTTAGTCCAACCATGACTAGAATTCTTTAATTGGTCCTTGCTCTTTTCAAAGCAAATTTCCAGCTTACAATAGAGATCCTAATTCATCCATCCATTCTCATCCTTTAGGAACCTTCTCTATCTTCTTTCAATGGCCATTCAATGTGGGACTTTTAACGTTTGATGGGCACAATAAAGATACTCATCTTTATTCCCCCTTCTTACAAAAATACTGGCTCATATTCTTTTCTCATCATATCCTTTGTGACCAAACCAATGTATTAATTCTAAATACCTTTTCCCCCCAGAGTACCACAAAGAGTATTCCTATTTGACTCTATTTGAAAACTTCCTTTGATGAGAGTTGTGTTGGAATGACATACTTTGCCAAGAAAATGATGACTCCTAAGTCATACATTCTGAAGGAACCATTATGAAATAGCTTGTAAACATATGACTTAGCTTTGCATTCTTCACACTCAGATTGGGTGTCTATTCAGCACAAGGCATGGCCTAATATATTTCATTCTTTAAATATATATGAAGCAACAATATATTACAATATATAATTTAATCTTTGTAAAATAGAAAAGCATTTTCCATAGCATATTTCTAGTTTACAGTTCTATTATTACTTATCCATATGATACATATTTATTTCTAACGGTAATACATTCCTTTGGTGGTGGCCACCTATTTTATTTTCCTAAGTTATAGTCACTACATTACTCATGAATGGCAGACTGTGTTGGTTATTTATCTTTGCAAAGTATCTCAAAGTGAATGCAGCTTGAATCGAACAAGCAAGTACCATAAATTAAAAAGTGAGTTTTCTACAAAAAAGATGGGAAAGGGTCTGAAAATGATATTAAAGTATATTTTGCCATAAAATGTCACTGTCAAGATGGGGTGAACACAAATATGAACTGGGATTAAATTGGATTTGTATTTTTATTTGAGAGAATATCAAAGAAATATTTAAAAGTCATCAGCTCTTTCTAGAGTCTTAGGTTTTTTTAAAAAATGGCCATCATGCCTAAAGAAAGGTAGTGAAGGAGATATTTAAACTCGTGCATTTATTTGTCAATAAAACACATGTTCTATTGGTTCTTTCCCAGTTGCATTGTTTTATCATGTCAATATTTCATAAGATTATATGACTGACTAATGGGAATGGCTATTACCAGTGTTGATGCACTTTGAAAATAGCAATCTATATTTTATGGACCAGAAAAAGATGAAACCTTTACCTTTGACCTTATTGAGCATCAAAGGAAGATAATGCAAATGAAATTTACCTCTAGTTTCTCATTTTCACAATTAGCTGAGAGCAGCCTCCATGACCTGAATACATTTTAGAACATGTCAGTGTCTTTCTATGTTAGTAGAAATCCCTTCCAGACCCAGGCTGAGAATTTTTTGAAGGAACCAGGCATCTAAGGAATAAGGTTATTTTAATTTAAAGCTGGGTGACACATTACATGAAATTTTATACTTGCATATTTTTTAATTCAAGGAGATATAAATCCCATGATCTTTAAATAAAATAATGATGAATCAATAAACATTCAGTCAATAAACATTTTTTAAGCACCTACTATTTGCCATTTGCCATGGTAAGTACTAGATTATTGAATTATTTAATGTTTTAAAGTGCTTGTGGTTCTAACAGTGTTACTTTGAGGAATATCTTTTTTGACAAATATTATTTCATGGGAGTTTTGTGTTGTGATTTTATTACCTTTTTGCTTTAATACTAAAAAAATCCTGTTCTAATACCTCATTTGATAGGGAGACAAATGAATTCTCAAAGATTCTGCAAATGGAATGGAAGCTCTGACTGTTTCTTCTATATTGGAAAAGTTTTGCATACGTTTCTAATATCAGCATATAACTGACCAGACTAGCTAAGTGTATGGATGCCCATAATTAGGAGACTGGAAACTAGATGATGAAATTTTTGGCTCTGAAAAACCAATGAAACAAGGGAAATTTCACTGGGGCTGTTATTAAAACTTATGTTCAATTAATTTGGGAAGACAAATCCAATTAGAAGAATAAAGGTGGGCAGAAGGAACAGTGATGAAAAATATATTAGAAAACATAGTTAGATTAAAGAAACTAAAGCGGTCAAAGAATTTGTGACAAGACAGAAGTCTCATATGATGAATATTTTATTTATAAAGGAACTGGATTTCAGTGGACATAATAACTACTGAATAACAAAATCAAAATGAAATCAATTATATTTTGATAATTAGAAACTTTTGACCAAAGGGAAGTCAAATGGAATTATCTGACCACTGATCGATCTGTTAGTCAAGAACAACAATCAATATCAAATTAGAAGAAAGAAAAAATGAGAAGGCAACAAATCATCTCCAAAATGACCTATGTCATTTATTGATGCTGAAAAACAGATACTGGATAAAAGAACAGATATCAACACTGAAACTATCATCATTTTCTAAACAAGTCCAATTCATTTTAGTCTGTCATCATACTGAATAAGAGAAAATGTTATAGAGTTAGATGCAAGGTGATGAGTTGGAGTATCTCATAAACTGTGAGAACAGAATAGGTATTTTATGTAATTTGCAAGTAATTATTAAATACACATTAAAATTGCATTATACTAGATGCTAGGGATTTAAGGTCAAAAATAAAAGCTGAAGATCTCAAGAAACTTGAACAATAGGCAAAATTGATGCATTTCAATCAGACATCTATCTATGTTTAAAATAAGGTTAATAATTTTAAATATTTACTTCTTATGAGATGTGTAAGAAAATAGAACTATAGTTTAGTAAAAGCAAATGAATTATTAAATCAATTCTAGCAATAAAAATTTGTATTTATACTGTACTTTTTCTTCCATAACCCTGAGGAGACCATGTGTGAGTTATGCAAGTATTGTCATTCCTATTTTTAAATGGGAAAATTGAAGCTTAGATATGTTAGATGACTTGCCCAACTAGTTAATGATAGAGTCATAACTCAAATCTGGGTCTCGATTCTAGGCCCAGGTCTCTTGTCCATTATTTCTTCCTACCTCTTTAGGCAACAAGAATGTAATGGGAGAATGAGTTCAAGATGACATCATATCTTCAAGAGTCTAAAGGGTGTTATGTTAACTTATAATTTTGCTGATTGAGAACTGATTTGTGATAAATAATAAAATGACTTCTATTATAAATTGTTGTTAATTAAATTTTGCCCTTGATGTGTATTTATTTTTATAGTTGATTTCTTATGGACAGAACTACAGCCAGGAATGGTGGTACAATGGATTGAATCTGTAGTCAGGAAGACCTGAGTTCAAATCTACCCTCAAATACTTAATAGCTGTGTGACTCTGGGCAAATCATTTAATTCTGTTTGCTTTAATTTCCTCATCTGTAAAATAAATTGGAGAAGGAAATGACAAACTGTTCCAGTATCTTTGTCAAGAAAACCCTAAGTCAGGTCATGAGGAATTGGGCATGACTGAAAATGACTGAAGAAAAACATAGAAATGGTCAGAAGTAAAATAAAAAAAATTCATAAGCTTAGTTCTGGACGGTCACTTAAATGTCAGTGAGTTGAAGTGTCTCATTTATTTTTAGGTGAGAAGAATGTGTGGCAGAGAATTTAAGTAACTCACCCAAGATCATATGGGGAGTAATGGCAGAACTGAATCTTGAAATTGGTTCCACTAACTTTAAAAACCAACACTCACAATTGCTAGTTTAAACTAATTTTGTAGTCTTTTGGAAGCCCAAAGTAGTAGATCTATGAAGTCAATGAAAGAAGAAACATACAAATAATTAACTCAGAGTTCATTTGCTTTAGGAACTTGGAGGTAGCTGCTATATTGCACAGGATGTCTTATTTCGTTAGTAATTGTGATCAGACAATTAGCATAAAGAACTGGGGCTCAGCTTTATTCTGGTTCAAAACCCATCTCAACCACTTCAAGCCAAAATACTTCAAACCAGTAGGAACCCGACAACCTTCTGGATCAACCCCACCAGGACCAATGGCATCACTTGAGATGACTTCTTTGACTGTGGATTGTTTCAGCTTCCAAGCTGTTCTATTGGGGCTATGGCCAAATTTGGAGGAAATTTTATTGGAAATAAAGAAGAATCTCTAACTTCTTTCAAAACATTGACTTGTCAAGTCAAGCCAACAACTTGATATTAAGCTTTCACTCTATTCCTATTCTAACCAGTTCTCCCTAGGCAAGCCATTTAAACTTTTTCTGCCTCAGTTTCCTTATCTGTTTAATGGGCATAAAAAATGAATACCTACCTCCTTCATAACAACCTGGGGTTATTATGAGTATTAAATAAGTGCAAATCTTGGAGTATAATTTAAATATTAGTTGCTTTTTTGATTAGTGAGATGCTTTATATTTGCTTATAGTACTTAGCATATTACCTTCATATATTAGATATTAATACATAACTTGAGCACATTTTTAACCTCTGAGTAAAATTATAACTCCTTGAAAGCAAGGACTAGCTTTTATTTGGAGGGGGGAGTATTTTTATGTTCATTGATGAGGCCACCATGAGGCACATGGTAAACATTTAATAATTGCTGTTGAATTTAAGAATCTTTGAAAATTAATTTAAAAAGTTTCTCCTCATGATGTTGGCATGTTGGAGTTCAGAGATCAAATGTCTACCATGATCATCATCTGGAATTAAAGCTCAGCCTCTCCATTTGGTGGGGCAGGGAGAGGGATAAATGATACACTTAAGAGAAATCTCTCCTCACAGTTTCCAACATCCTGGAGGAATGCTTTCAATTAAAATACAACTGATACAAATTTGCTCTCATTTTATCTTCATAAGAAAACCATTTTCCTTCCTAGGCCCAGTTATTTATTATTATCCCTGCAACAAGACATTTATAATGTAAACAAAGCAAAAATGTGTTGCTCGTCCATCATTTCAAGAAAAATCTTTGGCTTCCCATCAGTTGAATATCATTTAAACTACTGGCTGATTGCATGTTGTTAGCTTGTGCGTGAAAAAAAAAGAATCTTTTAAGAGAAAAGAAATTATTGAAACTATTTAGAAAGGGTGATGACCTTTTATAAAGACATCTCATTAAAATGTTTTGCATTTTTACCTTGGCCATCATTTTCCCCCTTATATAATCTGCATTATTTATTAAAAAGAGCATTCGCAGGGATGGGCAGCAAATTGGCAAATTGGCCTTTGCACTAAAATGTTAATGTTAAATTTGTAATGAATAAGCCTAAATATTGTATATATAAAACAGATCCTTAGCCCTTTGAGCCTTTTTCTAAGAAAATTCTAGTAAGTTTGAAAAATGCTTTTTTATGGTCTTTTCCCCCCTTCATTGAAATACTGTTAAATTTTCCAGGCATTTATTAAGTGCCTACTATGTATCACATACAGAGTTGGGTACTGGGAATACAAATAAAAAAGTGAGAAAATTCTTGCCCTTGGGGAGCAGCAGAGGGGGAGGGAGGAGGACTTGGGCAAGGAATCAGGAAGATTCATCTTCCTAAGTTTAACTTCAGCTTCAGACATGTATTAATTGTGTGACCGTGGACAAGTCACTTAACTCTATTTACCTCAAGTTTCCTCATCCATAAAATTAACTGGAGAAGGACAAAGAAAATCACTCTAGTATCTTTGGCAAGAAAACCCCAATTGGGGTCATGAAGGGCCAGAAGATAAAAACAACTTGTCTTTCTATCCTTTCACAAAAAGGAGTGTCTGGGAGATGAATTTCCTCTTCCATGCATTTTATCTTAAATGACCACAGAGTGAATGTGGTACCAAATCTCTCAGCGCCAAGTCTCTTGGTTTTTCATTGGCATCTCCCTTTTCCCTGTAAGGGTTACTTTTTGCCCATTATATATAAACAGCCCCAAGTCAGTTTAGTTTGGTTTATCAATATTTAAGTGGGAGGCAGCTTGGTGGAATGAATAATCTCTTGCTGAGCCAGAAAGACCTGAGTTTGAATCCTGATTCAAATATTTAGATCCTGTGTGCCTCTAGGCAAATCATTTAACATCTCTCAGCCTTAATTTTCTTAGCTATAAAATGATGATAAAAATACCCATCTTATAGGATCGCTGTGAGGATTAAATGAGATAAAGTATTTTGCAAATCTTAAATTATACACTATTACTGAGTTGTTATTATCTATTAGCCATTCTTCTGGCTACTGGGAAAGGCATGAATAAAACCCAGTTTTGCACCTAAAAAATTTAAATTTTCATAATAATATATTTGAATTTGTAATTATGCTAAGAATGTAACTAAATGTCAACATCCTTTGGAGATTATTATTCATTTGGCATATTCCTTAAGGATATAAAAATGGAAGAAAACATGATATGTCACATCTGTATCAAAACATCTATGGCAGCATATTTTTAAGTAGCCAAGATGTGTAAATAAAGATACACAATGATTGAGGAATGGTTAAACACATTGTGGGCTCATGAATGGTTGAGGTATTATTGTGCTATAAGAAATGGTGGGCCTGAAGATGTAAAATGAAGAAAACGGAAGCAAGGATGCATTATACACCAAGATGATCATGATGTAGAGGGAAAGATGGACAATTAAAAGAAACTAGACATGAATTAAAATTGAGTGGACATGATATGGAAGAAGAGATAAGCAGATGCAGCTCCTTGCCTTCGCCAGACAATTGAGAACCTATAGGTGTGGAACATTTATCATGTGCTATCTGTTTGAGGGTAATTTTGAGGGGGAATAGCAAGGGACAGATCTGCAAAAGAAGGAGATGCAATTAAAGAGAATCCAAATCCTAAGGAGGGAGCAATGGCTTTCAGTTAGAAAGATCAGAAAAGAAACAACATAGTGACCTTTAATCTGGAGACTAAAGTGGAGTTTACCCAGAATGAGTTTACAACCCAACAATTCGGTTAAGTAGGTAAAATTTCATTTTGATAGGTCCTCTCCTACTTTTCAAGTTCTCTATTGCTTGTTTAGAATGTAAACCTCTGAGGGGGTGGACATTTTTATTTTTATCTTTGTGTAAAGCTAGTTGGAACCAGAGTGTATAAGAGGCTGGACCTGGAGTCAAAGACTTATCTTTCTGAGTTTGAATTCAGCCCTCAGACACTTTCTAGTTAAGTGATCTTGGACCTGTCACTTGGACCTGTTGCCTCAGTTTCCATAGATGTAAAAATGAGATCACTCTAGTATCTTTGCCTCTCCAAAAAAACAACAACAAAAAACAAATGAGATCATGAAGAATCAGACACAACTGAAAAAAGCAAGCAAACTGAACAACAAATCTATAGCTGCATGTTACAATGTTTGACTCATTTTAAATGCTTGTCGATTGACCAATTATATTTTACAGACTGTCTTTCTCATACCAAAGGGAATCTATCAGATCCTTCTCTGCCTGGAAAAAAAGACTCTACACTAATGTTAGCTGACTCATATGGGTGTTGCAAGAATCAATTGAGGAGATATATGTGAAGCACTCTTCAAGTCCTAGCCTACTAAATAGATGTTATTATTGTAAACATAGCACAATGGAGAAAAGATTATTATTACATGACACAGAAGATAGAGCAGGGTCTGTAGTCAAGAATCTTTCAGTTCAAGTAAAACTTCATGTTTGTATTAGCTGGGTGAGCATGGATAGGTCACTTTACCCCTGTTTACTCAGTTTCTTCATCTCTAAAATGGGGTTAGTAAAAAGACTTAACTCATAGGGTCATTTTGATGATCAAAATATGTAAAGTCTTTTACAAACTCTAAAGCATTATATAAATGCTATCATCATCATCATCATCATCATCATCATCATCATCATCATCATCATCTATCTTTATTATCATCATCTCCAAAAGAGATTTTCTTTTTTTTTCCTTTTCCTGTTTGATTGTTCCTCCTTTGCTAATCTTCTAATTTCAAATCATTTTCTTGGGGCACTCATTAGAAGGGGGCTTAAGACTTCACTGTCTGTTTTAATATTTTCAACTGGTTGCCAAAATCTGTCGGCAATCTTTCCCCAGTGTCTGCCAAATAAAGCTTTCCATCAGAAACCTGACTGTGGCATGTTTTCTCGTTGTTTCCCAGCACCATTAGAAGTAGGGATGGGTGAACCCAATTACAGTTTGGGTTAGTTGGATATCTCAAATGTTTATTCAAACATCCTGGTTTCAATAAAATCCCTGAATGTGGTTTGCCAGAACTTTTTTTTCCCCCATTAACTTTTAAATCCCCGTGTGTTTCAAGGGAAACATGAGTCGTATGTTTCTGATTCATTTACACTTAACTCATCAGAAGATTATTTTGCCAGGTCCAGTTCATGTTCGGGACTCATGTACCTCTTGAAATCTTGAAAAATAGGATGTCATTAGTAACACTATGAAATATAAACCAACGTGAATGGGAGAAGCATTGAACCAAGTTTTGGGTTGCTTCAAAGCTTGGCAGAGATCCCCCTCTGAGTCTTTTCATGCTTAAAAAGTCACTGTTGTTCCCTGAATATTTCCAGAAAATAGAACTCTTTTCCTTGTGCAAAGGAGGTAATAACATATATAGTAATAGGTAATTAGCAAGCACATATGTGAAAATAAATGGGGAATGTTGTACCGGCATTTTAGCCTCACCTTTGTGGGGCCCTGCAGAAGAGAGGCTACATGCCAAATTAACCACTGGGAACTCAGACAAATCGAAAGGGACTAAAGAAATCCTTAATTTCCACCCCTTCCCCAAACCCTTCTGGTTGTACAGAGCAAATTTGGGACTATTAAGAATGGTGGGAATGCAAATAAATGACTTGAGCCAGGCCAGGTCTGAAAATATAGCTGTTACTGGATGAATGTGGATTTGTACAAACAAGTCTAGATTTTATTTAACAGAGGTTGAGTTTTAGAGAATGACACAAAGTTACAAATCAATGGAATGGAAGGTTCATGTTCCCCAGGAGATAATGGGAAGACTTAGATGAAAGAATCTAAGAAATAATCTAAATGGTGATTGCAATAATATCAACAGAAAGAACAACAAATTCATAATATGTCATGAAATTAGAGTAGCAAGCTTGACCCCAAAGATGAGAAAATTGAAGGCATCACCTCTCTCTCTCTCTCTCTCTTTTTTTTTTTTGCAGAGATATGAGTATAGACCTGATTCCTTATTTCATTAGGCAGGAAGTTTTTGCCTTTAAAAAAACAATCCTAAGTCTTTACGAGAGAGAGCGAGAGATACAGAGACAGAGACAGAGTGGGAGTGGGGGAGAGAAATACTTACTAAATGTCTGATGACTTAGTCTGTGTTGCCTGGAAAAAATAATAGAGAAATCTGGAGATAGATATGATTTTCTTTCTCCTGACTTATTTCAGGAGGTCAAAGGCTCAGATTCATGTCTTACTGTGTCAGGAGCTTGCTCTGATGGCTGGCTGGCCTGGATTTCATGGAACCGAACTAATGTCAGAGGGTGAGGGACAGTTTGGAAAAAGGGAAGCTAGAACCCAATTCTCCTGCTGAATGGTTGTTGTTCAGAGGGATGGTTAGGTCAGTTCCTCCTAACACAATGGAACTTCTTTTCAACAGATGAACTGGGGAGCATGGGAGGAAATATATTCTTAGGGGACCAGTGCCACATTTCTCCAGATCACTGTGAACTGTTCCAGTAACTAGGCAAGGGGGGAATGGCCATTTGTGGCTTCTGAAGACTTCCACTGCAGGAGGAGAATAGGAAAGTCACTTGCTCAAATTTGCAGCTCTAAAATAGAAAATATCCTTTGGATCTGAGCTTGTTTAGCTGTTGTTCTTCAATGTGATAAAATTAGTGCCTGTCTTTAGCAGGGGTCAATCCTAGAAGACGATTAGGCCAATTTCATGCCTTTGAATCACAATAAAAGGCATTGAGGGGCCATCTGGTTGACAATTCCAGAGTTGACTCTGGTCAAAATGAATAAAGGATATTTTTTATCAGGGCAAAATGTTCACTGTGTGAATTTGCCTTTCTCTTTATTATATTCTCTCAACCCAATCCTCATCTCTGTTGCCTTGGAGCACAGGAGAATAAGTCAAATTTGTGTAAAAATTCATTTTTTCTGCTTTCTGTTTAAAGGAAATGCCCTATTTCGAACTTTGCTTAAACACAGTTGCTTTTTGTGCAAAGAGAATGATATAAGGGCAATGAGGCAAGTTAAAATCAGATCAATAAAAATAGCATGCTATGTATTACAGCTGCAAATCATAACAATTAAAGAGAAATAGTGGTTCCATTTACCAAACTGTAGATAGAAACACATAATTATATGTTCCTTGCCCCCCAACACCTTTTTTTTCTTCTTCTTCTAATTATACTGCTTTGCTCAGGCCAGAATGAAAATATTTATGTCCCTGGCGAGGAGCGATTATGCCTGATGCAATTCATATACTTATTCTTCAAATCTGTGATATTTTATTTGAAAACAATATTTACATTGCTATCCAATGACCAATTTTTCCATCTTTGGTTATTTATGACATTGCTAGATGACTAATTTAAGTGAGCATTTTCTTTTCAAAAATTGATATAGTTTGTTTTAGCATTATCTTTACTTCTCAACATGTTCTTTTTTCTTTCTCTGCTCACAAAGAGATAATGTAACAAAAGAAGATAAAAGAGATTCCTCAAATTAATCAATATATCTACTGTCTGATAGTATATTCAGTTTTTCTTACCCATAATCCCCCACCTCTGCAAAGAAGAGAAAGAGGTTCATTTTCTCATCGTCCTTTATGGCCAAACATGGTCAATATAGAGTTCTACTTAAGTATGCATTACCAAGAACACTGGGAATTCGATTCTCTAGCCTATAGACAAGATTCTCTTCATTCTTTTGAGAATGGTTATGCAATTTTTTTGAATGTCACTTTATTTTTTTCCAGTTACACAAAAATATACTTTTCACCATTAAAAAATATCCATTCTTTTTGTAAGGTTTTGAGTTCTGGATTTTATTACTTCCCTCTTTTCTCTCCCCTCTCCACACAATAGTGAGTAATCTGCTATAGATTAAGCATGTATATGTTTATCATATTTCCATATTAATCATGCTGTGAAAAAAGAATCAGAACTAAAGGAGAAAAACATGAGAAAGAAAACCTATAAAACAAGTTTTAAAAAGTGAAAATAATATGCTTGATCTGCATTCAGACTTCATAGGTTTTTTCCATTGGATATGGATGGCATTTTTCATCATAAATCTTTTAGAATTGTCCTTGATCACTGAACCACCAAAGTAGCCAAATCCAACATAGTTAATCATCTCATATGATTGTTGTTAATGAGTACAATGTCCTCCTAATTTTGTTCACTTCACTCAGTATCAGTTCCTACAAGTCTCTCCAGGCTTTGCTGAAGTCCACCTGCTCATAATTTCTTACAGAATAGTTCCCCATTAATTCCTATACCATAATTTGTTTAATTCATTCCCAATTAATGGGCATCCCCTCAATTTCCAATTCTTTGTCTCCACAAAAAGAGTTGCTATAAATGTTTTTGTACATGTGGGTCTTTCCCCCATTTTTATTGATCTCTTAAGAATACAGACCTACTAGCGGTATTGTTTGGGATCAAAGGGAATTATGCATGTTTTTAAAAAAAATTTCTTTTGAGTATTTTTCATTTTGAAGGACTACACCCAAATTCAAGGAAATTTTTCCATGCTATTTGATTAATTGTGAATTTCTTTTCAATTTATTAGGCACATCAGAAGGGACCTTGTCCAGGATTTCTATCAAAGGCCTAGCTTTTGTGTTCTATTGTTTTTACTATTTTGTCAAAACCCTATGGAATCATCACTTTATCTTCTGTGGCCTCCAAGTTATACGATTCTCTAACCCTCTCTATCCCCATCAGGAGAAGTGGGTGGCAATAGACTATTTTCCCTCTGGGATATTGTTAGAATAGGCTGCTTTTATGTGTATTATTTTCTTAGTCAATGAGCTTCAGAAGACAAAAAGCTATCAGTCTGCTACTCAGTGACTGGCTTCAACACAAAAATACCCTTAGGGGAACCACTGTGCCAGCCAGAATAGAAGACATTGCTTCATGTTTAGATTTTTTTTCTGGTGAAAATGAATCCGAAAGTCAGGGTAGTTGGAGCATGGGGCGTTCCAGGGGGAGCCCCTCGATCAATTGGAAAAGGGAAATGTGAATCCTAAATAGCTATATGGTCTTACCACTCCAGTAGCAGAAATTGTTAAAATGATATCTGGTCTGAAGCTTCTGCCGACACAATTGAATTTCAGTAGAAGTGTCTCATACAGAGTATAACTATATGAATAGTAGAAATTCCATTGGCTCTTTAATGAATCCAGAGAGGTTGCCGAGCCAACGTGTCATCATCGGGAGTTTTTTTTTTTCCTCCCAAAGAAAAGTGTCCCATTGTAAGAGGTATTATTCAGTCAATGTGTCCTTGAAATGTCAATGGATTATATGTGTGTATGTGTGTGTGTGTGTGTGTGTGTGTATGTATATATATGTAGAGAGAGAGATGATATATATACATATATATATAAAATATATAATTTTTCTAAATCTCAAATTGATGTTATAAAGTCAAATACTGCTTCTTTTACTTCTATTACAGTGGCACTGACATAGCCTAAGCTTTCAAAAAGCCGACATGATGTCAATCAAATGTCTAATACACAGCAACGTTGTAATGTCAGTGAAAGAGTTCCCATTAATTTTCAGGAATTTTTGATTTTTTGGAAGCCCTGAAAGACACTGTGACTTCTTCTCTGTAGCTCCAATAATCATAGTGTTTCTGCATTTAAGTAATTGTCCTGTTTTCTCCATAAAAAAGCAGGGTGAGGATAGAAAATCAGACATGAGAGTTTCAGCTCTTTCCGAGGGTCACTGGGGACAAAACGGGAATCAATAGATAAAAGATGGAGCTAGTGATCTCACAGTCCTGGACTATTACGAGCAACTCTAAATTCTGGGGCATTCTTAGGGTTTTTACTCTTCTTGGAACATGGGGGTATGTTTAGGAGGAAGGATTGAATGTCGTTTGAAATTGATGGGGGCTTGGTGGGATGTTGACTGCACAGTCAGGACCCGGAGGACATGGAACAAGGACTAAACAAGACAAGAGTGGAAATCCTATCTCATTTCTGTCTTCTGGAGAGCAATAAGATGTCACAGATGTCTTTTGTGGCTTTCCCCTCCTCTTCCCTTCTACTTTACAATGGGGATTATCAGCCTTGGTGACCTTGCTCCAGAAATGACTTCCTTGTGGCCCCTATAAAGTATGGGGGGATGAAGGAAGAGTTCCACCTGACTGCTAAAGGTCCCTGCCAACTCAAATATTCTGTTATAAATTGTCTTGGGGTTCCTTCCTCGCTATGCTAAATCCCAAAGAGGAGAAAGCAGAGCGAGGCCAGGCCAGAGGAAGGTTTTGCAAGAGATTATGCGAACACATCAGTCTAGGGCCATAATGGAGCATAGAAAAATCATTCTTCTTCTCAGTGAGACAGCCACTGGTGATACATCTTTTGCCTCTGTCACCCTAATTCAGGTCAGTCCTATTGTGAGTCTTCTCCAATAACACCTGTCTCTGCTTCAAATTTATGTGGAAGAAGCATTAATGGAAGCTCTTAATAAGATGAAGAATTTAACCATATGCTGTTATCTTCTGATGATATATTTTATATACATGAGGCCTACTTAATTAGCTTCCCAGTAGTCAAATTGCCCTCTGTGGTAATGAAGCTTCCTTCTCACTTCTTCCCCCCACCCCACCATTGTCTGTTATAACAAAAGACACAATTTATAAGAAGTATTATCCTGAATTTGGGACAGCATAAAGACCTGCATTTGCAAAACTGTAGTTTGGTTTGGAAAGGGAGCTTTAGGGAAGGAGAGTCTAATATCAAACCGATAATCAGAAAAGTTTCAGCAGGAATAGATCTTAGAAACCATCTGACTCAACCTATTCATTTTACAGAAGAGGAAACTGGGGCAAAGAGGGTCTCGCCTACTTGAACAAGCGTAGAGAGTGAGCTAAGATAAGAAATCAGATCTTTTGATAATGACACAAAAATCTATATCATTTCTTGAAAACAGCAACTTGAACCTGTAACAAAATTCAATTTTCTTTCACTTATTAGAAATCTTATTTTCAAATCCAAACTTTTACGATGATGAAAATATGCAATATGTACAAATCTATTTATTCATGGATATGTGTGCAAATGTATATGTCACTATATTCCTGATACTGTCAATTGTATGATGTTTATTAGATAAATAAATATGCACATGAAATGACAACAAATGTATTTATATATTATGTATGTCTAACTAGCTAACACCACCATACAATTTTGAATTTAAAATGACATTTTACTGTAAATAGTTATATATATATATATATATATATGTATGTATATGTATATATGTATATGCCTTTTGGCCTATACAATCTTTCTATACATTTACATGTAAAAGTTTCAGGGATTTATTAAAGGTTAGTTACTCTTTTCCTGTAGTCATACTTTTCATATATGTCCAAAGAAGTCCCAGACCTTCCTTCCCTTATCTCTGATAACTTCCAAAGAGAGTCATTTAAAGAAATTGGATATGCTTTATCTTTACAGACTTTATTGATTTTATTATTATTCCCATTTTACAGATGAGGAGACTAAGGCTCAGTCTTTTGAAATGAGTTCTCTTTGTTCACACATCTGGAAAGTGTCAGAAGAGGAATTTTAGCTCCAGTCTATATATTTTCCTTGTTTTTTCCTTTGGTGTTTCTACTCATTACCAATTTAATTCAGCTAACATTTGAAATCACAGATCTGGAATGAAAAATAAATACATCCTTACATAAGCATAAATTCACATGCACATATATAGGTGCTTATATATGTCACACATGAACTTTAATAGTTTAACACTGTACTAAGATATTTGGAACACCCTGCTTATTGCATAAATGTCTAAGCTTTGGGGCTGGGAACTAGGGCAAGCATTCTTAATCCTTCTTTGGTCATTGATGTCCCTGTCACAGACTATCTGCAGACCTCTTCTTAGAATCAGAAAGAACTCAGTTTGAAATTTTTGGTTTTAAAATAACTTCCTTGGACATAGTTGTTTTTATGTTGTCTTCTCCATTATTACAAACTGTGTGAGGGCAGGCAATGTCTTTGACCTTCTTTGTATCTCCAGGATTACTAGCTGACATTGGACTACAAAGGAAAACATAGTGAAATAGTTATCAGAATAAAAAAAAAATCACAGTACAAGTTAAACCCTGCATCAGAGATTCAAAAGTGAAAAGAAAATGACACCATTCCTACTACTTGGGAAGTAAAATTCTAATGGGTACACGGTGTCAATGATCTAAAGCTAATTAGAGCTTTTATTACAAACTCCTCATTTTACTGAAAAGGAAACAAAGTCCTAGAGAAGTTCTTTTATATATATTTTATATGAGGTGAATCAGGAATTTGAAATATTCACTTATTTCATATCCGTTCTCCTTTCTGAAACATTGCACAGATGCAAAATGCATTTCCATATCTATAATCTTCCTAATGCCATCATACCTGTGGACTGTGTATATAATTTGGTGGAGATATCAGACAGGAAAACCTTCTCAACAGCCACACTATGGTCAAGGTGGCAGGAGAAATCCAAGATTCTTGACTTTAAATTTAGGGTTTTTTAGCTCAAAAAGCATTAGTAAACTTTGGCATTACTGACATTTCAACAAAGACATGAATAGAGTTTGAAGTCAAAAAGGGTAAAATGTTAAATATATATTTAAATGGGAAATTTGAAGATCCCATCAAAAAATGACAAAAAAATGAAATGATGTAGGTGGTTATCTGTCGTAAGCTATATTAAAAAAAAAGAAGCAGTGGGGGGAGCAGGATTTGGGAATCTTCTAAAGAATATAAACCCAAGATAAAACAGCTATTTCCTTTGATAAAGACAGGTCTCTGGTTGAAGTTTTGATGTTCACAGTCCCAGAAGGTGTCTGAGCTTTTAAAAAAAGGATTATATAAGATAAAAGCTTACACTGGAAGTCTCTATTTTAAGAAAGAGTTGCTAAGAAGTTACTAATAAGAAAGGCTAATTGTGAATGCTGCCATCAGAAGTAGGATCCCATTCACAAAACTGGTGCCAGATGTTCAGATGCACTGGGAGAGTTTGGCAACTCACCAACCTTGGTGACTTAGAAGTCCATGAAGAAGCAGTCTTTAACGTATCTGACCCTTTGTGCCTATCCGTGCAACTTTATTTCCATAGGTCCTTGGAGTGTTTGAATTTTCCAAGACAGCATAAGCAGGCTTATCTTTGAGTTCCATTATAATCCTAATAAATTCAGCATAGCAGTGTGTGTGTGTGTCTGTGTCTGTGTCTGTGTCTGTGTGTCTGTGTGTGTGTATGGGGGGGATATAGCTCACACTTGTTTTAATTGGAAAAGAACACAATAATTTATATTTATATAACACTCTTCACTCTGTAGACTGTTTTCACCAACCTTCATTTATTCATTCATTTATTCAGTGAATATGTAGCAAGCATCTGGTAGGTGCTTGGTCTTTTGCCATCTGCAGTGGGATGAATAAAGAAGGTTCTAGTGGACCCACATTTTTCTACTCTGTACCCAATTCTCAACTAAATTGGCAGATAGAAACATGGTAACCATCCAGTTTAGCCACCTGTTCCCATGACCATGGCTTGGAAATGCAGTATAGAGGCAGCTAGGTGGTGCAAGAAATAGAGGCTAGTCCTGGAGACAAGAGGACCTGAGTTCAAATTCAGATTAAGATATTCACATTTAACAGCTGTGCGTCCTCGGGAAAGTCACTTAACCTTGATAGCTTTGGCAAAAAAATAAAAGGAATGTAGGAAATTAGATTGTATGCTCTTTGAAGGCAGAGAGTGTCATCTGCCTCTTTTTGTGCTTAGTAGAGTGTCTGGAACATATTAGCCACTTAAAAATATTTATTGATCATCTTACTGATTATATTTTACCTCCCTTCATGATGTAAAGTAACGTTCATGGGTCTTTCTTACATTTTTCTAAGGAGATAACATAGTTTTTGACTTGAATTTTAGCTTCTCTATTCCATTAATTAGCCTCAGAATTTATGAAAGTTTATTTACCTTTTTTTTAGAGGTCACATAGGGCTTAGAGAATAGAGAACCAAGAAGACATCCCTTACACATATGGATTGTGTGACAGTGGACAGGTTGACTTCTAAGTCCCCTGGGAAATTCTGAGGCTAGAAGTTGCAAAGTTGGTGCTGATCTGTCTTGGAAGAGGGAGTTCCTTATTGTCATGAAGTTGTAGATTTAATGGTTTTCCATACTGGATCTTTGAGACTCCAGAGTCAGCAGCTAAAAAATGAGGAGATTTCTCTCTATGATTTCTAAAAATCTTATCCAGATGGAGTTTTCCTATCTGAGTAAGCTCTTGTCTTTTAGGTCTTACCTACTGAAATACAAAGATTTGCCTCCAATGGACCTCAGTAGCTCTCAGTAACTTTACCTTCTCTGTGAGATAATTTATTTTGTAAGAGATTTTGTAATTTCTTTTTTTTTTAGGTTTTTGCAAGGCAAACGGGGTTACGTGGCTTGCCCAAGGCCACACAGCTAGGTAATTATTAAGTGTCTGAGACCGGATTTGAACCCAGGTACTCTTGAAATTTCTTAATGTTGCAACATATTCCAAACTTAATGAAACTTAGCAAAATAATTCTTAAAAATCATAGAACAATCAACTTTTCTTGATAGGATTATTTTTATTATTAATCAGTTCCTTGTCCAAATTATGACATGCAGATGGATACACAGCTTATCGAGGCTAATCATCAGAATGTACCCTCTTGCACTGATGCTGCCAAATGGACAATGATTTGGATCCAAAACTGAATAGGAGGAAGGCAGAGGGTTTGTTTGCCTTGCTTTTTCAATGACTCTAAGTGGAGTCTCTCCTTGGAGCTAAGGCTCTTCTTTTAATACTCTTCTTCTTCTGGTGGTATTGTAAGTTATTGTAAGACTTGGAATTCCACAGTCTCTGGAGAATGGAAAATGAGGGGGCGGCTAGGTGGCGCAGTGGATAGAGCATCAGCCCTGGAGTGAGAAGTACCTGAGTTCAAATCAGGCCTCAGACACTTAATAATTACCTAAACTGTGTGGCCTCGGGCAAGCCACTTAACCCCACTTTCCTTGCAAAATCCTAAAAAAGTGGAAAATGAGGATCAACCAAAGAGAAAATGGAAAGAGTTGCATAGTGATTGTGAGGAGGCTGTAGTACATTAAAAAAAGGGAATTACTAAGGAGGAGCTGAATCAAGGGTGTCATCAAAGAAATGCAGAAACAGAAAAGCATCTGTCTTGGTGATTTGTTGGGGGGTGAGAAATAGCTTATAGCCAGCCTACCTACTCACCTAGTATCAGGAGTATGCCAAGAGGGTCCAAGAATGTTGAGTAGGGGCGGCTAGGTGGCGCAGTGGAAAGAGCACCAGCCCTGGAGTCAGGAGGACCTGAGTTCAAATCCGACCTCACACACTTAATAATGACCTACCTGTATGGCCTTGGGCAAGCCACTTAACCCCACTTCCTTGCAAAGAAACTAAAAAAAATGACATAGACAAGAATGCTGAGTAGACTCTGTGGTGAACAGAGATAAGGGTATGAACATGGCAGACTCAGGGTGGGCAGGTATGGATGAGCTGTGATCTTCATTATAGGAGGAGATACTCATATTGCTTGTATTTGAATATTTATGTATATTTGTAAGCTACTCTCTGACAGAGGCAGCTAGGTAGAACAGTGGATAGTATAGGAAAAAGAAAACCTGAATTCAAATTCAGATTAAGACACTTCCTAGTTCTATGTCCCTGGGCAGGTCTCTTAAGTTGTCTACTTCAGGTTCCTTACTTGGAAAAGGGGTATAATAGCATCACCACCTTCTCAGGCTTGTTGTATCAAATATGATAGTATTGTAAAATGCTTAGCATAATATCTGGTACTACTATCTTCCTTCCTTTCCTTCCTTCCTTCCTTCCTTCCTTCCTTCCTTCCTTCCTTCCTTCCTTCCTTCCTTCCTTCCTTCCTTCCTTCCTTATCAGAAAGAGACTTGGACACTGGGGAAAGTCTATTCAGATCACTACCTACAGCCCAGTTTCATCCACACAACAAATATTTATCAAGAATTGATAATAGAATGAGAATCATGCTGAGCACTAGGATAGATGCAAATTTAAGACAAGATACTGGTTCCTGTCCTGGGGAACTTACAGTCCAGTAAAAGGAAAAATAGACACAAATATAGTATAGAGGATTACATAATAAATACTACAAATTAATTCCACAATTCATGAGCATGGATTAAAGATTTACTGTGTGCCAGATACTAGGTTTTAGGAATGCAAAGACAAGAATAAAAGCATTCTTTGTCCTCAAATTTTTATTCCCTGGTGCTGAGAAGGACATAACATGTTCTGTATTAAAATACATAAACTTAGAAAATATATATACACAAAATAATTTTTGTCAAATAAGACAATTAAGATTGTTATGGACCAGAAAAATCAGCAGACTTGGAAGATAGGTACCATTTGAGTTAAATAAGTTCCTCAGATAAAGAGGAAGGGGAGAGAGAGAATGCAAGAGAGAGAGAAAGAGAGAGAGAGAGAGAGAGAGAGAGAGAGAGAGAGAGACAGAGAGAGAGAGACAGAGACAGACAGAGAGACACAGAGAGAGCGAGAGAGACAAAGACACAGAGAGACACAGAGACACAGAGAGACAGACAGAGAGAGAGAAATTCTAGAGAGCAGTGTGGCAAATGACTGTAAGCAGGTAAGAACATATGCAGGGTAGAGAGCATACCCAGTTTGTCATCATTTTCCATATAATGAGAAGAAAATAAAGAGAGAATACCAGAAAAGTAGGGCAGTATTTAGGTAGGAGAGCCTTGAAGCCTGCCATGTGTCTGGAGCTACCGGGAACCAAAGCAGATTTTTGAACATAGGAATAACCTAATTTGACATATGCTGAGAGGTTATAAGAAAGTTCAGTGTTCAAGAAACATGAGCCCTTATCAATGTTATTATCATTATTATTTTTATCATCATTAATGTCTGATTCAGATGTTCTACACTCCATGAATAAGCCATATGAAGTTGGAACTCTTGTAGATCAATCAATTAATTGACACAGCTGTGTCTGACTCTGTGACCCCATTTGGGATATTTTTGACAAAGATATTGGAATGGTTTTCCATTTCCTCCCCCAGTTCATTTACAGATGAGGAAACTGAGGCAAACAGATTTCACTAAGTCAAAAATGAAAAAAAAAATCAATTTTGCCCAGGGTCAAACAACTAGTAAGTCACTGAGGCTGGATTTGAAGTCAGGTCTTTCTAACTCCAGATCAGGCTTTACATTAACTGCATCATCTGTCTCAAGGTAATCACTTATGAAGCCCTTAATATATGTTCAATATTGTGCCAAGCCCAGGAGACATCCTTTCTTTCAAGGATCTTGGATTCCAATGGTTGACAACATGTAAAAAGATAGGGATATACAAGCTTCATACAGAGTAGATAGATGTGTTCACTGACTCCCTTAGCCACTAAATTGAATCTGCTTTATCACCACAGTCTTCATCGATTTTACAAGTTTCAACAATCAACAACACAATCAAGTGCTGATTTGTAGCATTTGTTGACTTATGAGGTATAACACTGAAAATTAAATAATTGGATCTTTGAGCAAGCTGCACATCCCTGAATGTAAATGTGGCCTCAAAAGGGATGGCACTACTATTTGAGGAAGGTGATTTGAGTTGAATTGATGAAGGTCAAGGAAATGAAGAGGCTAAAAACAAAGAAAATGTTCTACATTTTGGGACATAATAGCTGGAATCATGTCTGTTATATAGCCGGTATTTTATCATTTTTCAATCAATTAATTGATTGATTATTCACTTTCACACACTTAATATGCCTGCCAATTAGTCTACTTACTGTCACCATAAGTCGGTATTACTTCTCTCCTGTCTGTTTTCTTTTTTTACACGGTCTCCCTACCATGCTCCCCTACTTTCTCAAATCCAGGTCTTAGATACCCAACTTTCACTCAGTGTTCAATTTAACTATTGCCTCCTTCTGGAGGAAGATTTTTTTTGATAATCCTTCCCCCTCTTCCATTTTGTTGTTACTGCTCCCTGTCTTCTCAAACTATTGTAAATATATCTATCTGTTAACATGCTAGATTATTTTCTGTAGAATGTAAAATACTTTAGGACAAAGAGATTTTTAATCTCAGTTTTTTAGTGTCCAACATGGTACCCTCCATATAGTAGGCTCTTAACAAATGTTTGCTATATGAGATAGAATTGGTTCAAAGATTCTCAGCCAATTCACTTGATTGGGGAAAATGGCAGAAATATGGATAATTTGTCAAGGTTATGAGAATAAGGTCAATGATTTTTCCCTTCAAGTAATAGCTAAGCAAAACTTTCAGCACTTTTTAAAAGCCAATCTCCTTGTCAAATACTGCCCATAAGTGTATGAGACCTTATCTTGAAAGCACCACTTCCCTTAAATGCTGTGGGGTGGAGAGACCTTTGTCCCATTTCTAGATACTTAAACATGGGCTTTACATAATAAGTCAGAGATCAGTGTTAAATGAGACATCATCAGTCATTTAGGAGATGATGAAACATAAAAGAAAGATGCTGGGGGTGGGGTCCTATGAGAAAAACCAACCTCAGAGACACAGAGCTTAGGAAGAGGGGTCACAGCTTCCTTTTAAAACTCATCTTAGAAAATTTGTGAATTCTTCCCAGGAAGATAGACATCGGTAGGCTATTTGGTCAACTGAATGCATCAGCTTTCTTGGGAACATCCAGAGACCGTTTCAATAGGAGATGAACATCAGCAGAGGCTGCATTATGACATGGCAGCTGTTAAATCTTTAATGGTAATGGGCACTGCTGGAGATGGTGGCCATGATAGGATCCATATTGGAGGAAGACGGGCAGTAATCTCAGGTGGTGTTAATGTTGTCCTTATCACTGAGTGTGAAGGATCACTCAAGCAGATGGTAATGAAAGCGGGCGAAAGCTATTGATTTTGGACCACATCTGAATGGGAAAAGACAGTGGTGTGGATGCTTGGAAAACAGCCCATGCAGAGAACATTACTCTTCTAAAAGTAGATTTGAAGAAGAAAAAAAAATAAAGGGACATGTAGATTGAGTTCTGTTGTTAGCCTTCATTACTAGAATCACAAATTTAAATAAAAGCTATAGTCAATGGTGAGTCAGAGAAATAGAGAATGGGTTAGTATGGGGCATTCCTTTCACTATTATCTATTATCCTTTGTAGCAGAAAACTCATTATTTGACATTTTCTTCTAGGGGAACAGGTGTTGGATTTAGGAGGAAAGTACCTGACCTCTGATGCCAGCTCTGCTATCTACTACGGGTATGACTTTGAGCAAGTGATATCATCTCTCAAAGTCTCTATTTCCCCATTTGTGAAATGAGGTGGAGATACTATTAAGGTCCTTTCCAGCTCTAAGTCTATGAGTCTATGAATACTAAAATAAATGAGGTCTCTAAAGACCATGATTGCTTAGAATATTCCATCACTTCTTCAGGAGGTTTTTTTCCCCCTTTGGGAATCCCCTACCTGCTAGTGATTCTTTTCTCTACCTGATATTAATTTACTATTTACTCATTATACATATATGGAAATGTATACCTATAATCATAATACATATGCATATGTATATTTGCATAAACACATATTATAAGGGCAACTGGGTAGTACAGTGGATCGAATATTGGACTTGAAATCAGGAAGTCTCAACTTCAAATCCATCCACCTTGAATATGCCACTTAACCCTATTTGCTTCAGTTTCCTCATCTGTAAAATGAACTGGAGAAGGAAGTGGCAAACCACTCCACTATATTTGCCAAGAAAACCCAAAATGGCTTCATCAAGTGTCAGATACATTTGACAAGACTCCATGGCACACACACATATATGGGGTGATATATGTTTATATGCATGCCTATGTAAATAGATTTCCTAAAAAATTCCATAAGGGTCTGGGTAAAAAGAATGGCCTCCAGTTACCTTTGGAGAGATTGAAGTCTACTGAGAGTGAGTCAATGGTGGTACCTTCTTTAGAATGGCAGTTCTGCCATCATCTTAATTTAAGGCTTACATCATAGGAAAGAGGAACTGCAGCGTTGTCAGTTGAAATGTAGAGAATTTGAAAAGAGCGTAAGTCGAGATACCAGTGATGGGGACGAATGTGGAAGCTATATCTTTCAAGGCAGCAGATGAGATTAGCTCTTTGAAATATGGGGCGATCAGTGGATACTGAGGTGGGGTGGGAGGAGAAACTAGAGTGAGATCAATGAGTGGAGATAAGAATGTTGGGAGATGTAACCATTGGTAGCCGACTTCAGCACAAATGCTTCTATGTCGATAACTTTTTATGGCATTGTTTTTCTAAAGTTAAGCCTCAGCACAAAGATACTCAGCAGTCCCTTTTGCATCTGACGGGTTGTTAGCATATACTTTGGTTGTTTAAAAAGTTGACATTTAGTTATCTTTTCCTGAAAGACCAAAAGGTAACTATAAATGAGGGGCTACCAAGAGAAAACCTAAACTACATATGTTGTGTTTTACCACTAATATGTTGTTTTAAAATTTAATGGACTTAATAAATGTTTCTACTATGTTAAAGTAGGGTCAGAGTCATAGATTTAAAGGTATAGAAACAAAAAAATGTGGATGGATTCCAATGAAGCTTCTACTACCAGCCATGAAAAATCTTCCAAGAAAAAAAATTTGGTCTCTGTAGTTAGTGAGAAAACATTATTTGAAAAAAAAAATCTTAAAATGAGGATCTGTATCAAATGTACTGCAAAGCCATCAAGGAAAGAATATTCAGAAGTTGTTTTCTGGATATCAAAAGAGCATATGATGTATTATGCAAGGAGAATTTGCTGCTTAAACTCCCCAGAACCAGGAAAAATGTTTGTATTTCTGATCTGATGATATTTATCAAAATATTTCCTTTACATCTCTTTGTTCCTGTTCTACTGTTTGCACTAGAGATACTCCTATGAAATATTTAAATAGGATTTTTTTTATTTTTGTTTTTAAATTTGAAAAGCAGTGGCTGCTCAGTTCAGCTGCTACTTCCCATTCCTTGATTTCCAAGGAAAGGCGAATAAAATTGAGGCTGAAAAGGAAAAAGAAAAAAAAACCAAACACCTCAAGGTGAGTGGAGAGAATTTTTCTTTTCCCCCTTTTTTTTGAGAGGTAATTGATTTCCTTCCCCAAAGTGGTTTGCTTGAGCTCCAGGTAGACAACAATATGGTAACCTTGTCAGAAGAGACTAATAAATTTAGAACTAGACCCGTTTGGAAGGAAGGACTCAGTCTGAACTACTCTTTATAGGAACAGAACACTGAGGGTCTGTTGTTACTTTATAGAGGCTTGATTAGATAGGTTATTGATTTTGGCTGCTGGGTTGGTAGTTCGTGTTCAGAAGGTATCAAACTCATGCTGAATAAAATAAAAGCTAAAGCTAAAAAAAAAGAAAGAAACAACCCACAGTAGTGAAGCCTTGGCGAGGCGTCTAGGTGCGGTTCTCCAAACGGAATGGGGAGCTGTGCCTTAGTGCTTGCAGACCTCTGGAAGCAGTTATATGTATTAAATACTGGAATAACTTGATATTTTAAAAGCTTATAGGCTCATCCAAGTAAAATGGTTTTAGAAGACTACCGGGAGTTTCATTATTTTATGGTTAAATCAATACTCCGATTTATGCCTTTTGGACAGAGAAACTTGAATTTAATTGAGAAAATGGATCTAATGAGGATAGACATATTTTGTGCAGATGTCTTAGCATTCCCTCCACCCTTCTTTTTACTTATTATTTGAAAAATGAAGCAGGTAGCTTTAGCTTGTCGATGAATAGGTCTATAGTGGGAAAATGACAAATGTTTCGAAAAATGGAGAAGATCTGAGATGTTTTACTGAGGTTCCTGAATGTCTGGTACCTAGGAGAATGGCATTTACTTTATTTTATTTCTGAATTTAAGGTTCATTAATTATACAGAAAGTCGTGTAATATTTCACTTTATACAGCTCAATTAATGGCCAGATGGCATTAAACTGATGATCAGACCAATAAGGGAAAAAAAAACCCCACAGTTGAAGCAAACCCAGTCACAGTCTGGCTTTCCCCCCACCCTCCTCACTCTCCCGTCCTCGCTGATGTACATGTAATTAGGCATTTCATTTTCTGGCTTTGATTAAATTAAATAATTTTCCCTGAGTTGAGAAAAATAACAAAAAATCTTGAAAAGAACTGATAACCAACATTTATAGAATGCTTTCAGGTTTACTTAGAATGGGTAGGTCTAGGTGTCTTTGTATCCCCACTATTGGATGGAACTTCCAAATTGATTTGTTCATAGGGCCACTGAAGAATTTAAGTCGGCAAAGTACCTTTCAAAGAAATAGAAATGACATATTATCTATCTATCTATCTATCTATCTATCTATCTATCTATCTACCTATCATCTATCATCTGTTTATTTATCTATCATCTATCTATTTATCATCTATCATCTAACTAACATATCTATCATAGATGCATAGAGGCTTCATTTCTTTTTTTTTTAAGAAAGATTTTATTTATTTTGAGTTTTACAAATTTTCCCCCATTCTTGCTTCCCTTCCCCCACCCCCACATAGAAGGCATTCTGTTAGTTTTTACATTGGTTCCATGTTATGCATAGAGGCTCCATTTCTAAAAGCATATACAATATATAAAATGTATCTATGTTATATATAATTATATATATGCTTATGTAGGCATATGATGTTATTTATATCTTATAATAATAATGATTTTGCATATTGCATATGTGATCTTAGAAATCTTTGTTCTTACAATTCTGAGAGTTGAGTGCTACAGGTTTGCAATCTTTATTTTACAAATGAGACAAAAATCAAAGTATGTTTTCCATTTTTTAATAATAGCTAATAATAATAGCTAGCATTGATTTAGGGTTTTAAGGTTTTCAAAGTATTTTCCAAGTGTTATTTTATTTGATCCTCAAGATAACTCCTATTATTTTCACCCATTTTACAGATGAGGACATTTAGGCAGAGTTAAGTGGCTTGCCTGGGTTCATCACAACTAGTAAATGTCTGAGGCAGGATTTGAATTCGCGTTTTCCTAATTCCAGGTTATATATCGTTCAACTCATTTGCTTCCATTGGCAAAGCAAAATAAAATGCATGGTTAGGACATTTGGCTGTGAGGAACGAATGGTGCTCAGAAGAGGGAATTTTGTATATATTCTGAAAAGACTTTCAGTTTGTTTTCACTGTGTACAAGTTGTTTCCCCCAGTAGAATGTAAGTCTTTTGAAGGAAGGAATTAGTGGGTTTTTTTTTTTTTTTTGGTATTCTTAGCACCTAGAACAGTACCTGATAAGTAATACATGCTAAATGAATCTTTGTTGGATTAGATCAGTAATCTGAAGCCCAAAGTGAATTGCATTTTCCAGGGTCATATAGATAGGACCAGTCTGAGAAGCAATCTAAGCAGATCCAACACCATCCATTACACCACACCTTCTCTTGAAAAGAGTATGTTGATTTTTAAAAGTCTCTATTATAAATCAAGAGGGGTATTTTTTTTTTGTCTTTTTTGTGTTGTTTGACTTACAGAAGTCTTCCTGGTCCTTTCAATGTGGGAAAGAAAGCGAACACCCCTTCATCCCTGTATATACACAGACACACACACACACACACACACACACACACACAAACACATGCACACACTTACATGCTCATGCACGACATACATATTAAGAAGTGTAGAGAAGTCTTTGAGATATGTCAATTGGATTTACCACTAACCTTAATTCTCCACCATCTATGACCATATTTTGCTTCAGGAAATATTCAAATATACCATTCTTACACAAACAAAAATTCAATTTCATGGAGATTCTGCCGGTGTAATAACGGTAAGATTAGACCTTGAAATGCAACGAAGCACATTCTACTTCAGGAAGCATATGGGTTCTAGTGACTTCAAGGAGAATCGTCAGAGGGCAAAATTTGGCTCAGTGATTTCTTTAGCTGCGGAGAATGAGCGCCAGTAATAACGGCTTGTATTTTTTGCTGTCTAGAAAATGCGTGTTAAAAAAATCCCATTTCTCCTATTACTTTCTTTTTCTGCATTCCATTTCTCATAAATTAGGAGAATTATTCTCTCTGGATACTCTATGGAAATCATATTAAAAATAATGGAAACTGTATAGGAATATTTCTTGTGTTTTCACAAGTATGTAGAAATGGTCATTAGTAAATTTGGTGCTACCAAAGAGGACTATATGGGAACTTACCTGGGGTTTAATTTTGCTTTGGCATATTCTTTCTTGGAGATATTGTCAAGAATACCTTGAAACTATTTTCAGGGATTTTGAAGTTTTACTGTTCAAAGTCCTTCCAGGTTTTATGGTCATAGTGGCAAATTTAAAAAAATAATTTCAAAATAAACTCAGAGAATGGAAAACAAAGCACCCATTGTATGGTGGAACAAAAGTAATATCATTATTGATCATTTTCATTTTAGGATTATCCAATTAAATAGTGCCACCTTCATGTAAAAGACAATTTCCCACCCCTTTCCCTCTCAAAAGGTAACTAAACCTTTGGGACTGTAGAGAGAAATAGAATGTTGGATTTGGAACCCAAGGACCTCTGTTATTACTTAAACATCTGTGACTTTGGGTAAGGCACTTAAGATTTTAGGGACTCAGTTTCCTCATGTCTAAAATAAGTGAGTTGGACTAGATGACCTACAATTCCTTTCTAAATTTACAAACTTATGTCCTAGATTTGTATCCTTCCATTGATTTATTTTATGAAAAATAATTTTGTTGGTATCTTTTATTTTTTACAGCACCTAACCTAACCCACTGTGCCCTTCTCCTTCCTCTTAGGGAGCCATCCTTTGTAATAAGCAAGTTTTTTAAATAGAAAAAAAGAGGAAAAAGAGAAAATTGAACAATGCATTGCAAAATCCTAACATTCTAAATTAATGAGCTCTTATTCAGTATATTATATTGGACAAGTCATTTAACCCTTCTGGACCTCAGTTTTCTCATCTGTAAAGTATAGAGGTAATATTTGTATGGGCTCTGTCCCAGGGTTTCTCTAAGTCACTAGAATGCTAATTTTCAGGTTTTAGAGCAGTAGAGAAGTGAGCAGTAGATTGCACTGTCTTCCCTGCACGTGAATGTAAGGGGGCAGTGTGGCATTGAGGATAGAGAGTTGGCTGGAGAGTCAGCAAGGTCTGAGTTTGTGTACCCTATCGGACTCTTGCTGTGTGACCCTCGGAGCCCCAGGCATCTTTATATGATGCTGCTTTGCAAGGTAGCAAAAATGCTCTGGGTTCCTTATCCAAAACATCCTATACATTTGAAATTTCAGGTCCATTAATTTTTTTTTTAAAGAGAAGTCCTCTGCAAACTTTAAAGTACTGTCATTTATTCTTTTTATTATTGTTCAAGAGTCACCATCTGCTTTAGGCACAACGGAAATACAGAGGTGACTCCCCAGAGAATGCCTTCCACTGAATTTCTTTAATCTCAGGGCTCACATGCTCTATGCTATCATTGTCAGGAAGGGACCTTCATTGGGCGTTTGGGATTTCAGCAAGTCACCTGGTAGGATGGGAATAGGGAAAGATAGCATGAAAGTAGAGAACCATCAGCCCACTGAATTTCATTTTCTTGAGGTACCTTGGCCTGATAAGTGTCTTTACGAGGTAGGATCTGACTCAGTCATTTTCTGTTCAGGTGCCAACTTGACAATGAGATAACATCTGGGGGAAAAATCTGTTAAGTGATAATAATGTCAACCAGACAGCCCATCCTCACTATTAGAAATGAGATTTTTTTTAATACTGAGAAGTTTCTCTTACAAGTTTTTCTCTTCTTACCTTTTTGCCTTTACCCAATAGGAAACTGCAATCCAAGCAAAATCTTTTCAAATTACTCATAGACTGGAGTGTTCCTGGAACCCAAACAGATTTTTTTCCCTCTTTTGGTTGTTATTTGATTTCATTACTGCTTATTTTTTTAAAAAAGTGACAGCCTCCATTTGGCCATGGTTAATTCTCTGCGTCATGCTACAAAGAGTTTATGGTCCCACCTGCAAGGGAAAGAGAGGAAAAAAATACAACAAAGTTTTATTTTTTTTAACTCTGTGAGCATTCCAAGGCTTCAAGTCAGGGCTACTGCCAGTTCTTAGTGGACTGAGTGAGAGGGTAAAAAGTTCATTACACCGGCTTTTCTCCAATTGTTCCCTGTTATTTTCTTGCTCCCTGAAAAGCTTTTCTGTCCAGTGCTTAGTGTAGTGACTGGTCCATAAAAGGAACTTAAAAGCTCATTGATTTGACCACTGCAAAACTGTCTTGGCCTTAGCTTTGGGATGGATGGTCCATTTTTTGTCTCAAGATGATGAATAATCATAACCCCAGCTCAAGAGGAAGGATGAGGCATCTTTATTTAGTTTTTTATTTTCAGGAAATTTTAGAATTGTTTCCTAGTTTTGTAGGTGTTGCACTAGATGACTTTAGAGGTCACTTGTCCAGATGAGGAACCTGAGGTTTGTAGAAATGGTGATGACCTTGGCATGATGTGGGTGCCAGAGGTTGGATCTGAAACTAGATCCTCTGACCCCAGAATCATTGTTTCTTTCATTCTACTCTGTGGACTCTGAATCCTGGGGAGAAGAAGAGAAAAAATCCTCTTTATTTTTTTTTAAATAAGACTGAGCTTGTTGTTTTGGATGACTTGACTGTTTGGCTCTATGTTACTGCTGATGTTCTAACATTAGTGCTCCAATCTCAAGTCAATTCAATGCTTCTATATAACAAATTGAAGGGGTCCTGATGGATGAGAAGCAGAGTGCTAGTCTCTGGGGGAAATACAAGGTTTACTGGCTGACATGAACCTATCCAGTTAATAGAAAAAATAGATACATGCAATATCAAAAAGATATATGTGCAGAACAGAGGTAAACCTATGTGCTTGGTGTGGAATGAGAAAGAGATGGTCAAAGCAAAGAAGTAAAGTAGAGGAAAGTGTGCTGAATTTGAAGATTGAGGAGTTGGGTTCAAATTCTGACTTCACCATCTGGTAACTAGAGGCAAGTCCCAACGATCTTTGAACTTCATTTTTTTCTTCTTTAAAACTATGAGACTGGACTAGAAGCTCTCTCAAGTTGCTTCTTCCAATTTGGCCTTTATTGGCTGATATGATGAGACAGCTATATGATACAGCTAGGCTCGATGACTTGGAATCAGGAATCTCAACCACTGACTAGCTCTGTGACCCTGAGAAAGTTAAATTAGTGGGTTGGCCTTGGTGACCTCCAAAGTCCCTTCAACATTGCTATAGCTTCAAGAAGAATTTCCCTTTTGTAGCTCTTTAGCTGGCTCTTCAAGTCAGTGCCTTGCTAGAGTCCATAAGTGACATGCTTCTCTGCCCCAAGCAGTCACACTCCATGAAGTCTCCTCTCCTCTATAGATTTTAGTCTTCAGTGCATCTCCCAGTTCTGGGGGCAAACATTGTCTCTTTGGCTCTGCTGCTCTAAGGACACTCCAGAGACCACCAGATCTTTTAACCTTTCAAAGTTTCCAATAGAGTTTGTGGTGTGTGTGTGGGAGGAGAGAGAGAGAGAGAGAGAGAGAGAGAGAGAGAGAGAGAGAGAGAGAGAGAGAGAGAGAGAGAGAGAGAGAGAGAGAGAGAAAGTGGGGAATAGGAAGAGAGGGGAAATTTCTTCCTTTTCTGAGGGGTAATTCCACCACTGGATTCAACTAACCCTCAATTAGTTTGATCTTTTATATGGAATCCCCACAGGAAATGACTTATTATCCATAAGCAGTGGAAGATATTTGCTTGTGACATCATCTGCTTTCTTTTCAAGTCCCTCTGATCCTTTCAAATTGATTAAAGACTTTCAAACCTAATTTACTTTTAAATTTAATTTTTTTTAGGCTTTTGCAAGGC
Organism: Macrotis lagotis; assembly: GCF_037893015.1. Lineage (NCBI taxonomy): Eukaryota > Metazoa > Chordata > Mammalia > Peramelemorphia > Peramelidae > Macrotis > Macrotis lagotis. The sequence goes on along the minus strand of NC_133665.1, from coordinate 162,540,214 downwards.
AGTGGGGTTAAGTGGCTTGCCCAAGGCCACACAGCTAGGTAATTATTATATGTCTGAGACCAGATTTGAACTCATGTGCTCCTGACTCCAGGGCCAGCGCTCTATCCACTGCACCACCTAGGTGCCCCTATTAATTTACTTTTGATTGGTTCATAGATTCAGTTAGACCTTCTGTGATTAACTGGAGATGGCAATGGGTCAACCATTATAGAGGATATTGACATAGAGCAATGGGAAATTTGGATATTCCTGGCATATGGAATATATATATATATTATAGATATAGATATATGTTTTCATATATGTCTGATTAAAAGTATAGGCAAGCGTAGGCAATTCCAGGTTTTACATTTTTATTTATTTTTTATTCAAGGTAATGGGGTTAAGTGACTTGCCAAGGTCACACAGCTAGGCAATTATTAAGTCTCTGAGGCCACATTTGAATTCAAGTACTCCTGACTCCAGGGACGCTGCTCTATCCACTGCGCCACCTAGCTGTCCCTCACTTCCAGGTTTTAGAGAATCTCCTATATTTGTCTGATATTAAGTAGGAAATCCCTAACCTACTCAAAAACTTAAACAAATGTGTCACTAGTCTTATTACAGAAACTGTCCAAAATGAAGAGTGTGTCTTGGTCCAATACATCTCCAGTCATTGAAACACTTAGGGAAGGTGATTCCACATTCTGACATATTAGGATAGTTTTCAGAATTTGAAATAACCATTTAAAAATACACTTAGAATTTCCCTTTGTAATTCAAAGAATTGCATTTTGCTGTTGCCTTTAGTTTTTACATCACAATCACTTTTGAACCTGTTCCCCTTCCCATCACTGAACCTTCCCTTGAAACAAAAGGAAAAAAAGCAAAGCATAAAAACAACAAAAACAAAGCATTTTGACACAAAGAACAGACAAGTCTAGAAGTATATGTCATGCCCCTCAGTCAATAAACATTTATTAGTTAATTAAATACCCACTATGTCCAGACACTGTGCTTAAGCCTTAGAGATACAAATACAGGCAAAAGACAGCCCTTGCCTTTGAAGAGCCCACATTCTAATAAAGAAGACAAGAAACTATTTACAAATGAGAGATTTTATAGGTAAATAGAAGATAATCTACAGAGCAAATGTACTAAGATAGGTCTCCATCTCTCCTAGGAAGGGAGGAGAACACGTTTTTCATATCTTCTTGGGGTCCAAGACTTGTCGTTATAATAGCATCCTGTTCAGCTTAGACTATTTGGTCTTTTTGTTTATCTTGTCATAGTCATCAGTTCTCTCAGATCTTGGCACCATTTTTCACACAAGCTTCCCCATATTTTCCTGAATCCTTCCTGTTTTTCATAGAAAGATCCTTTCTGTTACAAATACTTGATTTTTATGGTTAATGAACTCATATTTTTATATTTTTAATTCCATTCTGCTTTTTTCTACATAGAGGAAGCCTGGTGGAGCAAAGAAAGCATTTGATTCAGAGCCCAAAACATCCGGGTTCAAATCCTGTTTCTGCCATGTAGCAGCTGTGTGACCCTGAACAAATATGTAGGTGTAGACCTCAATTCTCCAAGTCACTTAGATGCTCAATGTTCAAGATTAAGTCTCTAAGAATCATCATTGAAAAGACAGCAGAAATTCCTCACTGGAAACTTTCTACACTTGAAGCAATCACAGGTCCAGTCAAAACATAATTTAAGAAGACATATATATGTATAATAAAATCTAAATTTTAAACCATATTTAAAAAAGAATATTTTTGTGTGCCTGAAGAATATACATCTGGATGACCTCTATGTATACTTGCTGAAAATAACCCGGGCTATCCACCTAGCTATGTATCTCTAAGCACACACTCCCCGGGCATCATACATTATCGTTGTTAGCAAGTTGAACTGGCTCTGTGTTGCGTCTCCTGGCAGGACCATCCTTAGAGATGCCACGGATGATAGATGGCCCCTCCGAGGGGACTGTATGATGTCTAGTACAGGCTCTTCCAGGCTCTCTGCCAGGCTCTGACCTTGCTGTAGCTGAATCTCTCCTTAGCATGTTGTCTGGTGAGTTTGTTTTCTCTTTTACTGTGCCTAGGATAGATGGAAGAGGGAAGGGCTAGCAAAAGGATTTTTTTTTTTTGCTTAAGGTGCTGAGCCACTTAGGATCTGCCTTCTTCCCTGTGTTGGGGAACTGTGTGTGTGTGTGTGGGGGGGGGATATAGCTATATATCTATCTATCTAAAAACATCTATCTGGATATTCATATATTGCTAGACCCATAACCCCAGCAAAATAGCCTTTCTCAAGTTGCAATATGATTCCTGGCAATACCGTTAAAGGATCTATCCTGGCTGCCTGTCTCAAGACTGAATGAGAATAGTGAGCCTCATGTTTTCCTCTGTTGAGATATTAGCATAAATCTCCCACTAATGCACCCTTGGCTGTTAGAGGAAGAGTCAGAGCAGTGTAGGAAAATAAGTTAAATTATTGAGGGAATGATGCTCAGTGGCTATAACCTGAGGCTAAGAGTTCGTCTTTTTCTGCTGAATGTCCAATAGTGAAAATAGCGGCTGTTTGTTGAGCTACGGCGGGGAGGAGACAGCCTGGTGCAATAGATATGGAACTGTCAAAATCTGGATTTGAACCTTGTTGACTGAGTCATTTAACCTCTTGAAGCCTCAGTTTCCTCATCTGTAAAATGGGAATGACAACAGATTCTACCCCATAGTAGTTATAAGGATCAAATGAGATAATATATTTTAGAATAGCCTGTAAATGTTAAAGTGCTATATAAATGTGAGATAGGATGATGATGATGATGATGATGATGATGATGATGATGATGATGATGATGATGGAGGAAATTAATGGGTCAACCAAAGTGTCCTGGGATCGACTCTCAAATTACTACCACCATATGGATCATAAGTGCTTAGAATTAAAAATGACACTAGTTTTTAATTCTAATATTTTACCTAATATGGGGTCCCTGTAACAACAACCTGTGACCAGCCACTTCTTTCTTCCATATTTCAAATAAACTGGTGTTCACTACATTCCAGTCATCCCATTTCTTTTTTTGACCATTTCTATTCATTAGAAGTTTCTCTCTAAGTGTGTCTGTCTCTAGTCTTCTCTCTTTCTCTATTTGCCTTTTCTAATCTCTGTCTGTCCTTCTCTCTCTCTCTCTCTCTCTCTCTCTCTCTCTCTCTCTCTCTCTCTCTCTTTCTCTCCCTCTCTCTCTCTCTGTCTATATGCCTGTCTTTTCCTCATCCTTCTCTTTCTTTCTCTCCTTCAGCTGTCTCTGTCCCTGTCTCTCTGTGTCTCATCTCTGAGCTCTATTTCTTTTATCTTTGGAAGTCATAGAGCAAGAAGACACTTTAAAGTTCAGATTCACCTTATAGTTTAGGAAACTGAGGTCCAGTGATAGTGACTTGTCCAAAGATTCGCATGTAGGAAATGGGACATTGAACCCTAGAGAGTTTCAATCTGTCATTCTACAAGGGAAGAAATGGAGGCCCCAAGTTTTTGAGTCACTCAACCCTGGATGGTTGTGGGGTTCAAGATGGACTGGCCTTCTGTTCCAAAAACTCGAGTATGGTTCCCGTGTAATTTCCAAATGTCTTCCCCATGATCTTTACCATGTCATCTATGTTTAGACACCTTCAGACTTTGATCGGGAAACATTTTGAGTCTTCCTATAAGAAACATATATTTTCTTCTACACACTTTTTTTTTATGGTATAAGCTGTCTTCACGTGCAATTGATTTTCGCAAAATAATTGGCAAATTAGCATTGGTGGCGGGCGGACAGCATGGATGAAACTGAGAGTTCAGAACTGGGATTTTTAAAAAAGAGAAAGTCAAGGCCTTAGCATAGGGCCTGAAGCCTGCCTCCGAATGGCGCCCTGGCTCCAGTCCGAGGAATCCCTCTATCTGGTTGCCCCTTTCCATCTCCTTCCATGTTCACACCAGCCTTGGGTAGAGGCCTTGCCTGCAGAGAGGTGACAGGGGAGGAAACCGATGTCTGGCTGTCAGTGAAGACGTTTTCAATTTGTACGGCATATGCTTGATCCCCACCCCCACCTCCTCCCCAAATCCAAAAAACATTTGGCCCAGGTGCAAAAAAACTGAAAACGTCTGGCAGTGTTCAGAGGCGTCTTTTTCCATTCGGCACCAAATGTTTTACAGTCTTCATGAGCCCATATAGATTCTGGCTTCTGCCAAGTAGTAAGCTTGAGCCTGCAGGCATGGGGAGCCGGCTCAGGAGAGCAGCTGGCCCTTAAACTGGGATTACGGGAGAGAACTTTCTGGGGACCAGGGGACCGGAGGATGCTGGCCTTGGATGGGGGCTGGCCAGGAAGCAGGCTGGGCCGGAGGGCAGCTAACTCTCTGTTCAGGGTAACTAAGTCTCTCCTGTCTATCAGGTCATTTTGCCAATGAAGATTAAACTTTAGTGACTTTACCTTGTTCTCTATTATTTCATGGACTTCGATTTATGGGAAAGTCCCCAAATGTGAAGGAGGTTCACTTTGAGCTCAATTTCATTCAAACATAAATCTCAAAAAGCCCTAAGGAACAGGCGGTGGGATGAGAGTCCTCCATGATGACTTTCTTTCTAATTTAGGGCCAGGGGACTGAGTTCCCATCTTCATGAAACTTCATTATGAATGTTTTTTTTAGTTAACTCTCTCTCTCTCTCTCTCTCTCTCTCTCTCTCTCTCTCTCTCTCTCTGTTGGTTTCTCTCTTGCTTTCAGTCCTTCCCTCCTTTCAGTCTCTCTCTCTCTCTCTCTCTCTCTCTCTCTCTCTCTCTCTCTCTCTCTCTCTCTCTCTCTCTCCTTGCTGTCTTTCTCTCCTAAATCTGTTTCTCTTTCTTCCACTATACTGAGCATTTATTGAGACTACTTCTGTTCCAGGGACTACATTGAGCACTAGTTTTACTAACCCTAGAATGAACACAAATCCCTGTCCTTAAGGAAGTTGTATTCCATTAGAGAAAGTAACTTGCATGTGGATAAGTATATTTGTGGGGGCTGTCTAGCACAAGTATGTGAAGTCTTTCAATTGAAAGGGCAGGTGAGAATAATTTGTTCCAATGGCCAGAAAGGTGGCAGAAGTAGGCGCTGTAGAGTCCTTACAGATTGGTCAGGCATCAAAGACCCCAAGGTCCTCCACATCCCTGGCATCTCCAGTCATCTTTGGTCTTGTCACTGGACATGGATAATTCTGGAAGAGAGGGTGAGGTCGATGACTTTCTTTGACTCTGTCTCACTGATTCACATCCAAGTCAAGACGTCACCTGTGACGTCATTGGACCTCTTCAAAAACAAAGAATGACCAACCATACTATTCACATACATGCATACCTATATTCATACACACACATACACACCTATACACATTATACATTTGCTTGTCTGTCTGTATGAATGTATTCATATGGGATAACTACATGTCATGTGGAGTCTGCCTTTGATAAGGAAGGCACAGGTTTCAAGTCCAAACCTTAGCATGTATAAGGGCTATGGGACCCTGGCAAGTTCCTTCACCTCCAGGGACTCAAGAAACATTGAGGTTCTCAATTACGAATTCCATACTATTGAACTGATATAGAGAATATGAAGACAGCTGGTCACAGTGGAAAGACTACTAATTCTAGAGTCACAGGTCCTGGGTTCAATTTCTAACTTCATTGTTTGCTGAACCAAGTCGTGTGTATGAAACTGTGTGTGTATGAGTGTGAATATGTTTGTGTGTACAAATGTGTTTATGCTTGTGTGTGAATGTGTGTTTGTGTGTATGTTTTTGTGCGTGTATTTATGTATGTGAATGTATGTGAGTGTGTTTGTGTGTGTTTATGTGTATGAGTGTGTGTCTGAATGTATTTGTGTGTGTGTTTGTGTGTGAATGTGTTTGTATGTGAGTGTGTTTATGTGTATGAATGTGTTTGTGTGTGTGAATGTGTGTGAATGTGTATGTGAATGTGTGTGAGTGAGTTTGCATGTGTGAATGTGTGAGTGTGTAAATATGTTTGTGTTTGTGTATGAGTGTGTATGAATGTGTTTGTGTGTGTATGCTTGTATATGAGCGTATGTTTATGTGTATGAGTGTGTGTGAATGTGTGTGAGTGTGTTTGTGGATGTGGATATGTGTGTGAATGTGTGTGTGAGTGTGCTTGTGTGTGTGTTTGTGTGTGTATGCTGTTTTCCCCAAAACCTACTTAAACTCCCTGAGAGCAGGCACTTTTTCATTCTTGCTTTTGAATCTAGCTCAGTGCCGGTCACCCAGAAGGAGTTTCATAAATACTTGGTGAATGACCTAGTGAGTGAATGCTAACCTCATCCAGGGCCAAGAAGCAATTGTAGTTTTGCGTTATTATCCATCAAAAGCTCTAAATAAAAAATGATATGAGTTGGACAAGTTTGCCATGGTCAAAACTGAGGGTCACCTAGTAAGTCTCTCCTTTACCTTGCAATTAAAATGAAGGTACAGCTTTATTTTATTCAGTTAACCAACCATAGGCCTCTTCTTCTCCTGTGGCTCTGGATAATTCCTACTGGTTTTCCTTCCTTCCCCTAAAGTTCCTTTGTTCCAGATTTCTTCTAGGAGGACTTTTGGTTAGTCTTTTGTTATTAGGAAATTCTTCTTACTAGCCTGATCTTTTTTTGCTTAATTTTCATTGACAGCATTTGTTTCCACATTGTCTTTATTAACAAACATATCTCCCCTCACCTCTTTGTAACAAAAAATAAATAAAAATAGAAAAAAGGCAATTCAATAAAATTAACCATGTATCATTTGAATCTGATAGTATAGGCATTGTTCTTTACCCATAGTCCCCCATTTCTACAAAGGAGGAATTGGGGGTCTTTATTCTCTTCCCTTTTCCCAGGCTCTCCCTGCTAACTAAGCTGTCTGGTGGGATTTGTTCCTTAGTTTCTGAAATGGATTTAACCCTCTTGGGTATGAGTGAGTAGAGAAATCATTGCTGATTTCTTTCTATGAAGAAAAGGCAGATCAAAGTCCTGTGGCCTCAAGGGAACTGGATCTTAAATTATATACTGAGATGAGCCCACTGTGGCCTTCCAGCAGCTGCTGTTTGGAACAGATGTCAAAACTTTGGTTAATGGTCTTCATCACTTCAGTGAATTCCTAAAGGTGCATGGATTAGTGGCAGAGTGATCATTTCTAAGTCAATGCCTTTTATTGATTGATTTGGGATAGACTTATGCATGTTCCTGATATGAGACTTGCAAGTCTGTTTTGTCCCAATATATGTTCTTTTTTTTCTTTGTGGAGTCTACAGATCTATAATATTGACTTAATTATGACAATGAAAGTTGCAGAGCATTCTTTACTTTCCCTCACTCCTACAGCAATGCTATCCATGGTTAAAACCTTCTGGGGAGAAAACATAGGTAAGCAAGGACATGATAAAACCAAGGTCTAATGGAATCAGGAACAGAGGGTATCTTAATACTTTGCCTTGTTAGAGAATAATTGTTTAGAAGTCAAACCTATAGACTCTAGTTAAAACACAATTTTGGCTCAGTTCATGAGTTAAACTAAGGGCCCTGATCAGCCTAGAATCAGGTAAGGGAAACTATCCCTTAATGCCATCTGCTTTGTATGATAGTAGGAACCCTGTTTTTGGAGACAGACGTTCTTGATTCAAATCCCAGTTTTGTTCCTTACTTCTTGTAGCATTTGCACAATTTCATCAACAGTAGAGAGTGAGTCTTGGACTAAGCAATTAATCTCAAAGGTCCCTTCCAGATCTGGTTCTAAGTCTGTAAAATTTTGACTCCTAAAAAATATGAATAGGGGAAGCTTCTCTGCAGCACTGCGTGGGCAAGTTTTGAACAACTGAATTTCCAGGAAAAAAATACACATGACATAGTTTTATTTATATTTTCTCCATCACTTTCTTAAGACCAGACCATTAAGAAAACAATAAGCTGGGCCTAGGATTTATAGTGGTTATAGATTTCTGAGATGTAAAGACTTATACTGAAAACTGAGCAATCTACTCTCCGAGCTGTCTTTAATAACTCCCTCCAACCCCCACAAATAGTTTCTGGTACCTAATTTCCAGTAGCTCCAATTAGACACCATTAAACGTAGAACATTAAATGTTGAGATTCCTGTTTAAAGGAAAACATACACAACAGTCCCAAACCTATGATAATGATCTGGATAATGTCCAGTAATTAGAACAGTACCATCTCTCCTACTGCTTGCGACTGATTAAAAAATAGATGAATAAACAAAAGACCCTTGAAATAGTAAGGTCTCCTACTAGTTCAGCCTTACCAGGCTTTCTCCTCTTGCATCCACTGTATAGTTAATGAATAGTTTTCTCAAAGTCACGTGCCTTCCTTCCTCAAGAAGCTGTAGAGGAAAATTTGTCAAAGTGGAAAGACCACTAATTTTAGGTCCTGGGTTCAATTTCTAACCTCAATACTTGTTGTCTTATAATCTTGAGCAAACCAAGGGGTGTGGTGGTGGTGGTGGTGGTGGTGGTGTGTGTGTGTGTGTGTGTGTGTGTGTGTGTGTGTGTGTGTGTGTGCTGTTTTTCTCCCAAATGAACATCAATCTATATGTATGTATTTTTATGGGCATCTGCAGTCATTCTTTTGTCTTGTCATTGGACTTGGATAAAAGTGGAAGAGAGGATGAGGCTGATGATGACTTTCTTCGACTCTGTCTTGCTTAAATCTAATTCACACCCAAGTCATCACATCATCTGTGATGTCATTGGTCCCCTTCGAAAACAAAGAATGACCAACAATACCACTCACACAAGTATGCATATATATTTTCATACAAATATATATGCACCTATGTACATGATACATGTATTTGCTTCTCACTCTTCTGTTGGACAATTAGAGCCCTACCCAGCTAGCTTCAGTCTGTCTTTCCAGGAAGTTTTTTCTTCCTCCATCTTATGCCCTCTGTGTCCTAACCAACCTTGACTTTTCGCTATACTAGGGACAGGATCTTCTGGAATGTTTTGTCTTTTTATCTCCACCTCTTGGAACTCTTAACTGCATTCGATATCATCACTTAGACTTTGCCCAACATTCACTAGCCATTATTAACTCTCTCACTCTGAAATTCTTTTATTTGGGTTCCTTTCCCCACTAAGTAGGATCTAAGTTTCTTGAAGAGTATGATGATTTCTTTTCTCTTGGTCTTGTATCTTTAGCTCCCTAATACTGTATCTTGAAAAGGTAGGTACTTGATAAATCCTTGTGATTTGCATTGAATTGAAGAGAAAGAAAATAAATGTTACAAATGGGCTATGGCAAAATCACAACCTTCTTTTGGAAGTCATGTTGAAGAGTTTCCCAGTCTTTAGTGGCTGTGAGGAAAACCAGATGGAGGCTCAGTGTCTGCTAGCCCAGATTTTTTTTTTTGAAGCTACATCATTTGGAGATGGGGCTCAGGATGTCTGATTTGGGGTTGATTCACTTTCCTGGGAAGCATTTTCTTTGGCAACTCTGGTCCCCAAAGGGAAAACCAAATGAGAGCACCTCTCCCAGTGCCAGACTAACAGGAGGGTCTCAATAAATATTTGTTGATGGATTGATTGAGCGATGGCACTTGGGAGAAAGAGGAATTTATTCCCTCCCTCTATATTGGAAACCAAGATCCTCCTGACACCAGTAACTTAAATGGAAAACACCAACAGTCAATCTGAAACAATTCCCCTTTTAGGGTCCTTTGTCACCCTTAACCCTATTCTGATCTTTGAATTTTCTCAGTCGATCAATCAGCACTTATTGGGGATACAAATAACTGAAAGTAGAATCCCAAATTTATCAATAGCAGTAATTCATATTTATGTGGCCTCTTAAGGGTTTTTATATCTATTATTTCATTATCTCCAAATAATAAAATGGCAGGAAAAGATATTATTAAACAATTAAATGATAGGAGGAAAAAATGCTGATCATCTGGCAAGAAAGAGGGCTGATGGGCAAACACCTCCAGTGGTCCCCTCTCATTTATAAGGAGAAATTGAGGATAGTCTTCAGAATTCTGGGCTTGATCGAACTTTTGAGGAAATCTCCAGCTTTACAGAATTCTGAACCAAAAAGATCACAGATCCTATTCATTAGCTCATTTCATTCACACAAATGTGATATTGATGCTATTATCTCCATTTTTCCAGTTGAAGAAACTGAGGATCAGAAAATTTATGTAGTTTGTTTGGGGTTAGGGTGGGGAATCACACATCTAGTATTCATCTGAGGTAGCATTTGAAACTCAGACTTACTTACTCCAAGTCCAAGCAAGACATCTGACATACTCTGCTGCCTCTCATTTAGAAATTTCAGGATTTTAGAGGTCAATTAATCCAACACTAATCATTTTACAAATGAGGAAACTGAGACCAGCAGTAAAAGATGCAGAAAAGAGAACAGGAAAGTTTAAAGGAAAAGCAGAACAATGGAATAGAATATTCCTTTTATCTCCATCCTTCACTTTCTTTAGCTGTCATCAAAGAGGGGAAAGATATACCATATCAGATTATCGCTTTGTATAAATGATGATTTGTAGAGGTTCTAAGAATGAGTGAATATGGAAAAATTCAAATTTTTCCTTCCTGAATATCTATCCCCCCCCTTTGCTTTGTTTTGCATAGGTTTCTTTGTTTTTTAAAAAATAAACTTTGCTCATGTTTCTTTAGTAGTTGAATAATTTGGAAGTCATTTAAATATTTAATATGACAACAGAAACATACTTTTGAGTAAGAATCAAAACAAAATAGAATAAAGATGTATTTACTTCTCTAATTACTGAATTATATTGAGGGGAAAAAAGTTATCTTGCTAACAAGACATTGTTCCCAAGTGTTTCTCCTTGTCTTCATTGTAGCATAAGGACCCCTTGTCTTCCCTAAACCCCTATGAAAGATCAAGACTGAGAGCGTCTGTATGAGAGGTGGAAAACCTGAGACCCCAAACTGAATGTTTGCAAATAGTAGAATTGTAAATGCACAGTATCTGTGCTTGGGACCATTTCACTGGAATGATTAGCAGAATAGAGAGAGGATAAAGATTGTTTATTCAAACATTGGTTCAGTCCTATTGTTACATCTCGTGATGAGATTCAGTTCAATTCATTCCAATTCAACATGTACTCGATTTGTACAAGGTAAAGGATAACTCCACATAGTAAATAGAAGGCAGCTGGCCATAGCTTTAGGAAATCTGGATCAGACACCCCTTAGATGTCATACTTTACTTCTCTCTCCCTTACTTCCCCCCATCCAATCCGTGGACAAAGTCTTTCAATTCTACCTCCATAATCTCTTTCATATAAATATTTTTTCTTTTCTTTGACATTGCTGCCATGCTGGTACAGCCCACCACTTTGCTCCTAGACCATTGTGATATCCTGCTGATTGGCTTCCTTGCCTCTTGGTTCACCCTATTTTTGTTTGTCCTCCACTTAACTGTCAAAGTGAGCTTCAAAAACACAATCAGCCTAAGGTCTCCTCCTCCCTATCCACATTTACTAAACTCCAGTGGCTCTCTATTGCTCTGAGGATCAAATATATTTCCACAAAGTATTCACAATTTCATGAATCGCTCTTCTTCATTCTTTCTTTCCTCCTCTTCATTTTTTTGTCCTCCCCTTGGGGCTTTCACTCACAATTAAAGTCCTACCTTTAATGAAGTCTTTCTCAGCTCTCCTTAGTTTTGGTGCTTCTCTCTGACTCTACCCCTATTTTATCCTGTGTTTAGTTTATACATGATTGTTTGCATGGTATCTCCTCCAACAGACTATGAGCTCCCTGAGGACAGGGGCTAGCTTTGTATTTCTTTGTTTCCCCAATCAATTAGTTTAGTATCTGGTACATAAAGGCTCTTCCTGAAAGCTCTTTGACTTGACTGCGTGGCCATGGACAAGTTATTTAAAGTCCCAGTGTCCCAGGCAATAGTCTGAGATAACTGATTTGCTGATGTGTATCAGTGGAGGAGTTTTCTGAACTGGAGTTCCCCACACTGATGAAACCACATGTCATTGGATCATAGGATCACAGACATAGAGCTAAAAGGGACCGCCAAGTTCATCTAGTTTGAGTGTCTCATTTTGCAGTTGGTGAAACTGAGACTCACACTGGTTAAGGGGCTCATCTGAGACTGCACAGATAATTAGTGATAGAGCCAGGATTTATATGAACCTAGGACCTTGATGCTAAATCTAACTCTTGGATTCTCAAAGTCCAATAAAAAAATGTACAGAGTTCTGAGGCTAGAAAAACAAAAATGAATTTGACGTTGCCCTGAAGAGGTTTAGAATCTTTGGAGGGTGGCAGTGATGGTGGTGCTGATATTTGTTATGTGCACATATACAACTATTTGTGAAATAATTTATTTCATTATTTATTTATTTATTTATTTTAGGGTTTTTTTTTTTTTTTTTGCAAGGCAATGGGGTTAAGTGGCTTGCCCAAGGCCACACAGCCAGGTAATTATTAAATGTCTGAGACTGGATTTGAACTCAGGTACTCCTGACTCCAGGGCTGGTGCTCTATCCACTGCACCACCTAGCCTCCCCATGTGAAATAATTTAGCAGTTCACTGACAACTAGGAGGTAGACTGAGAAAAAAATCTCAAAGTTTACTGATATCTGAACTGAGGCTTAAAGAGAGTTAGGAATTCTAAGAGGCAGATCTGGGGGTGGCTTGTATGTTGCCGGCATCATATACATCCTAAGCAAGGATACAGGAGCAAGACATGTAATATGTATAGGGAATGCCATATATGCCAGTATGGCTGGAATATAAACTGCATAAGGGAGAGAGATGTGAAGAAAAAATACTGTAAAGACAGGCAGAAGCCAGAATGTGAAAAGTTTTAAGTGCCAAATAGAGAAGTCTGTCTTTTACACCAGAGGCTATTGGAGACATTTTTTAAACAGGTTCAGAACTGGGCTTTCGGAAATTGAATTTGTCAGCCAGGTAAAGTGGGTTGATCAGAGAGACGGAGAGAGAGAGTCTGAAATCAGGGAGAGCATTCGGGCTATTGTAAAAAGCAAGAGGTGATGAAAATCTGGTTTAGGGCGGTGGGTTGTCACGAGAGTGGACAGAAGGGGGCAGATATGATGTGATGGGGGAGGTAATGTGATGGTGGAATCAATAAGCATTAGAAGAGGATTGGAATATGGGGGAGAGGAGTGAAGTAGTAGAAAGAATCAAGGAGGTGGGGGGTGCAGAGATAGAATTGGGTGATGAAAAGCCAGAAATTAGCATATTATGTTTGCATTTGTGCATATAAGTAGGTGGGAGAGAAAATATAGGGGAAGATGTATGGAGTTAGGTCAGACTGGTTGAATTCATCAAGTTCAAATAGAACTCAGCAATCTAGAAAATTTGACTGGCACCAGAGGAATGGGAAAGTGGAAGGAACATCAGGGGCTGTGCCGAGCAAATAGGAACAGAAGGCAAAATTGATTAAAAGGGCCAGGTCAAGAAAACATACAAATTCAGAGGTCTTCCATGTGTTCTACAGAGCTAAAATCATAATGATGCTTTGAATGCTGACTGAATATTGGAAGTGGTGGCTTTTTGAAGTCAGTCCCACCTACAGAGTACCGTGAGGGTCTGCCAACACATCTTAGCCTGGTGCTGACAGGCATTTCTATTTCTGTCTAAAAAACCAGATTATTGGCGCATCCCACTGAGTTTTTGGCCTCCTAGTTGGCTATTTGTGGTCCTGTGGGATCTGATCTGTGAGTCAGAAGGTGCATCTGTTGTCTGTCATCCTTACAGTGTGGCAGAGAAGATAGTCCTGAACTTGAAATTCAGATGGCCTGGGTTCAAATCATGTCTCTGCCATATACTTGTACTATGACCGTGGAGAGGAGTTTTTTATGTTGGAAATAGTGTGAGATCTGGACTCACAGGACCTGGATGCAAGTTTTTGTTCTGCTATGTGCTTCCTATATATCTTTGGCAAGTCATTTGACCTGGCCCTTTCTTAATTTCTGAAAGGAGTTTGGTACAGTGGAAATAGTGTTAGATCCATCTTCTGCTAATTACTACTTATGTGACCTTGAACAAGCTGTTACTCTGGACCTGTTTCCTATTTTAAAATTAGAGAGTTGGGTTAGATGACATATGAGAGTCTTTCCAGTTCTCAGCCTATGATTCCCATCTGTAAAATGGGAAGATCTGTAATAACAGAGTTGTGTGCCCCAAATGAGTTTATTTCTGCGGAGTGTGAATTTTTGCTATTGTTCCATGACTCTTTTATATTCATACAGTGACCTGCTTCTGCCATGTCTGACATCTGTGTGCTTCTTTGGAGGCCTTCACTGGTCATCTGGTTATACAGAGACCTTGCTCTTCAGTGTCTCTGTTGCATGAGCGATAACCTCAATCTCCTTTGTCTTTATGGATGACTGTTCTGCTGCATGCATGGAAGAAGATGGGACTTATGACAGATCATTCATAGAGTTCCTGCTGTGATAGTCTGGGGCCCCTGTCCCTGTCAGCATGATGCAGACTAAATCAAATTCAATCATTATTAATAGAAGTTAAGAAAAAAGCAAGTTAGGACAAGTTGAGTCTATTAAGTGGCAATCAAGTAATTTAAAAACAATCCTTGCCCAAATATAAGCTAACTTTGATTTTCTCTTAGTCTTTTGAGGGGATCAATGCCAGCTTCTCCAAGGAGGGATGTCTCACATGGATTAGCCATAAAATGAATGCTACACTGTGCTCAGACCATGCTCAGTAGCAATCCTCTTATTTTACACATGAGGAAACTGAGGTGTAGAGAGGTTAGGTGTGCTTGAGATCACACAGGTAAGAAATGGAAAAATGTGGATTTGAATCTAGGTCCTGTGATTCTTGTCTCATTTTATTTTATTCTATTCTTCGCAAGTTCCAGAATCACAATCACCTACCTCTAAATTGGAAGGCACTTGTTAATTTTATCAACCTGAACTTGACCTCAAACTCTTTCTAGAACTTTGATGATACATGGTCATCCAGCCTTTGATCAATGGAAAGCATAAGCAAGTCTCTTTGTAGTACTACTTCAAGAAAGTGCAGAATCCTAGGTTTTTATTGAAGATATAATAGTCTTTTCTAATAGTCCTGAGAGGGTGGCACACATATCATTTTTCTAGTTAGTGGCCAGAGTAGGAGATAGGAAAAGGAAGGACTCGTTATCTGTCAAAGGATCCCAGCGATGTCTGAAAATAAAGGAGCTGGGAGAGAAGTGGAGAAATAAATGGAGTCTTTGGAACCAGACTACACATGTCATCTTTTCTGAATTAAGGAGACAAGTGGGTTATAATTATATTTACCTTCTCCCATTCACATAGGAGGGACAAGATGGGGCATGGTTGGGGTGAATAATGCAGCTAGGATTGGGAGACTGAAGATTTTTTAGAGGTAAATGAGGTTTGATTCTGACTCTCATTAATCCTTCTGTTCTGTTAGTATTTTATTAATTTGATTAAAGGTTTATTCAAACTCACTCAGAGGAAAAAGGACCAGTCAGTTTTCTGAGAGTCAGAGAGAGCTGTTGTCTGTTAGTATCCTAGGACTTTGTGTGGTATCTATGAACGATAAGACCACATTCTTGATGACCATCACCTCCCTACTGCACTTACTGGTTGACTATAAAATTAAAAATTGCTTGTTTAAGTATTAACTGGTGATTAAAAGAAGAAGGGACTAGCCCCAACTACAAATAGAATGAGCTTCCCAGAATCTGGCAAGTTTGGTTAAAGATTTTATACTCTATATCAAGAGATTGTCTAGACTCCTGAATTATATCAAATCATTCCCTAGGCTCTAATTGTTAGGAAGTTTCTCATAATATCAACTGGAAATCCACCTCTTGTATTTTCCAATTTTTTCTCCTAGGTCTGTCCTCTGAGGACAAACTGAACAAATTTAGGATTACATGATGACCCTCCACACTCTTGAAGAAATCATTTCCATGCCCTACATCTTTCTTTCTTCAGGTTAAACACCTTCCTACAACCAAACAGCTTTTGTTCATTGATTTTTAAATTATTTTTCTTTAATCTGTTTTCCAAGTATATTGCATTTTTTTATTAGAGATACTTATATTTTCAGTTTTTACCTTCCCTTTAATATTTATCTCATCTCACGAAATCATTCATTTCTGTTTGTTCTGTTTCTCAATAACCTTCATATCTTTTATTTTCCTAGATCTCAGCTGGCATAGTTATATGCATGGGATTGGGTGCTGGGGTGGAGGAAAGGGATTACTTCCTTCTATTCCACCATCTTGATTATAAGCCCTCTACCTTCCAAAATAAAACATCCCTACTTGATCACCCATTTCCTTTGCATGTTGCCTCCTGTTAAAATGGAAAAGCCTCAATGATGGGACCTTTCTTTGCTTTAGTATTTATGCCTAGAACCTGGGAACATAGTAAGTGCTATTTATATGGTTTTTCCCCCATCAGTCCTCACATAGCCTGGTCTCAGGGTCCTTCACCATTCTAAACAACACCCTTCTAAAGAACACTATTTGGATGTTTTCCAGATTATTAAAAGGGCACTGTAGACAATTTCATTAGGTTTTTCCTATAGGACTAATTCTGCTCTCACAGTTCAAGAATTTCTAGGGTTTCAGAAATACTGTTTGGGGTCCAGGGAAATGCAATCTGCCCTTTGTTCAAACCCTGTATATCCACTTCTTGGTTATTATTCTTCACTCTATTGTAAATAGCAAAAGGCAGATGAAAAGGGGGAAATATATATCTCATTGGAAAATACTTACTGCGGTCTAGCTAGGGCAATCAAAGGGAGACATCAGTTCCAGATCTGGTCAGCAATAATTCACATTGGACTTTAATATACCATGATAAACTTTTGTGGAATATATCTTTTCAAGGGTGCAGAGCTTTGCCTCTGATTTAACGTTTGGAGGATTGGTCCCGTACTGAGGCAAGTTAGATTTAGAATCTCTGGAAATTCCAGAGCTGTTTTAAATGACTTTCTTTTACCCCTTGTTCCAGCTTCAGCTTTCAAAGAGAATGAGATGTTTTTGGAATGAATTGTGAAGGACTTATATGAAAATTTATATGACTAAGAATTGGATTTGTTCCTCTGGAATATTATGGATTATATTTTATGTTGGAATTGCATCAGTGTGCAGAGCTGCAGAAGACTAGCTTAATGTGGCTAAAAATATACCTAGACTTTCCAACTGCAATATAGGTGTCCCCCATCGCACCCCTCCTCCCCCCACAGCCAGTTTCTTTCCTAATGAGGATGATGACTTCGTGACTCATATATGCAGTAGATGGAGAGATTTTTGAATTTTAAAATAAGCCCAGGACTAATGATCCTTTAAAATATCTCTCACATCTGTTCCTTCCTAGACATCCCTACTACCTAGTACCCTAATTCAGGGTCTTATCTCATGTTTGTACTACTGAAATGATGTTTGAACCAAATTCACTGCCAAAAGTAATTTTGCTCTTCTATCTACTCTTCAGAAATGCTAAATTCATTTTCCTAGAGTGATGTTGAATTGTACCACCCCTTGCTCAGAAACCTTTAATATCTCCCCATTGCATTATCTCCTCTTCTTCCCCCATACTCCCTTATGTATACTCATCTCCTCCCAATTGGACCCTGGACTATCTTTCCAGTCTTGTCTTCCATTATTCTCCTATTGGTATGAACTCCATTTTCTTTGTTGTTCAGTCATTTCAGTCATGTCTGACTCTTTTAAATCCCATTTGGACTTTTCTTGGCAGAGATATTGCAATGTTTTGCCATTTCCTTCTAGAGCTCATTTTATTTGCTGAGAGGACAAATTTGAATACAGGAAGATGAGTCTTCTCAACACCATGACTGGCACACCATTCTCTAGCTATGCCACTGCTGATGTTTGTCTTTCATTCTTAAAGAAGACATCAAGGAGGTGATGCCATGACAAGCACTTGAATTGGATTTAAATGAGGGGGTGCTCTGCTAAGTCACCAGCCTCACTATCTCCTCTGAAGTTATCTGATCCAGTGGCCAGATATGGATCAGGATGACTGGAGATGAACCCTGGATGCGAGGCAATCAAGGTTAAGTGACTTGCCCAAGGCTGCACAGTTAGCAATTGTCAAGTGTAAAGTCATACTATTATCATTTCATATGCCCAATATGAGATTTTCTCTCTTTGTAATTTTTCTCATATTGTTTCTTCTAACTGGAATGCCCTCCTCATTCCCTGCCATCCTTCCCATCTGTTAAAGTCATTTGGCAGATAGATCAGTGGGCTTGGAGTTCAAAGACCTGAGTTCAAACTTGACTTGAGAAACTTAGTAGCTGTATGATCATACACAAGTCCCTTAATCTTTGTCTGCCTCAATTTTCTTAATGGTAAAATGGTTGTTATAAGGATAAAATAAAATATTTTGATAAATCATTTTGCAAACTAAAGCAATGTATAAAGATTAGCTATGGGATTGCTATAATAATAACTGTTATTACTACTTATCTCTCAGAGTTTAACTCAAATATTTTCTTCTCTATAAAACTCTATAAAATTTCTTCTGATTTTCTTTGGAAGAAATGTCCTCGAATTCATCTACATTTTTAGTATTTCTTCGTTATTCCATTTTGATGACATTTCCAGATGCTTCCTCACAATATAGTTAAATATTGTCATGTTATCCCCAGGTCTAGGCAATCCTTCAAGACAAAGATTGCTCATTCACCTCTGAATAGTCCATGACACCTTAATCCAGTGCCATTTCAGATGCTTACTATATAATTTTTGAATGAATAATACATTTTTGTGTTATAAAGAACTGGCCGAGAAATCCATACACTGTTCCTGGATTGGGATTCAATTGTAAATAGGTCAGATAGTCTCAGTATCTGAGGTGCTACTCAGTAGCAAGATAGACACTTTCACAGATTTGGCCCTGGGCAAAAATTGCTAAAATGTTTGTATTGATGAATTTAAAAAATACAATCCCTTGTCAATAAATCTTCAAAGTATTTTTTTTTCTCTAACAGGAGTTCTTAACCTGAGCCCCTGAGAGATTTCAAGTAATCTATTATCTTGAATGAGGAAAAAATTGCATATTCATTTTCAGTAGCCTTTGGATTCATTCATAATCAGAAGAATTTTAAAATATGATTCTTGTAAAAATAAATTTATATATATATGTATATATATATATATATATATATATATATATAATCTGCTTCTCTCATAGCTTCCTTATTGTCCTCGCAATTGAATAAAAATGGGAAAAAAAGGAAAGAAAATCACTCTCATAAGTATAGGTAGTCCAGCAAAAGCACATTTCTATATTTGGCATTCCCAAAATTCATGTTTCTTCGATATTTAAGTTCACTAAGTTTACCAGGAATCAAGTGACAAGTTTCATCTTCAGATTTCTGGAATAATGATTTTTCATTGTACTGTTGGAGTTCTAAAGTCTTTCATGGTATGAAAGACTCATTCTGAGAAGGAAGCTGTAGGCTTCACCAACCTAGTGTCCATGGCAAATCGAACTCCTGCTTTATATCATCCATCAAATGAAGCAGTGAAAAAGACCAATCGTGAATGTAACTTTGCTTCACTATCATCCACCATTTTTGCCAGTGAGAGGAAGGCTGCTTCATTATCAGTCTTCTGGAAAGGACAGTATTCAATTGTTCATTGTAATTGCTCCAAACTCCATTATCTTTTTGTATGGGTCTTTAGTGTTCTTTATCCATAATGTTTCTTTTTGGAAAGCACCAGCTATTTCAAATCCACTATTTTTCTCTAAGCTGCCAGGGGAATTTAGATAAAAAATTGTAAGTGGGCATACATTACCAACATCCTGGAGTTTCCCCATCTCTTTGACCTTAACTTTCCATTGTACCTATCATTTCAGGGCATTCTTTCTATGATTATTTTCTTGTATGAATATTTTGTTTCTTCTCATGATTGTGCTACTCTGCATCTAATGAAGTGAATTTTTTTACTAGTGAATACCTTCACATTGAGGAAAGCACTATTCTGGAACAAGGGAAAAAACCCATAAAAATACAAGCTGATCTCTCTTCCCCTCAGCAGTTAGCCATTACAATGTGATCAATGCACCCTTCTTATTATGCTTATAGTTCTATTAGAATTATGTCATAATATTACTAAGGTTAGAGAGTTCTTGAAAACAATGATCAAATTTAAGAGCTGGAAATAAAACTTTTGTGCTATGAAATTATGAGAGGATTCCTTCATCTCATTTATCCTATATATCACTTTTCTCTATGGGGCAATGTTCACCCTGTTTCCCCTATTAGATCATGAATTTTTTGAGAGCCAAGATTGATTTTTTATCTTTTATTATAGTGTCAGATCTTACACAGTAGGTGCTTAATAAATGCTTATTAACTGATGATGTTGCTGATAACCTGAGAAGTTTCAGAGCTTGCATTTATGTTGGATGATAGGATTTGCAAAAAACTGTACATATTGCATTTTATCTTCGCAGCACTCCTATATAGTAGGTACCATTTTCTCTTTTTTTTTTAGGTTTTTTTTCAAGGCAAATGGGGTTAAGTGGCTTGCCCAAGGCCACACAGCTAGGTAATTATTAAGTGTCTGAGACTGGATTTGAACCCAGGTCCTCCTGACTTCAGGGCTGGTGCTTTATCCACTGCGCCACCTAGCCGCCCCCCATTTTCTCTTTATAGATATTGAAACTGAGACTGAAAGACTTTCCCAGGATTATGGGTCAGGCAAATGACTGAGGTGGAATTTGAAAGTCGCCCTGATGTTATATTCAGTGCTCTTTCAGATCTGGAAGACCTTCTGTAGTGCCCATAGTTCTAGGGACAGTTCCACAGACTAAATGATGGATCTATAATATACAGATGCTCATGGGATGCCAACCTTAGCACTTAAAGCAAAACCAATGGGATTAGCTCAGCATCATGTTAGATTCCAACATGGTACCCTAACAAGAGTAATTGACTGGACCGGGATTTAAATCCCAGTTGATCCACTTGTACAGCCATGAATATACCATGGAACTTCTCTAGCTTTCACTTTCTTTGTCTATTGGATAAGAGGGGGTGATATGAAATATTCCCTAAAATTCTATCTTATACCAATATTCCATGAAGTCAGTGTCAATAAGTTATGAAGTGTATAGAACAGCCAAAATGCAATCAGAAAGACCTGAGTTTGAATCCTGTTTCAGATGGTTATCCATTATGTGACTCCCTGCAAGTCATTTAGCCTCAGTCTGTCTCATCTATAAAATGGGGCTAGCAATAGTACCTCACTCCCAGAATGTTGTGAGAACAAATGAGATTCTACTGTACAGCACTTAGCACTGGACCAGCGACATTTATATCTTAGTTAATGTTTGTCCTTCATTCCTCCTGCCCCTACCCCCAAATCTTAATTGACCTTGATTACTTTCTTCTACTCTAATCTATGGTATCCTAGAATCTCACCTCTTCAGTGCAGTTGGAAAAATGAACCAGATTATAAATGGGAAATGTTTAATCACCTTAACAATGTGGCTCAATAGAATGCCAACTTATTTAAACATTTAATGGGAAGTTGTTAAATAATGACTGCCATGTCTTTAGCATTTTATATATCTTATCTCATTTGAGCACTAAATTAACACTGTAAAATAGGGATTATAGGGATTATAGGTATCTTTGTACCCATTTTATAGATTAGCACCTTGAAACTCAGAATAATGAAGAATTTGTCCATAGTTGTACCTAGGGAGGATATAGCAGAGATTGAATTATAACCCTATTCTGCCTAACTGAGCCTAGAACTTGATTATTTCCCACTACCTTTTGAATTATGGTATCATTGCTCTGAGACCAAAAGTCATATCAGAAGCCATCCTGTTTACCTTGTCAATTTACAAATAAGGAAACTGAGGCCCAGGAAGTTAAGTAACTTGTCCAAGATCTTGAGATAGGTCAGAAATAGAATGTTAACCCAAATCCTCTGACACCAGAGTCAGTGATCTTTCTTTCTTTCCTACCATGAATCCATAGGTAGGGAACCAACCCACCCCCCCCCCCTCCAGAGAAGAAATGAAGGGGTTGTTGAGAAACACTGAGTTGAAAGAAAGCTTTGTCTCCACACAAGTTGGGGCTTTACAAGTATACTTTAGGAACAATAGACTAGAGGAGGGGTTATATTGACCTTGGATGTCACATAGCTCTCAAACTAAAAGGTTTAAGCATCAGAATGCTTTCAGTTGGCTGGATCATTGTTGACTGATAAAAACAATTTCTGGTTCTATAACTCTCTTGTAGAATGCTGATGAGGAGGTTGGCCTGTGTGGTGTGGAGAACAGGTACCTCTGTTTCAAGAGTCCTTGCCAAAAAGAACCACTCCAAGGTGAGTTCCGCCCCAACCCTAGATGCTTTAGGCCAGTATCTTGGAATACCAATGAAGTTATTATATGATGACCCTACATTTGCAATTTACTATTGTGTGCAGATCTTAAAAGCATTTTGAAGGTATTTAGAATTTTAACTACTATCCAAGCTAACTAGTTTTAACGTGTCCATTATCTGTGGATACATATAAATTATATATATGTATATATAAAATGTTATATTTAATCAGTCTGATTCTCTTGTTGCTTTGAAAGTAGATGATCCAAGTTTAACTCAGCTTCCTTAATTTTTATTGTACATGGAAGGAACTTTTTGCCATTCCCCTTAGTCACATTTTCTTTCACATACTGTTATTTTTATTGGTTCCAACTGAAACAAAAGTAGTAAGTTGGCAACTTGTATTCAAATGTAATTTTTGTCTTTGATAAAAAGATAGATGTAGATATTGAGACAGACATAGAAATAAAGATATATTAATATCATATCTCATTCTTACTGCAGTAAGATTTTTCTTTAAGGTCTTCCTGAGTACAAATAACATAATATTTCCTAAAATATGTTGTAAATGAGCTTATTCCAATAGCACTTATAGAGCTGATCAGTAGCAATCTCATCATCCAGTAATCCAGGGTACAAGTTCTCAAGTAGCCTCTACAGAGGTTTTTATTGCTAACCTTTCAAATCTGTCACCCTCCTTTTTTCCTCCTCAATTTCTGGCAAGTAGAGATTTTCTTTTTTTTTTTTTTTTTGTGCCAACATCCCCTGAATTAGCAAAATACTTCCACATAGATGAATGTTTATTGACTATTGACTTTAAAAGGACCACAACTAGAAATGAAACAGAACAGATTTTCCAATGTACCTATGGCAATCTAATTTCATCATTGTTGACAATGGGACCATCAGATTTGGAATGCGATAACTTAGCATCTTATTGCAATGTGGCAATCTTGCAATATAGCATCTTACAATATTGCAAGAAAATGACAGTGGCACTTGAGAAGACAAAATCAAGGAAACTGAATGGACCATTCTGCCAAAGCTTGCTACAGTGTCTGACCCATAGCAGGGAATTAGTATTTTCTAATTGACTGGCCAAATCCAGAGAAAAGAAATGCATACTGGAATAGACATTTATAAAGACTCTAGGATCAAATTTCAATATAACAAAAGGGGAGGAGGAAGATTCCAGGAAAATATTATTATTAGCAGAAATAAAAGTAAAGATAGTAGCACCTTCTGACCCCTCTGTGTAATCTAAAAACATGTTTATGATAATGATCTATGCTTGAGGGTGTCTCCTTGATAAAAAAAAAAAAGTTTTCAGAGACTGCTAGCTGAGGCTACAGACACACAGAAATCAGATGGGATAATACAAAGGGGAAATCACATTTGGGGTTTGAAGGGACCCTATGCATTCTAACTCAGCCACTCTATATGTGTATGCATATATTTCTATATATATGCATAAATGCACTCATTTATGTTTATATATTTATATATACATTCATACATGTGTTTCTATGTAGATATGCGTATATACATTTATTTTTTAATAACAAAATTTTATTTACTATATGTATGACCCAGAAATCATCCTGGGCTTTAAGGCATAGAAAGACAAAAAAAGAAACAATTTTACCCTCAGTAAAATCTTTTTACCCTCAGTGAAATCTTTTTAAAGGTACATTACTATGCTAATTCATTTAGCTTTTCAAAACAAAAATTAGTGAATTCACATGCTCATATAATGGTTCTATCTGGCCTCAAAATATTTAAAAATGACTATACATATAGTTTATCTTGCACTTTAAGATTTTCAGGGACCTTTTGATATAAATGATCTCATTTTATGCTCAAAACAATGCTTCCATGTTAATACTATGGGGATTAATATTTCCATTTTACAGATGAGCATTTTGAAGGTCAGGGAACTGAAGTAATTCACCCACAGTTATTGTGGTAACTGTATTTGAATTTTGAGATCCTACTTCTGAGGACTAAGATGCCTTAATTCACAGAGCCTCCTAAATAAGTTGAATAAGCTAATTAAAAGAACAGTTTGACATTTTCCAAACTAAGTAAACATATTCCTCAACACTTTACCAATGTTTAAAATTTTATATATACAAGAAAGCAAATCTGTCATTTGACCATTCTTGCTGTGATGTTCCTCAAGTTACACTAACTCATTAACATTGTTTTATTTTGTTCCAATTTATAGTGGAGAATTATTTATGAAACTCCCATTTCGCCATTTTCCATCTATGCATTTCTACTTTAAAACAATTTCTAATATGCCCCATATGATGTTTTCTATTTGCCCAGTTTCCTTGTCTGTGTTTTCTCAGTCCCTTGGAAAATACCAAAGAGAATTTTACTCAATTAGCTTTGATTGTCCAGAGATGATAATTAGTTTTGTAGACCTGTCATCTTCGGCAGTGGGGAAATTTCAATAACGAGTTAAATGTAACTACATTTTGCCAGTGCTTTCCATATTTTGTTGCCTTGTAGAGATGCGATGGTTTTTATAAAACCCGTGGAGCAAATTCATGAGAATAGGACTGTGAGGTTATATTGCTGTGGGAACATTGCAGTTCCCGATTCTCTAAAAGGGTTGCATATTCTCAAATCACTTTTGGGATGTGTGTGTGTGTGTGTGTGTGTGTGTGTGTGTGTGTGTGTGTGTGTTCTTTACAAGTTTGTGTGTCCCTGAGAAGTTCTTTCTTTATGACTGTCACATTCTTTTCATCCAGAAGCTGGGTATTCCATTGTTGCAAAAACCTTCCCAGTGCTGCTCCCAGATTCTGATATTTTTATCTCATCAGTCACCACATCCACATCTTTCCCTCCTTTCTTTATTTCTAAGCTTTTTAATTGTATTTTCCAACCTGCCTAGGGTTCACCTTATCATAGTACAGTTGAAAGAGTCATATTGATGTAGTGGGGGGGGAAACCCCCCAGCAACAACAACAGCAGCATTGACTTTGGAGTTAGTGGACCTGGGTTCAAATACCTCTCTGCTGATTATTATTACATATGTGACTTTGGACAAGTCACTTATCCTCCCTGTGTCTTAGGTCTCTTATCCATAAACTGATTTTGGACTTCTTTGGATTCTCTAGCTCTATACAATATGGATTATTTTGACTTGACCCCATACTGTTCCCCATGCTTCCATTTTGTTTATTGTCTTTCTCCATTAGATTTGAAGATCCTTAAAAGGCAGGGACATATTCATTTTGGTTTTGGCATTTCATTTTGTATTGTATGTGCTTAACACAGTGGCTGGTTAGGACAAAGTTGGTCCTCAATAAATATTTATTGACTATTGATTATTGGAGTATTGAATTATTTCTGAGTTTCTTTCTTTTTTCCCCTTGATCTATGGTCTTGTGCTAAAAGTGAAAGAGCCATTTCTATTTGTAAAATGGATGCTGGGTTATTATAGAATATAAAGAAGAGAATATTTTCTCATTATGTAAAACTGACTAATACCCATGCTGCAGAGTTAATTCTAAAAATGTGCAGTGGGTGAACTTAATATTCAAAATGAGGGACACCTTGCTACTTGCACAGGAATCTAGCTACAATTTCAAGAAAAGGGGAAAAATATTTTCCAAATTGTTAATACCCCAATATAGGTGGTGATGGTGGGAGCAGGTACAACAGTGAATAAGGAACACTAGTTCCAACCTACTATTTTTTCCAGACTCATTGAACATTAATCTTTGGAGCTTTCCTGGTCTCACTTTCCCCAGCTGTCAGATGAAGGAGCTAGATTAGCTGATTCTTTCAAGGTCAAAATCTATGATTTCATGATCATATCCACCCTTCACATATTCTTCATACAAATTGGCATAGAATCCAAATGTCCCTAAGTAGAAACAGTGACTTCAAAAGTCTAAGTATCATGGTAGATCTGGCTTAAATTGTGGGACTGTCTGAATTTGGAACAGGTAGAAGCTAACCAACTCACCCATCATTCAGGGAAAGAAAACTGAATTTAGTCAAAGGAATGAAAAATTAATCTGATCACTGGTCCTTATTAACTATGTCACCTTGGGCAAGTCACTTCACTTTTCTTAAATTGTTTTCTCATCTTTAAAATAAAGAAACTGAATGTTTGAGGTCCTTTCTAGTCTTGAATCTATTATCCTATGAACCCAAGTTGAAATGAGTAAGAAAATCTCTGCTCAAATAGTTGGGAAGTTGTCTCTAACTGGGTAAGGATGCTTTGATGTAATTGAACTATTATTTAGCTGTTTCATGCTAATATTGGAACTTTCTTTTTGAATAGGCCTTTACATTTTTTTTAAAATGAAAGATGTAACCAATACCTTATAGTTTCCAGATGTTCATGTAAAAATATCAGGAAATATAGCACATTAATTAGTTGTCTTCTCTCAAAATCAATCAATAATCTTTTATTAAAAACCTTCTACAAGTCAGAAACTGCTCTAAATGCAGGGGATGCAAATATGAAAAAAAACAGACAATTTTTGCTCCCAGCAAGCTCACATTCTAATAGGGAGATAAACATGTAAAGGGGTAGTTCACTAGGGAGAAGAGTTTTGGTTAGGCGAGCCGCAGGAATTATGAGTGTAGTCAGAGTTTGCTATACCCTTTCCAGTAGCAATAGATATTTGACTATTATTCTCGGAGCAAAATCAAATAGTGGAAGGGCTGGAATGGGGAATGACTGGAAGGGGTCAGCAGAGCAGATATCAAGGTACCCATACTAAATGGATTCTGATATCCTAGTTCATGGCTGCATGGTTTGGCATGATCTGGGACTAAATAGATGAAAGTAATCCTCTAATAAGATCAACCCAAGCCCAGGAGAGAGAGAGCCAAAATTCCACTAGAAGGGAGAGGAAGGACATGGGAAATGAGGAGTATGGTTACACTCTCAGAAGATTGGATTCTGAAAGATCATTGTGTCTGATGAGAAGAAGGTCAGTAAGGGCAGAGCAGGTGGAAAATCACAAGAACAAATTTATGAGCATAATTTGCCTAAAGACAACACAATGAAATCTTCTGCAATGAAGGTACATTCAAGAATAGTTATAACCAAGATAGATTTTCAAAGAAGATTGTCTGTTTTCTTTTCCCTGGTTTGAGCTCAGAAATCATTATTTTATATTGTTATTTGTTATTATACAAATATTTTGTGGTGGTCCAGATTTTTATTCATATTAATAATTACAAATGTTATCAGGAGGGGGAAAAAACATCCATTGTATCTGGATGACATGCTGCCTTAAGAGCTCCATGCTGAATGGATAGCCATATTTTTATGTCTTTTTTTAGTGCTTGTAGAAATTCAAGTTCAGAAAACTGTAGTTTCTTTTGCAATCTCCTGTTTACTCTATGAGCAGAAATCAGGAAAAGAAGCAATTGATTAACCGAGGTCATTCTCCTTCTGAAGCATGCACACAGTTCCCATTAATGCTCATTAGAACTAAGGAGAACCTTCCTGTAACAAATTAAAAATAGACATAACCTGTTATGGCATAATCATAGACACAGATTAATACGGTCTAGAATTACAGCACTCCGCCGAAGCACATCAGACTCCAAATCCACCAGAGATGTTTCAGAGACATCGGCTGTAATTACAGCAACATAGTTCCTAATCATTTAATTCCCTTTTCTACCTAAACTGAACATATAAGTGAGTTTTAAAGGATTGTATAAATAAATTTTTAATTATAAAATGATGTTCTATCATCCATTATTAATAGTAACCAACAAAGCATGATGTTTATGTATGAGTCTATTAAGAAGAAGAGCTAATGTATGGATGTCGGTCCTAACAAGAGGGCCTCAGTTCCTCTTGAATTTGGGAATAGGGCTGAATCCATGGTGCAAGCTGGTGAATGCAGTCACAGAAAGAGAGGATTAGCATGCCAGCTGGGAAGCAGAAATGCAGTGAAAACATTTTGTGTTGGTTGTTTTGGATTTGTGTTCCATCTATGATTAAAGATTTTATTTGTCAGGATCGTGCAGTTGTGAAAATGTGAACAAGGACCTTTTGTGCAGAATGCAATTCTTCCCAAATGGATGCAAGATAATGTGATATACAGAGTCCAAGATGTTTATAACAAATAGACCTCACATCCTGGTCATATGGGAAATTTCTAGGAAATCAAAGAGTTTTTTGGGTTTGGTTTTTTTTTTTTTTGGTTTTGGTTTTTTAGGGGATCTGGTGCTTTCTTATGTTAGCGATAACAGATTTCTGAAATCTCCATGGCCAGCTCTAAGCATTCGCTTGTCTCGTGGCAAGATTCAAATAGGCTGCAGTCGACATCACAATTGCAATTGCAGTCGTTTCTGGGGTGATTCTCATCAGAGGCATGGTGGTATCGATGAGATGGACAGCATGTGTTTATACACACAGTTTCACAGGTATCCGGTAGCATTAGAAGACAATCCAAAAACTGGCAAAACAGACAGGTGAGGATAAGTGAGGCACATTCATCTGTCCAAAAAAATAAAAGAAAAAGAAGAGAAGAGAAAAATAAGATTATAAGAAAAACAAAAGTGTAGTTTTGAGGAAGGCATAATGGTTGAAGTCAGATAGAAAATTTAAAAAGTGTAAGTGACAAACAGGACATCCAATTCTGAATGAATGACCCATATTTCAGTCACAATTACATTTTTTCTTTCAATTTTTTTGAAATATAATCACAGATTCAAGGTACTTTGTTAATGTGTTCACCACTAACCCTTTTTCGCATGTTCCCTCTTCCCTCCAATAAATACTCACACAAAGTTACTTTTATCTGTAATTTAAAAAAATATTATTTAGCATTGTCCCAGTCTGGTTTCTTAAGTATACAATGAGGATAATAAAATTTGTGCTACATATGGGGGTTGTTCTTGGAGGAACACTGGTACAATGTGAAGCTCTCACCCCAAAGGTGTAAAGTATTTTATTTTATTAGTTCCACTTCTCATGCCCCTCCTTTATTATAGATACTCACCATCGAGGTGCTTAGGTTAAGATACATACTAATCTATTTAAAGAAAAGTTCCCTTTAAGAAAATTGGCTTAAGAATTCATTATGTGGACCTGTAAAAATCCAAAAAGGATCTCCAAGGGCATTTCTGGTAATTGGGAACTCCAGCCAAACAGCTGCAAGAGCTTCCCGCTGACTATATTTTATTTTTCATTGAGGAATATGCTAGAAAATTTGGCAATCCTATTGCTATAATAACTTTTCACTTTTTCAGGTAGGAAAAAAAACAACTTCTTAAAACTGGCTGGTTTTGTGTAACTTAGAAGTGAGTGAAAAGGAATCAAGGCAGGATATCTAATGAACTGAAATCATCTGAAGATCATGGCTGGCTGAAAAAGTGCTCCCTCACCACCCCAAGAAAACATCCCAACTTTCTCTTTTCCTCCAAGATGGACTGATTATCTGTTTAAAATTTAATTTTCATAAGGAATTTTATTCAATAAAATGTTCATAACTAACAGTTGTTGGGTTCAATAAACAGTAACCTGATCATGAGACAGAAAAGTTTGCTCCAGTAAGACCCAGGCTCCCCTCCAAATTCCCTTGTACCCTCAACTCACTTGCCTCTAATAACTTTTTAAAGCTATTTTTTCTTTGTGGTTCATAGGCTTGTTAAATTTTTAAGAGGAAGAAAAATATGGAAACTCTCCCCAAATAGAAGAAATATCTTTTTTAAAAAAGAAAATCTCCCCCTACCCCCTTTGTAAAGTATTCCGTAAAGCTGTACTGTGAGCTGTGAATTTTGGTATGTATTTTTTTTTCCTTTTAATGAGATGGCAGTGAGAACTCCCCTCTGACTCTTCCTGACGAGTATAATTGTCACAGAAGGCTGCAGGTGCTGGGGCAATTACTCAATATTTATAGTATAGGCAGCCGTGCGCCCCTAATGCTGCCCGTCTCAGTGAACGGCACTTGCCTTTTGCCAGTTCTGGTTGGTTTTGAGTCACACTGTGCCAGCTTTTGGCATATGGACTGTTCGCCAATCTCCCATAAATAACCAGAAAACCATCCACAAACATATAGAAGCATGCTAGCAGGCTGTATACATTCCAACAGGTCTATGCATTTCAGAATAGGGAAGTGTTAGCTGTTAGACATATGGGGGAAAACCTTCAATGCATTAGTGGCTAGGAGATTGTGGCAGCAGCACCTAAAAGGGAGAAGGTTGGCAGTGAGGACTCTACTTTGCTCTTGGGGGCAAAGGAACCATCAGCAAGTTGACATAGATTTGCCTTAATACCATTCAAATAGGACCCACTATAAGCCCCTGATGGAAAGTTTACATAATACATAATACATGTGTGGTAGAAAATATCTATCTATCTATCTAGCTATCTATCATCTATCTATCTAGATATAGATATAGACACAAATATACACACAAATCCTTGTGTGTAAAGTTGAGGGGGTGGGACCATATATTTTCTTTAAAAAAACAAAACAACCAAAAACATTTTACCATATTGTAAGAATAAGTGTGATTGTGTTTTTCTGTGATCAATACATTATCTCTAATGTTAGCAATTGTAATATCTATTTAATGATGTCAAAATTTGAAAATTTCTTGGGTTTTCCCATTTCTTAAGAAATATTACAGTGAATAACACACTGGACATTGGAGACAGAAGACCTGATGAGGTCATGGCCTCAGGCATTTTCTTCTG
The DNA here is from genome assembly GCF_037893015.1 of Macrotis lagotis. Lineage (NCBI taxonomy): Eukaryota > Metazoa > Chordata > Mammalia > Peramelemorphia > Peramelidae > Macrotis > Macrotis lagotis. Next base: position 162,509,142 of record NC_133665.1, on the reverse strand, counting down.
GCTAGTTGGCACAGTGGACAGAATGTTTGATCTGCAGTTGGGAAGACCTGAATTCAAATCATCAGGTATATATTAGACATATGACCCTAGGAAGGCACTTAATCTTATACAGCAGATACTAGCCCAGTGGGCAGAATGCTGGGTCTAGAATTTGAAAGACCTGAATTCAAATCCTAATTCAGACATTTTACTACCTATATGATACAAATCATTTAACCTTTGTCTGCCTCTGTTCCTTGTTGTTGAGAAGACCAAATAAAATAATTGTAGATGCAGGCATACATGTTAACTTCCTATCTTTGTAAGAAAGCTTGGACAAATCACAATCTCTTTCCATCTGAATTTCAGCATTTGTATTATGGGAATAATAAAAGCATCAAACTCCCAGGGTTATTACGAGGAACCTATACACAAAAGCTTATGTATGATATAGGTGCATATATGTTCATATACATATACACACAAATATATATATTATAAATATTTTATTTTTTGAATATCTTCTAACAACAATATGACTATAATAATAATAATAGCTTTTAATAATATATATTTATATAATCCTTTCAGATACATTTGTACAAGCACAAGACATTTATAAGTGTGGATATATATTTAGACATATGTATACATATGTGCCTGAAAGCATTTTACAAAAGCTACCTATTCTTATAAAGTATTATTTATACATGTTTAAAACATAAGAAAATAGATTTCTATCTGAAAGGGAACTTGGAAGAGATCTACTCATTCAATTGCCAATGGACGAAGCTGGGGCAGAGAGAAATGAAGTGTTTTGTCCAAGGTGACAAAGGTAGGAAGTAACCAAACTGGAACTGGAAACCAGACTTTGGGGACTCCGTGACTTTCAGTGTAAGTGATGAGACTAATTTTGCCAAACAGTCTGAAGTTGGCCTCCTTCTCCGGTCTTGGCTTCCAGGACACATGGTAAACCTTATTTCAAATGTTATTTTTTCTGTATCCCTTGGCAGAATTATCATTAGGTCCACCTATGCCCCCATTTTGCACTTGAGAATAGAACTTGTTTTCTCAGTTTCTAAGTTAGTCTTTTTTTTTAAATTTGGTCGTAAAAAGTGGCTACTCTTGCCCAGGGTAAACATGGCGACATTAATGAATTGAAAACAGATTTCTCCCCTAACTTGAAAATATGTTCCAGTCTTTGCTTTCTCAAAAGAAGTATTAAGGAATTCTACACTAGCAGAGGGAATCGTTTTGCATATGGCCTGTTTTTGTTTGCACAAAAGTAAAATAAGCAGTTCAGAACAAATTTTCTAACTTGTTGGAAAGAAAAATGGAGTTTTACTTCCTGAGAGCAAGGATATTTTCTTTTCTCTTGCCACACTTTTTCATGGGACTTTAATGTTTAAAAAAGACCAAAACACATGACCGGAGTCCCCTTCCAGCATCCCTGCCTCTTCCCACGATTGATCAAAGATATGTTTTTGTTTCCTTCTGGGCTCATTCCAAAGAGGTCACAGACCTTAGATCCAGTATGACCTTGAACAACTGAAACCTTGCTATTTTCTAATGTTATGTATCTTCTTTTCTCTCTCTCTCTTTTTTAAGAATCATAAAGATTTGGCTTCACTAAAACACCATGTATAAACAAGTTTTTAATTAGATTTAAACTTAAAATGGATTTTAGAGATAATTCAATCTAAGCACCTCATTTTACAGATGAAGAAAATGAGTTCCAGAGATTTTGGATGCTGTGATCAAGTCAAGACAGGAAGTATGGGATGGTATAGGACAGATTTCTACTCAGGTCTTCTATTTCTACATCCTCCACTCTTTCCATGAAAGCATTTCCCATGAAGCAAGAGAAGATCCAAGAATTCTATTATATGCCCTTCTTCGTTTTAGGGAAAATAATTTAAGAACAATGAAATAGAAATCTATAGAGTCCATTTTGTTCCAGACTCAGAATGATACTAGATGCAGTTACGATGGCATGAAAAAGACTAAAATGAAAGAAATCTTAACATGAATTTTGGCTGGGGATTTGAACTTGAAAAGAGTTGGCTTCCTCCGAATACTTCTGATTAATCCTCATTCCATATTTTTCTTCTTCCTTTTGGGGGTTTAATTATTTTTTTTGCAAGGCAGTGGGGTTCAGTGACTTGCCCGAGTTGACACAGCTAGGTAATTATAAAGTGTCTGAATTTGGATTTGAACTCAGTTCCTCCTGACTCTGGTGCCCGTGCTCTTTCCACTGTTCTGCTAAACTGCCCCTGGGGTTTAAATCTTGGCCCCGCTTTTTTGGTTAGCTTTCACCAGAATCTTGTAGTAAACATTAAGGAGATCCCAGCTGGATGTGCCTAAAAGCTCATCATATCTTGAAGGAACATTTTTATTTGAATGTTTAGCTATGGTAGACTTTAGATGAACCCGAACAATGCATCCAGACAACAAAAGGACTGCTTCCAGTCCTGTGTTTCTTGTCTTTCCTGTTTCTGCTACTTAGTATTAATATTATATATAGAAAGGAACAGGATGAGAACCTTTGGAGAAACAGCAACCTATGCCACATTATTACCCATTATTCTGCCTTAGCACCCCTTTCTGCAATATGTTGACACTATTGGAGATACTATCCAAGATGTTCAAACATGCCACCAGGAGAGCCCTGATGGGTTAGACTATGGGAATGAGGTGTGCATGCCTCTTTTCTCCATCATGCTCCCTAATATGTCAATGTATCATTGCATGGAAATACCGAAGATAACGGATGAATTTCACAGGACCTCTTTATGTTTTTGTTCAACCTGGGACCCTAAAGTATCTGATCCAAAAATAAAGAAAATCCTTACCCCATCCCTTTTACAACTGGAAGTGCTTCAATTTAAAAAAAAAGTACTTTAACATATAATGTGAATAAATAAAGTGTGATTGAGTGTCTTTCTATAACCAATGTATCATCCCCAATGTTTTCAATTGTAATACATATTTAAATATGTCAAGTGCTATTTGAGTTCAGACAAGCACAACTAACTTTTAAGTCAGTTCTTTAGAATTAGAATGACTGGATTTTGGTGATCCTGAGTAAATTTGTGCTTTTATTTTTTTCTGAGTAAATGAACTGAAATAATTATAAAATTGAAACATTTTATAAGGTGACACGGCTGCATTTAATTGTATGAAATTTACAGGGTAGAAAATGTAATCATTTTATCCAGTAGGCCATGGTGTAATTAAGACTATTCTTTTTAGGTACCTTATATTTATGATTTTCCCCTCCACCTAGATAGCATGTATCAAATTCAAAATTACACATCCATTAGGCATCTTCTCAGGCTTTAAACACACACACACACACACACACATTCACACGGTATGTTTTCTAATAACACATATATCCTTCCATTCATTAACCCCAGTGATGCCCTAGCAATCAAAAGGGAGTTAGATAATCCAGGACCCAGAAGACAGACAGAGAGAGAGAGAGAGAGAGAGAGAGAGAGAGAGAGAGAGAGAGAGAGAGAGAATTCTCTAGACTTTCTCCATTATTCTGGAGAGGGGCCACACAAAAAGCACATTTTCCCAACAAAGTGATGTTGGAGCACATAGACTCTGATGTTCAGTGAAGAGACTTAAATTCCCATCAGAGCACACACCATGAACTGTGCTAATGGAAGCAGCACATTTTACAAAATCTGCATGGGTGAGGCTTTTTCATCCTGTTTTAAGTGGGGCAATGTATATAAATAATAGATATTAGCAATTAAGCATCCATTCCTATGCATGGGTTTATACATTTGAAAATAAATTAGCCACAAACTGCATAAAAGTGGATGTCAGCTTCCCTCTTTCTGTTTCAGTTTTCCCCCTGCTATTCTTGAAAGACTTCACTGTATTTATCTCAGTAAGAACAATGACCCCCCCTCCCCATTTCTCAACTCCAACATTATTAAATTAATTGCAGCCACTAAATCTTCCAATAACTAAGTAACTCGATAACTCTCAAATTTCTTGGTTGCTTTTTTTTTTCCTTTTAGGATTGAGGACATTGAGAGTGTTTTGCACTTCCTTCCCTAGTACCATATTCTGGGTAGTTTATCCTCTTGCCTAGTACCAAAAACTCTTTCCTTGATGTCCTGTCACAATGGGGTGAGTAAAGGATGAACTATTAGCTGACAGGTCAGTCATAAACTTGCATTTCCTGGGTCAGACTGGCTTCAGTCCAGATCTTAACAAAAGCAACCTCATTCAATTAGCCTTATTAATTTCCTCGGCTATTTTTAACAATGAAAAGAGGGTTATTTATGTTGCACAAAGCTACTGTGTACCAGTTACCATTTTAATGGAGCAATTACTATGGCCCTTCATTGAGAATGCAAAGACCCAGACTAGGAGCCAGTCTCATTATTCAGGGATCATCTATACAATAGATCAGAATATTTCATTGGGAACATTATGGCTTATTGTGTTGATCTGTACATTGGGAGTTCTTAAGTCAAGGATTGTTAGCCTGATCCCACTTGGATACCAGTTCCAAGTACCCTGGGGACAATTCTGTAGAATGTTTTATTATTGGACTTCTCATTGGGAATTTCTGATTCTGGGACTTTGTGCCCATGTTGTCATTTGAGAATGTCTGTTAATTGCTTAGGCATTCATTTTGCTGTGTTACAAGGGAGGAGGTTTCTGGGCATTATTTTCTCCAAAGAAAGTGGCCTTTCCTAATTTCTCTGATTATTTTCTCTTGAAATTTCTTTACATATCTTTTTAATTTACCTTTTTATGCACATGCTAAATCGTTCCAATAGAAAATAAGCTATTTGAGGGCAGAGACTGGTTTATTTTTTATCTTCATATCCCAATACTTTGGATAAAATTGTTATTTAATTTTTTTAAAAAATTGAATAGTTGAACAAAAAATCCAGTAATAATTTAGTATTACCTAGAAGATATCATTTTTTCCTTTCATATTTTTGTGATCTCTCTCTCCCTTCTTTCCTCTTTCTTCTTCTCTCCTTCCTCCCACCTCTAATGCTTTCTTTGTCTCATTCTCTGTTCCTCAATCTCCTTTTTCTTTGTCTCTGTCTTTGTTTCTCTACCATAAACACGAATATACCATAATTAGCATAGTATTACATAGAATCTTTCAATACTAACCAATATTTTCTATTTAAGTAGATTTGTGTTAGAAAGGTGAATGAATGAAGAAAAACAACCATGCCTTTTATATAGAAAAGAATCCATAAATGTATATAACACAGTTTTCTGTAGATTGGGCTTCTGGCTTCTGGGTACATTGGAATGGATGCAGCCTCTTGGAATTTTCATTGATGTTCTTATGGGTTACAAGATTATAGAAAGAGATTCTTGAAATGGAAGGGAAACCAAACTCATTGAAACCAAACAAATTGAGAAACTAAGGTCCAGGAAGATGAAAAGACCTGAGTGCGATCAATTGTAAAATGAAAGAATGGAAAGGTTTTCTTTTACCCTACTCAGATAAAACTATGTGGACCCTGAATTGTATCTGTCATTTTTTTTCTAAAGTAGTAATATTCCAAAAAATGAAGTAATGTTTCAAAGATGGATAAATAAGTATTTTAAATTTTGTATTTTATTTTTCCCCCAATTACTTATAAAAACAATTTTCAACATTCATTTTTAAAATTGAGTTCCAAATTTTTTCCCTTCCTCTCAACCCTCCCATTTAGAACTCAGGTAATTTGATATAGTTTATACAAGTGTAGTTATGTAAAACATATTTCCGTATTAGTCATGTTGTAAAAGAAAATATAGACAAAAAATCTGAAGAAAAATAAGAAAGTCAAACAAAAATATGCTTTGATCTGTTTTCAGTCTCTTTTGAGTCTTTCTTTGGGGATAGGTGGAATTTTTCATTTGAGGTCCTTCAGAGTTATCTTGAATCATGGTGTGGCTGATAGGAACTAAGTCTATCATAGCTGATCATCTTACAAAATTTCTGTTTCTGTGCAATGTTCTCCTGATTCTACTCATTATACTTGCAATAGTACACGTAAGTATTTCCAGGTTTTTTTCTGAGAGCATTTAACTCATCATATCTTATGTCACAATTATATACCAGAAAGTACTTCAACCTTTCACCAATTGAAGGGCATTTCCTCAATTTCCAATTCTTTGCCACCAGAAAAGAGCTGCTATAAATATTGGGCAGAGTTCCAAATTGTTCTACATAATGGTAGAATCAGTTCACAACTTCACCAACTATTATTTAGTATCTCAATTTCCCAAGTCCCCTCCAATATTTGTCATTCTCCTTTTCTGTAAAATTAGCTTCTCTAAGAGATGTAAAGTAGTAAATAAGTACCATTCGGATTATTCTTTTTTTTAGTTGTTATTTTCTAGAGTATATTTTTGTGCCTCTTTTACCAAACTGTTGACTCTTTTTTCCCCCATAATTTTCTTGTATCACTCTCATTTCTCTTCCCAATTTTTCCTTTATATCTCTTATTTGTTTTGAAAAAATCCTTTTTTTGTGCTCTTTCATGATCTGAGATCAATTTCAATTTTTCTTTGAGATTTTGGATGCAGGACTTTTGACTTTTCTGTCTTCTGAGTGTGTGTTTTGATCTTCCTTATCACCTGGGTAGCTTTTTCTAGTCAGAAATTTTCTTTTGTCTGATCATTTTCCAGTGTATTTCTTGACTTTTAACTCTTTGCTAAAAGAGGGCTTTGCTTCGGGTTTTGTGCAATTATTTTCAGAGATACCTCTAGAGGTCTGTACATTTTCAGTTTGTCCAAGGTAGTAAGATCTAAGGAGAGGGATGTTTGCTTTTCTTTTGGTCTTGTGAATAACCTCAAGAACTCTTTTCTGCTGGAACCACGATGAGGGTTCCTGTTCCAATGTGATTACGATGTCTTGGGTGCAACTACTTCTTCTTGCCCTCAGCTAAAACTCACAACTGCAATTCAGATCCAAGTTTGTACAAAGCACTAGAGTCCTGTCCCCAGTACCTGCAAAAAGGCCCCTATAGTCCCCTTCTGACCAGGTGTCTGACCCCCTTACTTTCTGTGAGCTGAGAGCTCCTAAAGCAGCCCTTGGTCCCACTGATTCAGTCCCTTAAAAGATCTGTTCCTTAGGTTGCTGAGGCCAGATCTGTTCTGGACTTACTCCACTTTCATCCAGGTGTGACAGATCTTTCCTGTTGAACTTCTAAGTTATGTTGGGCTGGAAAATTATTTTTATCTCATCTTTTTGTGGGTTCTGCTATTCCAGAATTTGTTTTGGGGGTATGATTTAAAGGTCTGTAGAGGGATTTTGGGGAGAGCCCAGGTGAGTCCCTGTCTTCTCTGCCATCTTGGCTCCACCCATGAAGAAATGGGAAGTGTTTATTTTGAGCAAAGGGCTGAGGTTTAGAGGATTAAATGAATGAGTTCCCTGGAAGTGAAAACTTCTTGGTGAGGACACTCAAGTCAGTTAATGCATGTTGGCACTTTAAGTGCCTTGCCCAGAATCATCTAGCCAAAATATATCAAAGGCTAGACTTGAACCCTGATCTTTCTAATTCTAAGACAGGCCCTCTGTCCTGTGTACCAGAAAAGCAAGACAAGTCCTGTTCTCTGTTGTCAATGCTCAGTTCATGTTCACTTTCAGGGGGAAAAGTTTCTTTAATAAATTGAAACAATTAAAAAAATGGAAACACTTTAAACAAATCCATAAACTTGGACCAGAAAACACAAATCATTCTGAGAGCTGGCTGGAAGGCCACTGTGGATTTGTCTTACTCTTAGGTGCTCCTTCCAGAGCCCCCTACAATATTTGAGGACACATCTTGTTCCCCCCACCTAGGTGTGGAGTGTTTACTCAGGTACATCACTTTGGTAAGAATTCTACCCTGAAACCTTTTACAGGTTGCTTTGTAACCTGAATATCACTTTAATGATATATCCAAGTCTTGCATAGCTCATATTCACACCTACAGGCATATCCAGGAATCAATACTTCCTACAGACATTTATTTTGTCCTCCATAGGCAGCTGGTATTTGATTCTTTGCATTTCCTACAAATTTTATTTGTGTCATTTGGACCCTCTCATCCCAATGTCTTTATACAATGACAAAGAAAAAAAGAATCCCAGGACTTTTGAGGAGAGTTGGGAGAGAGAGAAGCTTGTACGTAGGAGCCCAGCAAATAAGACTGATTACATTCTAGCCACTTAAAAAGCAAAACAAAATATGTTTTTCTATGGATTCCCATCTTTGAGAGCAAAAACACTGCTGAGTAGCATGTTATTGCCAAGTGACCTTGACATGTGTCATTCACTGTTGACTAGATTCTGATCCCTCTCTTTTAATATTCATAAAGATTTCTCCAAAAGTAAGTCAGTCTATGTGATTCTCTTTACAGGGTTGGGGGAGGGAGGGGGGAAAAGGTTTTATGTAGAAATCTGTTGAATTTTAAGAAACATACCATCATTGTCTCTCTGATGAAATGATGTATCGTTTTGAAGGTATGAGAATTTGGTTTGGCATTCTTCAGGAGAAGATAGTGATGTACTGGATGCTGACAGTTTTTTCTCATTGGGGGCTTCCTTGGATGGTGCGTCGGCAATATTGAATTCGGATACTGAATTTATAACGATGCCCTTAACAGATTTCTCATCTGAGTGCTTTTCATTTGTGAGTTGAGTATCTGAACAAAAACACATATACATACACACACATAAAATAAACCTGAAATTGTTTATATAGGAACTCTAACCCAGTATCCTTAAAAATATAGAATTCAAAATCATCGATTTTCAGGTCAAAAATGCATACCCATTCTAGACTTTAAAGAGTAAAACTTTTAGTTACCTATTATAATATTATTATTATTTCTACTTATCTATTAAAAACTGTCTCTTTCCAATAAAATATATCCTTCAGGGCAGGAACCACTTTGACTTTTTCTTCTGTATTCCTACAATTGCCTGGACCAAGGTAGGTACTTATATTTGAATTGAATGAAAGAAATAATTCCAAAAGATATTTTTTAGAACAAGATGGAAATGAGACTTCAGGCTCAAATGTACAGCACAAAATTTTCATGATGAGAATGAAGAATTATTTATCTATGACTATTTTACTATAGAGAGACAGCATAGTAGAGTGCATAAAGAGTTGATCTCCTAAACCAGGAAGATCTGGATTCAAGTTGGGTCTCTGATACATCTGGGTTGCTTGATCCTGACCTTGTCTCTTAACTGGTAAGAGCTATAGGAAATTCTCTAAAACTATATAAGTCATAGAAAAAGTCTGGACCTGAACTGGTTGAGGGAGTTCCCAAAAGAAATGAATTATAGCTCTATTCCCTAAGTCTAACCTGCTTTATTAGAGATATTACAGTTGCTAAGTTTTGTCTGATTCTTTCTGACCCCTTTGAGATATTAGAGTGGCTTGCCATTTGCTTCTCCAGCTTATTTTATAGATGTGAATAAACTGAGGCAAACACAGGATCACAAAGCTAGTATCTTCCTGACCCCAGGGTAAGTGCAGTACCCATTGTGCCACCTAGTTAGCAATGTCTACACAGCCCAGCAGAACTGTTGTTTCAAGTCCTCCTAGCAGAATGTAAACTCACTGAAAGCAAGGCCTAATTTATTATCATCTTTGAATTTCTAGCATCTAGCAAGATGCCTGATACACAATGGATGTTTATTGAGTATTTGTTGAATTGGATTTTTTAAAATTAGCACTCTATTTCATCATGATGGTTTTCCTTACTAATCCTATTTATTTTCATTTTATGATTTAGGAATGCTATTCTGAGGAGAGGTTCGTAGATCGTACCAGAGAGACAAAGGACTCCAGGATAGACCCCAAAAGCTAAGGAGTCCCTTTTCTATTCAGTTCTTTGATGCCTATTGGTAAAAATGTCAATTCTTTTCTAACCCACATGCTCTGCCACTCATAGGCTATGTGTAGGGTCATCGGGTATCAGGGACTCAGTTACATAAAAATTAGCAAAGCAAGTTAAAAAAGCTTGGGAATGATTGCAAACCATTTCTTCTCCATGGCTCTCAGGTTTCTTATCTAGGTAAATTGAAAGAGTAGTGTGAAGTCATCTCAAAACGCACTTCCTGCTCTTGCATTTTATGGTGCTAAACAGTGTTAGCAGAATCAAGTTTTTTGAGGGCAAGAACAACTCTATTTTTGTTATATTTCTAGAGCTTAAGTCAGGAATTCTTATCCTATTTTTTATGATATAGATACCTTGGAACATCTGGCAAAGCCTCTGGACCCATTTCAAAATTATATTTTCAAATGCATAAAGCAAAAAAAAAAGAATTACAAAGGAAGCAACTAATCTTAAAGTAGCTTTATCAAAGTATGAAAAAAGTTCATAAACTCTCAGGTTAAATAGACCATTATATCCCACATGGTACCTACTTACTTGGATAAGCAGTTATCTTTCTTGAACTACATGGGGTTGGAGAATTGAGTTAGATAGAATAAGCCAAGACCCCAGGATAAAAAGATGGGTTTTTTTTTTGACAAATTACCATGGTAGTCCTTCTATGAGTTGTGACTAAATTCAGTGCAGATGGAAAAGTCAGCTCGATACCCATTTATTCATTGTAGCCATTTAGTTTTGGCCAGTAGAAAAGGAAAAAGCAACCGGTTCTGGCTCTTGCATCAATGATTTTCTTATTTTGATTTTTGCAAGGCAATGGGGTTAAGTGGCTTGCCCAAGATCACATAGCTAGGTAATTATTAAGTGTCTGAGCCCGGATTTGAACTCAGGTCCTCCTGACTCCAGGTCTGGTGCTCTCACTGTGCGATCTAGATGCTCCCATCAGTGATTTTCAATGAGCAATTATAAGCTAGGTCCTGATGGACACTCAGAGGAGCACTAGCATTAATGATGTGAGGAGCATGCTTGTCTCAGGGACTCTGGTTTTGTTTTTGTTTTGCTTTCCCTCCCCCACCATGATTTCAAACGTTGCAGAGTAAGTCCTTTCCCAACTTACTTGTTGTACCCTCTCCATTTCCCTACTAGCTTTAGATTTTTTTTTTTTGCTATTGTTTGCTCTCTTAAAAAAGTGTTGGCAATGGGGCAACTAGGTGGCACCAGCCCTGGAGTCAGGAGGACCTGAGTTCAAATCTCACCTCAGACATTCATACACACCTAGCTGTGTGGCCTTGGGCAAGCCACTTAACCCCATTGCCTTGCAAAAACTAAAAAAAGAAAAGTGTTGGCAGACACATGGTGTGTGTGTGTGTGTGTGTGTGTGTGTGTGTGTGTGTGTGTGTGTGTGCGCGCGCGCGTGCTAGGGAAACAGGAAATCTATATATCAGAGGGACTCAGGGAAATATTTCCAGTGGAATAGAGCAATGAAGGCGATGCTTGGTACACAGTAAGGGTGACCAAATGGATGAGGGAAATACTCATTTGTATCCAACCTTATGGAAAAGGCACTAAGCATTTTCTGTTTATGGTTCAAATAATTCATAAATTAAGGCATAATCCCCACTTTTCCTTAAATTATGAGCTCTTTGAAGATTATGGGTTTCCTATCATGTAGAGCTGGAATAATGATAGTGGACATGTACAAAATGCTAGGGCATCTCAACAATTAGAAGGTTGAGTCTGGTGTTAGGAAGACCTGAGTTCAAATCCAGTCTTTGATACTTTATGTAATCCTGGGCGAGGTATTTAACCTTTCTTTGTCTTAAAAAAAAGCCTCAATGTGGGGCAGCTAAGTGGCGCAGTGTATAAAGCACCGGCCCTGGAGTCAGGAGTACCTGGGTTCAAATCCGGTCTCAGACACTTAATAATTACCTAGCTGTGTGGCCTTGGGCAAGTCACTTAACCCCATTTGCCTTACAAAAACCTTAAAAAAAAGCCTCAGTGGAAGAAACATGAGTTTTGAAGCCAGAGGTCCTGCAGTCATACCTTAGTTCTGCTACTTACTGCTTATGTGACTTTGGGCAAGTCACTTAACCTCTCTTAGTCTCAGTTTACACATCTGTAAAATAGGTCTGTTGGACTTGATGATCTTAAGATCTTTTCTAACTTTCTGTCGTTCCATCATCTTGCTTCCCCCCCACCATTTTCAGTTCTTTCAAGCTATTCCTTTCCACACATCTTCTGTGGCAATTTAACTGCAAACTGAACTTTTTCCTGTTCCCCAAACAGGGCATTCCATCTTCAACCACCATACCTGTCTAGAAGTAGTCTGCAGTCTTCTCTGTCCCCTTTATGCAATCTATACTTTATGGACACTTGTTCTTCTTTCTAAACAATATTTGTCTCCTATATCTTTGTAGCAACTGTCCCCATGTCTAAAAACGCTCCTTCCTTGACTCTTGAATTCTCCGACTTTTTTAAAAACCCTGCTCAAAGCCAGGAGGTTTTTCCTGATTGGCTATAGAGACAGTTATTTATAGGCAGGGTTAAGTGACTTGCCCAGAATGACATAGTTATTAAATGTTTGAGGTTGGATTTGAACTCATGAAGATGAGTTTTCCTGGCTCCAAGCTGGGGGCTCTGTCCACTGCACCAGCTAGCTGCCCTTAATGACGAGCACCTGTCGGAACATAACTCAGATATCTCCTAGACTAGCCTTTCAGGATCCATAGTCAGTTGTCCTTGCTCCCAGGTCTTTGTTTTTCTCCAGGCTGTATTCTGAATTTCTACTGTGACTCAAAAACCTCTTCATCCTGGAAGCTTATTCCAGCCTAGAACTCACAGTGGAAATATCTCCCTCCCCTATAGCCTTTCCCAATGATTGGATGACTTCTCCATTCAAGGAGGGCATGATGGCCAGCAAAGTCTTCAATTCTCACCAGAGAGTACTCCAGAAGTTCTTTAACTTCCCCCTTTAAATTCCCTTTTCTGTGTTGTATTCTCTCCTTAATGTAAGGTCCTTGAGGGCAGGCATCCTCTTTCTGTTTGCATTCCCAGTGCCCGCTTCATTCATAAATGTTTGTTGATGGACTGTGAGAAATGGAAGGTCATCGGATCATGGATCTAGAAGCTAGAACCTTGGATGCCACCTGATCCAACTCCTTCCTTTTACAGATAAGAAAACCAAGCCCCATGGAGTCAAAATTGAAAGATCACAGAGTCATGGCTCCAGAGTTAGAACCTTGGATGCCACTTGACACAACTCCCTCCTTTTACAGATAAGAAAGTGGAGCCCCATGAAGTGGAAGTGACGTATAGAAGGGGACATACTGAGTAAGCATCAGAGAAGGAATTCAAACTAAGGTTCTCCAACTCCAGAATCCACAGTGCTTTTTCCACTGTACCAAATCCTAAGTGATAGAGTAGACTTAATGATTATCAAGTCAAGCTGCTTCAGACTGGATTCCTGAGTGCAGCTGCTGAGAGTCGACCGCTGAGAGTAGGCCTATGTATTAGAACCCAGCTGCTTCCTACTGTCTCCGAAAGAAAGAACAACCCAGAGAAGGTTGATAGATAGTAAAACCTTGATGAATAGAGAGATTGCAGGAGCTATTTACTTACAGAATTAATTAACAATCAGTTGAAATTATCACATGTAGTCAGACTGCATGTAATTTAAATTGCTTTTGCACAAAGTAATTCAGAAACAAAAAAAGTTGGATAGGGGTTACTAAAGTGTAAGAACATGATGAGAATACCATATAAAGCAACACATCGCAGGCTTCTCTTTTTAACTTTGAGACCTTTATAAAGTATATCATTTTGAATGGAGATGATATACTGCATTCAAGCAACCACTTGGAGCGAACCGGTCCCATACTGACATGGTTTTATGGAACATCCAAGCTGCCATTTGTAAAGCTATTTTAAAATTTTTATATCCCTGTTTATATTGTTATTTTTTCCCAATTCCCCAAAGAGAACTATCTCTTCCTCTTTAGCAGAGCATCTGACATACGCATTTCAGAGCCCAGCCTGTTCAACCCAGTGTTCTGACATCTGAAATGAGTCACAGTCTTGGGGTGTATATAAGTGACATTTCCCATCTTCGAGTGATGGGAAGCTAGCAATAAATTTCCCAGATTTCTTCTTTCGCCTAGTTCTTTGACATTGTACTCAAAGTATTATACAGTAGCAGCGGCTAAAAGAAGAAACACATAAAAAGAGGTATCAAATCTTGTGTGCAGGCAAGGATCTTGGAATTAAATAAGAAACTTGTGAAACTATATTTGGAATGTTATACATAGTTCTTGACATTGACTTGGAGAAAATATATTTTTTTTCCAAAACAGTAAAAAATAAGTCAAAATTAGAAGAGCTCAGAGGGTTTAAAATTAGAACAACTCAATTTCTTAGAAGAAGACAAAAGACTGAACAAGATGGAACCTATCTTCTTCAGAGTGTTCATGAAATAGGAAATTCATGTTGAGGTTAAAGGTTAAGGCAGGAATTGATGAACATAAACTTAAGTAACAGAAAAGACAGACAGTTAATTAATTTTTTATTACCTTTGAGCAAATGTTATGAATTTAATTCAATTAACATTTATTGACTGCCCTTGTACCAAAAATATGAATCAATATGACAGGCATTTGTAATTGATGTTTCCTTAAGTTATTAAGGAAGGTAAGTTTTGAAAATGGCTTTCATTTATCCTTTAACACATATTCCTTTTTTTATTTTTCACATTCATGGAATCCATATTCTGATACTTCAAGTATATGTACAGGGTTCTCAACAAATAGTAGCCCCTTGGGAACTTAGCAAATGGTCTGAAAGCAGAAGTTCCTAATTTTTTTTTTTTTGGTATGTGACCTCTTCAGAATAATTTGTTTAAATGCATATATAGAATAAAATACATGAGGTTACAAAGGAAACTGAATATATTAAAATATTTTTATAAAAACTATTTTCTCATCTAAGTTCATGAACCTCCTGGAATTGATCCATGGACTTCTTGGGGATCAGTGGGTCCCAGTTTAAGAACCCTGTCTTGTAGGGTTTGTTTTGGAAAACTTCACCCCATGCAACCAACCTGGTAAGAACTTTCTGTAATCTAGTCCTTGCAGCAGATACAGACTACACCACTGAGCATAGCCTGAAGACTACTTAGTTTATTGGGATGTTCCAGAATTCATGATCTGCCAGCATTACCTTTGAGACCCCAGAGTCCCCTCCTTGCCAGGATGAAAGGCAAAGGACATTTCTGAAAAGAGACTTCCTTACTTAGGTTTCCCCATCCACAAAAGCACTACAAATATTAAAAAAAGAAAGCTTTCTGCCTTTAGAGGTGTCTTAATCTGGTTCTGTATAATCTTGGGAAAGTCACATTATTTTTCTGGCCCCAGTTTTCACATTTGCAGAATTCAGGAAATAATCCGATTCTCTAAGATCTCTAAGAGTCCGTTTAACCTCTAAGTCTATAATCCTATACAACTGTGGAAGATTCTCAGTTGTTCCCTTAACTTCATGTTTACTCTTGCCCTCTCTTCTGTACCAGTCTCCCTCTCCTCTCCCTTAAATATGAATGTTAGCCAAGATTCTGTCTAGTCCTGACTCAAGTCATTGGAGTGACTTGCCCAAGGGAACACAAGGAGCGACAGAGCAAGATTTAAACCTTTTTTCTGACTTCAGAACCAAAGTTCACTCTATTATCTGGCTTCCAAAATGACTCATACACTAACAATTCTCATAGCTAAATTTCTCTTTCCTGTACTTCATTTACTTCCCACCTGTGTCTCCTGCATCATCTCTAATTCTATTTATCTAAAACTGAACTTCTCATCTTTCCCCTTCCCTCAAATGCTTCCCTCTTGGAACTTTTCTACCTAGGTTTTTGGTACTATAGTTCATTTTCCTATTGTCTCAGACTCACAAATAATTTTTTATTCTTAATTCGACAGTTCATTTATTCCTACTACGCTTTATATTTACAGATGAAGAAACTAAGACATCCAAGGTCATTTAAGTGGTAAGGTCCCAAACTAGACTTCAAACCCAAGTCTTCTCACTAGACAGGCAGTAATACTTCTGTTATACCATCTTGCCTTCCCTTACAACTCATATATTGTAGAGTTTCCCCTCTTTTCCTCTGTACTGAGGACTGTTTTCTAAAACAATTTTCTCCCATGTGATACGCCAGGATGTGAGGCACTCTGATGGAGTTCTTGGGAATGTCTTGGTTAGGACAGAGAGTTATTATAGCTGAATGTGGCTATATTCTTTTTCATTGCTAACATATATATTGTCTTCTAGGGATTTTTGGCAATGGTTTCCAAAACACCTGAAAGACAACACTGGTGGATTACCTTTTTCTCTCTCCTGTACCTTGATGTTCCCTAGGTGTTCACTTATCCTAACTGACCCCCCCTTTCAAAGGCCACTAGAAACTCATTCCCTTATTATATATAATATTATATTAATATAATTAATATAATTATAATAATATAATATAATTATATATAATATAATAACATAATAATTAATATAATAATATTTTATATATATGTGTATATATATATATATATATATATATATATATATATATATATATAATATGCTTTAATGCTACAGAATCCCAAGTTTAATAGACTTTGAAACTCCATAGACCCAAGAAGAGGCTGAAAAGGTGATGTTGCCTCAATATCCTTCTTTAGAATTGACTAAGAAAACAAAAGATTTCTGACAAAAACAACCACAAGCAAAGCACCAATCCCCACTAGTTTTCTCTTCACTAGAATAGTGAATGATATTCTTCTGCAGCATTGAAACCATGAGAAATTCAAACTCGTTACCATCTATCTGTTGATGGGACAAAGCGTCATCCTCTATATATGCTATTGACAGGACAAAGAAGCTAAGTGACCCTTCAAGGCAAACCAGATGATTCTGTTCTTATAACATGGCGTATGATATGCTCCATTAAACCAGAGCAACCTCAAAAATCAGCAGCTTTGGTTCTTTAAATGCTTATCCTTCTTGACCTTTCCTGTCCTCTTTTTTCCCGAGTTTTTAGGACACTCCTCTCTCCTGGTTCTCCTTCTTCTCTGACCTCCTCAGTCACCTTTCCTTGACTTCATCCAGGTCCCACCAGCTAACCTTGGTATCAGCTAGGCTCTATCCTGGGCTCCCTTCTTCTCTCCCTCTATGCGATTTCACTTGATGATCTTATCAGTTCTTAAGGATTCAATGATCATTTCTATGCAGGTGATTCTGAAATCTAATTATCTGGTCCTAACTTCTCTACTGACCTCCGACCTTAAATCTCCCAATGCCTTTCAGACATTTCCAATCAGTTGTCCAGTAGACATTTTAAACTCACATAATATATTCAAAATTGAACTTATTAACTTTACCCCTAAACCACCTCTCCTTTTCTAAACTTATGACTGTTGAGGGTACAACCATCCTTTCGGTCACCCGGAGTGGGTGTTATCCTTGACTCCTAACTCTTCCCAAATCCAATCTGTTGCCAAAGCCATTCATTTCCACCTTCATAGCATTTATAAATAATCTACCTTTTTCTCCTCTGACACTGCCACCATCTCACTGTGAATCCTTATAACCTCATTCCTTCTGGCTTTTATAATAGCCACATCGTCATTATTCCAATTCATCCATATTCAATTGCCAAAGAGGTTTTCTTTAGGATTGCCTGGGTCAATTCATTAAACTCCAGTAACTCTTTATACCTCCAGGGTCAAATATAAAATCTTCTGGCATTCAATGTTCTTTATAAGCTATTGCAATCTTCTTATACTATATAATAGCTATCCCATCATGCTCTTTGATCCAGAGACACTGGTCTCCTTGTCATTCCACAAACAACATAATCCATCTCCCAACTCCAGATATTTATATTGGCTGTCCCCCATCTTGTCTTTCTTCCCATCTTTACCTTCCAGCTTCCCTGGCTTCCTTCAAGTATCTGTTAAAATTCCACCATTTACAGGAAGTCTTTCCCAATATCTGTTAAGTTTCGTGTATTCTTTCCATTGATTGCACTTTATGTGTCCTGTATATAGTATATGATTGTTTCCATGTTCTGTTAAGTGTTGAGGAGAAAAAGAAAGACATAAGACAGTTCTTACCCTCAAGGAGATCACAGTCTAATGAGAGAAAAAATACTTCTTTCTATAGAAGCTGATGTCATTTGGTTTTTTTTGGCAAAGAAGCAGATGTGACCTGTGTAGGGGCATGATGAAGTCTGAAAATGATCTGAGATGGTAAGAGTGTGAGAGTTCACTTCATACTACACAAATGATGAGTTTCTGGAGATCACAAAGTCCAGGGGAGAAAAAAAGTTGGATGAGGAATATTAAAATGAATCTCTACTTACCCTCCTTAAATCATGGAACTTGATGAAGGAATTCACCATTGTTCACTCTCCACCCTCTCTAACTAGGGGAAGGGGCAAGCTAGGTGGCACCAATGGATAGAGCATGGGCCCTAGAATCAGGAGGAACTGAGTTCAAATCCCACCTCAGAGACTTAATAATTTCCTAGCTGTGTGATCTTGGGTAAGTCACTCTTAACCCCATTGCTTTAAATAAATAAAATTAAAAAAAAATAACCAGGGGAAGAAAAAGATCTCATACTGACACAATTTAGAAGAAATAGAAATTGATAGCTGATAAGCTTTTTTCCTCCTATATAAAAGGCATAAGGCCCTTTCTATGGATTTGGAAATGTGATCTTTTCAAAATGTTATTGTTGCTGTTGTTCAGTCGTTTTTAATCATGTCTGCCTTTTCATGACCCCATCTGGGTTTCTTTTTTTGGCAAAGAAGCAGATGTGACCTTGCACATCTTTGTGTCCTCCCCCCACCATTGAGAAGTATTTGAGGTCTCCTCTTGTTCCTCATTTAATACAATAGCTCATCTAATACGGTCATAGTAGGGATAGGGATGGGGAGCAAAATTTCTGATCATAACTCCAGTAACAATAACATCTAATTTTATAGATGAGAAAAACTCAGAGTCATTGAGATTAAGTGGTTTGGAATAGTGATCCCCTGAGAGGCAACTAGCCAGTGCCAGTACTGCATTTAAACTCAAGTCGTCTGACCACTAGTTCATAATTTCCAATTTTCTCATAGTTGGTTGTGACTATATTATATAGGAAAAAATGTCTCCCAGATTTTGCCTTTATTTTTGAAGTAGATAAAGTATATTTCACACACACACACACACACACACACACACACACACATACACACACACACACACACACGCACACACCCCACCTAAAACTAAGCAATTTTTCCAGAAAAATATGACTTATTTTCTCTATAGTTGAGTATGTCTGAACACAATCACCTTCTAAATACAGACAAGGCATTCAATGGGACTAGATTGAAAAATGTGATGAAAACCATCAGACGCTGCCAGAGGAACATTGACTGTATGTGCACCCTGCTAATATTTGTGTCAACCAAAGTTTTAGAGCTGAGGCACAGTGGAAGACAAATCAAAGGGAGAAATATAAAGGCCTGGCAGAAAACTGACTTCTTCATTCCAGCCCCATTCGATAAAAAGGGAACAAAAGCCATCATTCAAAAAACTTTTCTGTTTCTTCAAGAAAAGAACTCTTTTAAACATATCGTAACTACATTTCTCCCCATAAGTCACACGGCACATTCTCCAAGGCCCTTCCTTCAGTCTTACAAGTGTGATCTTATTGTTATTGTTAAGTCATTTTTCAATCATGTTTGACTCTTTGTTGACCCCATTTGAGGTGATCCTTTGCTATTCACTTAACCATCCTGGGTCTCAGTTTCTTTAACTGTAACTTTGACAAGATTGGACCTTTGAAGTTCCATTCAGCTCCAGATACATGATCCTAAGATCACTAAAGTGGTTTGCATTTTCTTCTCCAGTTCATTTTCTAGATGAGGAAACTGAGGCAAACAGGGTTAAATGACTTATGGTCACAAAGAGACTAGATTCGAACTCACAAAGAGAAAATTTTTCTGACTCCATGACTGTTGTTCTATATGAGAATAATATCAGCAATATGGAAAAGGAAACTTCATTGGGTCTTTAGAAAGAAACTACAGAATTGGGATGCTTATCCTCATTATGAGCTAAAGTAGAATGGTAAAGTATAAAAAAAAGAGGACTTGACACACAAAATAGGCTCCTCGTGGTAGGAAGTAGTTAATCTTTGTCTTTGTTCTCGTCCCTCCTCCTAGTGCTCAGCCTAATGCCTTATAAATCATATCTGTTGATCTGAAGTCAGGAAGACCTGGATTCGAATCCCACTCTTAATAATAGCAATAGCTAATATCAATAGGCTATATTGATTTTTGCAGCATGTTTTACAAATAGTACTACTACAACAACCCTGTGAGGAAGGTATAATTATCATCTCCATTTTCCAGCTGAGAAGGAAGCTTCAAGTGGTCAAACAGTCTGAGCCTGGATTCTTGCTCAGATCTGACTGGCCCAGAATCCTGCTCTCTAGTCACTATGCCAAGCAGCCGCTTCCTTTGTCAAATGTCTTAGCACTCACTAACTAGTTCATTGGATGAATTACTTGAATAATCTTTGGCTCAATCAGCCCCTTGGGATTTATCAACTACAGCAGGCTACATGGTGGATGGCCTCCTCAACCAAATCTTCCTAGATTCCCCCAGCATCTTTCAAAGCTAAACCCCTGTGTCACCTTCTATGAGAAATCTCATAGAGTAGTTCATTTTTCTTTATATTGTCTCACATATCTACTTGCAAGTTGCCTTGCTTGTAGAAAGTAAGCTTCTGGGAAAGGATAACGTAGTTCATCCCTTTCGTCGGATCTCCATGGGCAGGGTAAACTGTAGATCGGAAGTTCTACCTTGATATTTTTGGGCAAAAATATTTTCTTGATTTCTAGAAAATTACCTCACTTCTCCTAGTTCTCTCTGCATGTGTAGATACAACCCAAGTGATATACTTTTATTGCTACATCATGTCCTGGTAATAAGATGCAATTCACTGCAAGAACTCTTTGAATCCAGAAAACAGTGTATTAGAGGGAAAAAAAAAACAGTTTGCAATTATAGGTCTCCATTTCATTTTTATGCAGTTACCTTCAATTTAATGTTTGCACAAAGTGTCTCAAGAAATAAAGATTATGCTACAACAGCATAAAAAAATGGTTTGCAGTTTTTATAGCCTGATGCTACAAGGATTAGTAATAGGTTCATAGCTTAGGAAAATAAATGAAGCCAAACGTGCTTTAAAACTCATGCATAATTGGTATTATATGTACAGTTGATATTTTTTATTATCAGTGTTTAAGTATGAATGCAAAAAAAATTAAATTACAATTATTCAAAGTCTTCTCTATTACCTTTAAACTAAAAACATAATATATCTCATCCATCACTTCTATTTTTTCCATAGTCTCTTATCCTGTTGGTACAGCCTACAAGACATTTTAGCAGTCAAACTTCATATTCATAAATTCATTTTTTGAAATAAACATGGGAGGAGAAACCTTTTGGGAGGATGTTAACCTTTTTGTTATTTCCAACTTTCTGAGCATTTCCTGAGGCATTTGAATCCTTCAGTGGACATTTGATTAAAAGGTAGTATATATGTATATTGAAACACCAATGTCTTTCATAAGTGATGATTTACATTACCCAAACTGGTTAGTCTCAATTTTTAATTTCTTGATTGGTAATTAACTCACATATAATTAGGATCTTAGGATCATATGTCTTGAACTGAATGGAACTTCAAAGGTCATTCAGTTCAATATTGTCAACTTACAGATAAAGAAACTGAGACCCAGGATGGTTAAGTAAATAGCCCAGGGTCCCCCACATCAGCAGAGTATTTGAAGTGAGATTTAAAATCCAGCCCCACAGCTCTCACTCTTTTCTCCCCCTCTATGCATTATCATCAGAGTCCTGAGTTGTTCATTTTTAAATCAATCCCTAATTTTCTGAAGGCTATGAGGAAGCACAGTCTTCTTTGATCTGAAAGCCTGGAGCAATGTAAGCTCCCTGAGTAGAGTGACTGTATCATTTTTGTCTTTGCATCTCTGATGTTTAGCATAATGCATGCCTCATATTTGATGATTAAGAAGTTTTTTTGCTGAATAAATGAGTGAATGGATGAACGAATGAATGAATGAATGAATGAATGAGGGCTGTTTCACATTTGCTTTAGAGAACTTCCTATAGACTCTAGGTCTGCGGCATGTAGCCAACAATTAATATTGAATTATTATTGACTTCTTGCTTCTTCATTTCTCAAATCCAGAAAATTTCTAAGTTTGCTACTTCTGCTTTTAAGACATTTACCTCATTCATTATTTTTTACTTAGGGTATATTCCTAGAGTGTAATATATATATAGAGTGTAGAAAGTAATATAAATGCACATGTAAAGTGTTACTAGTACTAAAAGTTATAACAAAGTCATACTAAGTGAATGATCCCAGGAAAAAAAAAGGATTTTCCTTTGGTTAACTAAATTGAAGGAAAGAGGAAAACAAAAGATGGGAAAGACCCTTGCTGGCAGGGGAGATAATCATTGACAATTGATAAGAGAGATGACCAGTACTTGAATTGTTTCTTTACTTCCTCTGCTGAGGAGAATGGCACTTGAACTGGAAATGATGAAACCACAAAGTCTAACAGAGATTTGATAAAAGTAAGGAAAGAAATAGTGAGAATGTACTTAGTTGCCCTTAGTGAATTCAAATTTCCAAATTGCTAAAAGAAATGGGCATATGGTGTCTGAACTATTCATTATCATTGATCTTTGAAAGATTGGAGAAAATGGGTGAAGTACTTTAACTCTCTCTCTCTCTCTCTCTCTCTCTCGTTCTACTCTCTGAGTTATTATTCCCTTCAGTGTGTATCTAAATTACATCATCTTCCTGACCCTTTAAGGGCAAATGACCAGATTTTCAGAAAAAGAAAGAGCAGAATCTACAAACTAAAGGCTAATAAGTTTAATTTCTCATCTATAAAATGGAGTTGGAAAAGGAAATGGCAAACCACTTCAGGATCCTCGACAAGAAAACTTTAAATGAGGATATGAAGAGTAAGGCACAACTCAAATTACTAAACAATAACAAAAAAGTGCCCATTTAGAAAAGGAAGTAGTAATTGAAAAGAGCCAATATGGAATCATGCCAAACTAACCATATTCTTTTTCTGATGAGTTAATAAACTTGTAGATCAAAGAAATTCGATCAATATTGATTACCTAGGAGTAGCAGTTTGATGAAATATCTAATACTATTCTTAGATAAAAGTTGGAAAGGTCCAAAATAGTTGATAAAACCATTGGTTGGATTCAGAATAGATAGCCTGAATTTAAAAAGTTGATGATAATTCTTTTTCTTTCTTTCCTTATTTCTTTCCTTTTCTTTCTTTCTTTCTTTCTTTCTTTCTTTCTTTCTTTCTTTCTTTCTTTCTTTCTTTCTTTCTTTCTTTCTTTCTTTCTTTCTGAGTTTTTTTGCAAGGCAATAGGGTTAAGTGAGTTGTCCAACATCACACAACTAGGTAATTATTAAATGTCTGAGACTGATTTTGAACTCAGATCCTCCTGACTTTAGGGGCCAGTGCTCCATCCACTGTGCCACCTAGCTGCCCTCTTGATAATAATTCAAGTCAAGTCAACAAACATTTAAAAACACATCTATTAGATGTCATTCTCTAGGAAAAGCACTGGAATTCAGTGTCAAGATGGTTGGAAGTCTTCTGTGGAGTGTCTCAGAGATCTATAAATGGTACTGTGATGTTTAAACCATCAGTGACTTGGATAAGGTCATAAAAGTAGTGTTTATAAAATATGAATGTAAAACAGAGCTGGGTGGGATAGCTAATGCACTTTCTGTCAGAATCTAGGCCCACAAAAGATCCTGTCAACACACTAGGAAGAATCTAATCTAATGAAAATAGATAGGGATATATGTAAGCAAGTTACACATGGATTAAAATGTAAATCATTCACAAGGACAGGATGTTCCAAATAGACGAATTGGTGAGTACATATTCATATTTTTCAATACTACATTAAGAAGATGGATTTTTGGATAACCTTTCCCTTATTATTACTGCTTGGGAAATTTTTTATGGGGGCAAGTTAATAAAACAAAACTTGAAGGTAATTATTTTATAACTATCTTCCAATACTTTGGGGATCCTTATTGAATAATATGGTTCCTTGCCCTTTTCCCTACCCCCTCCCTATCATAAGCAAATGTAGGATTAAGGTTGGGTAGATGAGGAATAAACGATATATTATCTCATTTGATCCTGACAACAAACCTAAGAAATAAGTGACTTTATTTTGCCCCACTTTAAAGACAAAAAAATTGAGGCGCTCATGAATTAAGTGATTTGTCCAACTTTACATGTTACAAGGTATTTGGAGCAGATAAATATTCCTTGATCTAAGTTCATTGCTCTATCTATTCTGTTAGAGAGTTGTAGTTGTTAGATAGCTCCATATACCTCCAAGTATATTATACCCATTGTTTTTGGTCCTGTTCTATGGAGTCTAGCAGACTGTCATCTATTATATGAATGACTGAACTTTTTTGCTCAGAATTTGAAGAGAAACATTCCCACAGGACATGGTTTCTAGAATTCCCTACTACCAAGGAGAGTGTCTAGCACCTAGCATCATTTCTTGATAAATATTTGATTGAGTGTGTTTATTTTTATTTTTGGTTTTTGGTTTTTGCAAGGCAATGGGGTTAAGTGGCTCGCCCAAGGTCACATAGCTAGGTAATTATTAAGTGTCTGAGGTTGGATTTGAACTTAGTTCCTCTTGACTCCAGGGCCAGTGTGCCACCTAGCTGCCCCTAATTAAAATGATCTGGGAAAAGTACAAATGAATTTCTACTATAATACCTTGCCCCTCCCTAGCAAGGATTCCTAAATCCTTGACCCCAGGCACAAGACAAACATCTATCAACAAAACAATGGATCACTGCCCTAGTCTGAAAGGATTAAGTTAACATCTCTCTCTCTCTCTCTCTCTCTCTCTCTCTCTCTCTCTCCTTTCCAAGTTATTGTCCTCTTCAGTGTGTATCTAAATTATATCATCTTCCTGACCCTTTAAAAGCTTGCTTCGCCTCAGTTGAGCTGCTTTTTTTCCTTTGGAAAGTTAACCTACTCTAAAGGACTATCACCCCCCAAATTAACTCTCCTGCCCCATATACTTCTTTTTTACATATCCCCTGATGGCTCCTCTTCCTTTGGGAGGCAAGCCTGCTCAGAGGGAATGTGATTCCCCCAAAGATCTCTATACACCTCTATACCCTTTATACCCATGCCTCTATACCCTTCCTTACTACTCTTTCTGTCATGATGGATGCTGTGGCTGCTATTAACAATTTTTCTTTCCCTTAACTTTTGCAAACAATTGAAATATTTTAAATAAACTTTTTTGTCCTTAAAAATGATCCTAGTTACTCTCATCTAAAATTTCTCTAATTTATCCAAATTCCTCTTAAAACATAGCACAGTATCATATAACCTGTTACAGAGTGAAGCAAGCAGAACCCAGAAAATAATAATGTAAAGTTTTACCATGAGGCTGAGAAAAAGCAGCTCTCTCAATATCTTCTGGGGATCATCTGGTATAATAGCTCTTCATATGGGAAAAACTGAGGGACTTTAGCTGATTGTCAGTCAACAAACATTTCTTAAGTGACTATAGTCCACGCACTCTGGCCTCTACATTAGACTGTGATGACAACTATGTAAATTGCAAGAACAATAATCAAAAAACCAAAGTTCAATTCTAAGAAATTATAATGACTAAACATGGCCCCAAGGAATGGTATTTGAAAAGATTCTTTTCATACTCCTTTGCAGAAGTGGGGGACCATGGATACTGACCATGGGTCTGTGTATATCATTAGAAGTTTTTTGATATTTTATTTAGTTTTGTGCAACTTTCTTCTTTGTTTCATAATTTATCATAAAGAATGAATGGCTCTCTTGGGGGGAATAGGAGGGGGGAAATGGGTTACAGGGATGATGTGAAAACAAGAGATACCAATAAAAAATAATTTATTGTACTCAGAAGTTTACTGAATACTCAGATGTGGTCTGACTAGTGAAAAGGAGAATTGTCACCTCTTTTTTCTTAGGTATTAGTCTATTAACCAAGAATAATATAAGAAAAAGTGATAGGATGCTGGTTAGAAAAGAAAATGGGATAATAATGTGCTGAGAGATTGATTGACCCCCTGTGTCATCTCATCAATTTTGGGGGGATCTAGAGGAAAGTCCTTGGTACATTGAGTGCCATTCCTGTAAAGAATTTATAGGAAGCCATGGGTAAGAATTCTGGTGCTCTCTGCTCTTATGGGTGTAACCACATTGTGAGATCCTAGATTAGTCAAAATAAAGATTACATGAACTTTTTTCACATAATCCATCATAATGTTGACATTAAAGTATGTGTATGGAGTGGGGAAGGGAAGAATCATTATTATTCACTTTACAATCATTGCATTTGATCATCATAAAAATCCAGAGAGGTGGGACCTATTATTACCTCCATCTTACAGTTGAGAAAACTGAGGCAAGGGGGTGGCTAGGTGGTGCAGTGGATAAGAGCACCGGCCCTGGAGTCAAGAGTACCTGGGTTCAAATCTGGTCTCAGACACTTAATAATAATTACCTTAGCGGTGTGGCCTTGGGCAAGCCACTTAACCCCATTTGCCTTGCCAAAATCTTAAAAAAAAAAAAAAAAAGAAAAGAAAACTGAGGTAAACACACATTATATGACTGTTCA
Source organism: Macrotis lagotis (assembly GCF_037893015.1). Lineage (NCBI taxonomy): Eukaryota > Metazoa > Chordata > Mammalia > Peramelemorphia > Peramelidae > Macrotis > Macrotis lagotis. Next base: position 162,482,475 of record NC_133665.1, on the reverse strand, counting down.
CACAGTAAATACATGTCTGAGTTTGGATTTGATCTCTGGTCTTCACTTTAGGACCACTTCTCTATTTACTGTGCCATTTAGCATCATTGAGGTTTTTTTTTTTCCCATACTAATATCTATTAAGACAGAGCTCTCCTCCTGAATTGACCATCTTGGTGTTCTTTGCCCAAGTCAGTCCATGTCTCCACTCTCACCTCTCACCTCTGCCTCCTGACTTTTCTGGATTCCTTCCAGTCTCATTTAAAATCTCAATTTTTGCTATCCCCCCCCCAAAAAAAAAACCTCACCCTTTCTTAGTTCCCCTAAATACTGATGCTTTCCTTCTGTGGTATTCCTTCATTTATCCTGCCTATATCTTATCTCTACATAACTGTTCTATGTTCTCGCCCCAAACTAGATTGTGAACTCCTTGAGGTCAGGAAATGTTTCTCTCTTTCTTTGAATCCCCAGAGCTTTGCAAAATGCTAGTACATGGTAGATGCTTAATAAATGTTTGCTAATTTGATTTAACTTGATAGGGATGATTTTTTTCTTCAAACTAAGTGCAAGACTATTTCATCTTGTGAGTTTTAGTCCCTTTTCTAGACTGTGGAGAGATTTTACCAATTACAGTGTTCATGTTTGCTGACTTTCTATTTCTTCCCAGTTCTCCATTAGCATTGTAGCTGCATGGAAATCTGCAGCCACCCCAGCTGCAAAGGTGGGTCCCAGCTGAATTTTCCTCTGAGTATCTGCAGTGCAAAAAGGATTAACAGAGTCTATTCTAGAAGTTCTTTGGTGCCATAACACCTCAAAGCAGAACTATTCCTGACAAGAATGTGCAGATGGAGATGCATATTTATGCCATTTAAAGTCTACATGAGGCTCAAAAATTTAAGCTATTACAATAAATAGAAAAAAAAAGCCTTCTCAAGTTCTGGGTAACCCATACTCAAAAACATTGACTGTATCTGCTCGGAGTGATACCATTTCTTCTTTGTCTATGATCCCAAGCAGGGAGACTCAAAGAACCTAAGGTCAACTTAGTTCCTTTCTGTGATAAGTTAAATTTCTAGGACCAAAGAAGCATATTATATGTGCCTTTTCTTCTTTCTTATAATTGACAGCAACAAAAATGGTGTGATTTTTCTTTGGTCAGCTTATTTTCAGTGCCTATTTTTCATATTTAAAAAAGCAAAAGCAAAATAGACACTAAAGTCCAAAATCAGCCCTGGAGTCAAGAGTACCTGGGTTCAAATCTGGTCTCAGACACTTAATAATAATTACCTTAGCGGTGTGGCCTTGGGCAAGCCACTTAACCCCATTTGCCTTGCCAAAATCTTAAAAAAAAAAAGAAAAGAAAACTGAGGCAAACACACATTATATGACTGTTCACACAGTAAATACGTGTCTGAGTTTGGATTTGAGCTCTGGTCTTCACTTTAGGACCACTTCTCTATTTACTGTGCCATTTAGCATCATTGAGGTTTTTTTTTTCCCATACTAATATCTATTAAGACAGAGCTCTCCTCCTGAATTGACCATCTTGGTGTTCTTTGCCCAAGTCAGTCCATGTCTCTACTCTCACCTCTCACCTCTGCCTCCTGACTTTTCTGGATTCCTTCCAGTCTCATTTAAAATCTCAATTTTTGCTATCCCCCCCAAAAAAACCTCACCCTTTCCTAGTTCCCCTAAATACTGATGCTTTCCTTCTGTGGTATTCTTTCATTTATCCTGCCTATATCTTATCTCTACATAACTGTTCTATGTTCTCGCCCCAAACTAGATTGTGAACTCCTTGAGGTCAGGAAATGTTTCTCTCTTTCTTTGAATCCCCAGAGCTTTGCAAAATGCTAGTACATGGTAGATGCTTAATAAATGTTTGCTAATTTGATTTAACTTGATAGGGATGATTTTTTTCTTCAAACTAAGTGCAAGACTATTTAATCTTGTGAGTTTTAGTCCCTTTTCTAGACTGTGGAGAGATTTTACCAATTACAGTGTTCATGTTTGCTGACTTTCTATTTCTTCCCAGTTCTCCATTAGCATTGTAGCTGCATGGAAATCTGCAGCCACCCCAGCTGCAAAGGTGGTCCCAGCTGAATTTTCCTCTGAGTATCTGCAGTGCAAAAAGGATTAACAGAGTCTATTCTAGAAGTTCTTTGGTGCCATAACACCTCAAAGCAGAACTATTCCTGACAAGAATGTGCAGATGGAGATGCATATTTATGCCATTTAAAGTCTACATGAGGCTCAAAAATTTAAGCTATTACAATAAATAGAAAAAAAAAGCCTTCTCAAGTTCTGGGTAACCCATACTCAAAAACATTGACTGTATCTGCTCGGAGTGATACCATTTCTTCTTTGTCTATGATCCCAAGCAGGGAGACTCAAAGAACCTAAGGTCAACTTAGTTCCTTTCTGTGATAAGTTAAATTTCTAGGACCAAAGAAGCATATTATATGTGCCTTTTCTTCTTTCTTATAATTGACAGCAACAAAAATGGTGTGATTTTTCTTTGGTCAGCTTATTTTCAGTGCCTATTTTTCATATTTAAAAAAGCAAAAGCAAAATAGACACTAAAGTCCAAAATCAGGGATATGCCTTCCTTTGCTTTGACATTGCTCTCTCTAACTAGTAATAAAATTGTTGTATTTTGAAGAAAGAGGAAAAGAATCATAGTTGTCATAGGAAAAAAATGCTCCAGATGTGGAGCCATCACCTACCTGAAGTCCTTCATAATCCCCTTTAACTACTACTACTGATTCTTCAATCCCATTATTATCTTGTATTTATTTTGTCCTAACTCTACGATCAGGAAGATATGGTTTTACGTTGACTATGGAACCCTGGACAAATCACTAAACTCAATTACCTTCCATCTATTCAATATGTAGCTTGTATTATATTTTCTTCTAGAGACACTGTCTACTCCATTAGAAAGTAACTTCTTAGGGACCAGGGATGGTTTTTGCTTTTCCTTTGGAAAAGCCATTAATGCAGACCCTGGTACATAGTAAAAATTGAATAAATGTCTATTATTTGATTCTTTCAAGCCCTCAGTACCCCCATTCTCCTTCTCTTAGAATAGAAGTCACAAAGTAGATGGGAAACTAAAAAAGTAGAAATCCCCTGTTCCAGTCCCCCTAAATATGCAATTGTTTTTAAACACATTGTCTCTCTTGATAGAATGTAAGCCCCTTGAGGGTAGGAGTTGTTTTATAATTGTCTCTATATCCCCAGCAACTACAGGTGTGTAAAATTACTTGGGGCCAACATCATTTTAATAAGGTTTCATTTTTTGGGGGGTTTTTGCAAGGCACTGGGGTTAAGTGACTTTCTCACACAATTAGGCAATTATTAAGTGTCTGAGGTCAAATTTGAATTCAGGTCCTCCTGACTCCAGGGCCAGTGCTGTATCCACTGCACCACCTAGCTGCCCCAAGATTTCATTTTTTTTCCTGTTATCCATGGGTTTCTAAAGATTCTAGGCTGAGTGAGGATGATCACCCTTGATCAAATGAAGCTAGATTGAGCTGGCATGCCTAGTCTCATTAGTTCTCTGTCAGTTGAGAAATGGATTGAGGGCCATATACAGTTTTCATTATGCTATTTGGTTGCACTTTCACTTGTGTTTTATTGTTGTTATTGTTGAGATTAGAAATCCTTTATCACTCAGACTGGACATGTAGCAATGAGTCACAGACTTGATCTCTTTTGATTGGCAAAATACTTCTCCCCTTTTTAGGCAATCTGGTAAGCCTCTACTCCACCATATTTATATTGAACTCAATGCTGGCATCTAATTGCCTTTAAGCTTCCTGAAAATTACTGAGTTTAAGGGATCCTTCAGCCTCAGTTTCCTAAGTAGCAGGAATAACCCTGGACAGTTCTTTGGTTTTAAAGAGTCAAGATTACCCCCAAGAAAACATTCAAAAGCTACAACTCTAAAAGAGCACACTTCAATGATGATTAGAGATATCCTAGTGGCTTTTGTGACTTATTCAGTCATTTAAAGAATCATTCAAGCCCATCTTGAACCAGGATCAATTACATTCAAGCACAAGAAAAGTTTGCCTGAAAATGAAAATCACTGTGAATTGACATATTATTGTTGAGGCAAACAGTTCTGTTTGCTCCTTAGAAAACAAAGATTTTCAAAGGGAGTTGGAAAGTGGATGGTATTCCTATCGATTCCTCTACAATACTGTATCAAGTTGGAAGAAAGAGTGAAGACTTGTAAAAACATAACAGATTTTAACCATTGCTATTAAGGGAAAATTTTTTTACAAATCAACTTTTGACAGGGGCAAGACAAAACCAAGACTGGAATATCGATAAAACTCACTTGTTAATTTAAAGGCTGTATCAAATCTCTTATGGCATTATAACTATCCCTCAAATCATATGATATATACTGTGCAGTCATTATTCACCTAAGAATCCAGTTAAAAGAATTATATATCTAAAAATTATAATTCACCAGCAGGAAGCATCTCTACCCTAGGTCATCCTTAGAACCTGAAAAAATCCAGGTGAGCCTTTAAATCTGATTATCTCCATCATTCTATAAAATATCCACCCAAAGAAAAATTTACTTCCACTGAATCTGAAAAATATTGACTCCATCTAGGGAATGATGATCTGATAAGTAATTTCCTATATTGAACAGTGTAGTCCCAGAATTATAGAAGTATGCAATACATTTTAAAATTTAACCTACTTTATGAACACTTACTTCAGACTGACTAATTAATAAAAAGATAAATCAAGTCTTGATTTGTACTTGTTGATTTCTGAGGTTTAAATCTCCACATTGAATCTAAACAACTGACTCCCAAAGGATATTGAATAGTCTCCCACACTCTACTGGAATGGGGGCTTGAGAGCTGTTCTGACTGGGTAAATTGAGAGTGATCAGATCTTAAAATGATGAGACTAGAGTGAGAACAGAGAGTGTCATTTACTCTCTGGGATCAGAAAACATATATATTACTCCTTGTTTCATTCATTGGACTGCTTCATGCCTGACTTTTTTCTAATGTTTTAAATATTTTATTTTTAATTCATGGTTTAAAACAAGCATATCTATAACTTAGTATAATGAACAAAAAAGATGTCACATGAAACTGTAAACATTATATTCAATTTGCTAATTCTTTAAAATATATAATAAAATTATTATGTAAATTTCTTTTTGTTTTCCTTTCCCCCCCTCCTATCCAGATGGCTAAAATTCACACAAGTATGTGTGTAATATTCATATATATGTATATATATACATTATATATATATACATAAAATCATTCTTACATACTTCTATTTATCAGTTCTTTCTTTGGATACAGATAGCATCTTCCTTCATATGTCCTTTGTAGTTCATTTGAGTATCTATACTAGTCAAAATGCCTTATTACACTCAAAGTTGTTCTTACAACAGCTCTCATTTCACTATTTTGCTCATTTCACTCTTCATTATTTCATGTAAGTCTTTCCCTTTTTTCCTAATATAATGGAGCTCATCATTTATTATCAGCATATTTAAGGTTCTAAGGATGACCTAGGGTAGAGATGCTTCCTGCTGGTGAATTATAATTTTTAGATATATAATTCTTTTAACTGGATTCTTAGGTGAATGACTGCACAGTACATATCGTATGATTTGGAGGATAATTATAATGCCATAAGAGAATTTTCCTTGGAATTAGAAAATAAGGAGAACCAAATCCAATTGGAAACTATGTTAGAGCTCAGGGCAAACATCCTCTTTCTAATCCTGGAGCTTATTCTGTGCTGAGGTACCAGGCCGTTGCAGTTTCAATTGTATTGTCTGGAAGACATTGCCCTATTCAGTTCGGAGTCTGATGTCTTCATTGTGGTCCCAAGGAGTTTACATGTTCCTACCTACGTCATGTTTTCTGCATGCAGGGATAATTGTCTTGTCTTTGAAGATGTTTACACATTTAATTTCTCACTCTTTTCTTATGGCTGTAACTTACATTTCAAGAACTGTATCAAATTGTTGAGAGATGGGTTTCCTTACTTTATGTATTAGTACTCAAAAAGTTTCTGGTGTTTCCCCATTGCAAAAAATGTTAACTCTTCATGTTAGCTCTATAATTATGTTGAAGAAGGGTCCTTCTATAGCTGAGCTTTTTATAAGTTTTTTTAATGTATGTTATAATTTGTTTTTCCTTTTGATAGAATCTTGTTTCGTTATTTGTATGATTCATTGTGTGAATTGTCTTCTTAATTTCTGTATCTATAAATCAAACTTGATCATAGTGAATTATTTCATGGTTATTAAAATCCTTTATTATTACTTTATTTATAATTTTTTATCAAGAATGATGAGAAAAGCTGGACTGTAGTTCTCTCTCTCTGCTTTTTCCCTCCCTGGTTTAGGAATTAAGATCATATTTATATCATAAAAATAATTTGAGTGACCACTTTTCTAGTTGGCAGGTCACATTACTTAAGATCTCATTGGACAAAACTCATCATTTTGGGGAGAAAATCTTCTATAGAATTCTTCTTCAATCATTTCAGTGGCCTCTATTTACACATTAAAAATGAAGCCAAAGGGTGGCTAGGTGCCGCAGTGGATAAAGCACCTGCCCTGGAGTCAGGAGTACCTGGGTTCAAATCTGGTCTCAGACACTTAATAATTACATAGCTGTGTGGGTCTTGGGCAAGCCACTTAACCCCATTTGCCTTGCAAAATAAAAAGCAAAACCTTAAAAAAAAAGGAAGCCAAAACCAGCATTATGACCAGATAGGATTTCGTTATGTCCAGATTTTCATGAATAGAAAATTAGACCTTCTTGTATTTATTGAAGCAAAATGACTTCTTGGACACTTTAAAGACCAGGTATAGGTTACTCAGATTAAGAAGGTTTCTATAATTGGATAAGATGTTTCTGGGCACAGACCAGCAGAATATCTTATTGTTACTACAAAATTGTGGAGTAATCTATGACTATAAAGACAAAAGAAAGAAAGTACATGCTCCTGTCTTACAAAACTAATAGAGGACCATTTTCAAAATGGATGTACTTTAGCTAAGATGTCTATATTTCTTTATATCTAAGAATATTTTTATAGCATGAATATTAGCTATTCTTTAACATTTTTAGGAATTTACTTGGAAATTCATCTGTAACAGGGATATTTTTCTTAGGCAGTTCATTTATGAATTGCTTAATTTCCCAGAGAGTGTCTTTAAGAATTCTGTTGTTGCTGCTGTTGTTGATTAGGGTATTTTATGTTTTTGTAGATAATATCTACTTCCTTTGAATAATTAATTTTACTGGCATATAATTGAGTATAGTAGATTCTGATGATTCTCATTCTCTCTGTTTACTGTGATACCTTGTTCATTTTTTTTAGTTTGAAAACTGGATTTCCTACTCTTTTTTTAAGCAAGTTACTTAATAATTTATAAATTAGTTAATTTTTGCAAAATAGCTCATAATTTAATTTGAAGTTTGACAATTTCCACAAAGTGTATTTACTTCTCTATTTATCAATATATCTTGCCTAGTATTTGTTTGGGGATCATTGATTTGTTTGTATTTGAGTTTTAAATTGCTTCCTCAATTCATCGATCTTTTTTCTATTATGTTAATGTAAAATTTTCTTCTGAGGATTACTTTTGTCACAGTTTATTTTAAAATATTGTCTTCTTATTTTTATAATTTTCTTTATTGGAATAAATTATTATGTGTTATTTATTCTGTCAGTCATTGGTCTGGATGTCATTACTTAATATTCATTTACTAATTTGGTGACTATATTTAAATTATCCTATGTACCAAAAAGAATGTGTTTATTATTTCTGTCCGTATTTGTCATAATTCTTTTATGCTAGCCCATGATCACTTTTTGTAAAGTTTCAGTAGAAACTGATAAATATACACTTATACACACACACACACACACACACACACACATGTATATGTTCTTTGATGTGCCAATTCATAATTTATTGTCTTTCAAATCTTTTTTTCCCAACTATTCCTTCAGATATTTTTTTCTTTAAACTTAGCTTTCTGTTGTATCTGCCTGTAAGTGTAGAACATTAAAATAAGTCTGCAAAGCCTTATTCACTATGACCTGAACTGTCACAAATTTTGTTACATAGTCAGGACACTATTGAAAGGTTAACTTCTAGGGTGGTTAGGTGGCATAGTAGATAGAACAGCAGCCCTGGAGTCAGGAGTCCCTGAGTTCAAATCCGGCCTCAGGCATTTAATAATGACCTAGCTGTGTGGCCTTGGGCAAGCCACTTAACCCCATTGCCTAGCAAAAACCTATAAAAACAACAAAAAAGGTTAACTTCAAAAATTTTGCCTGTAATTAAGTTTACCAGAAAAAAACTTCAAGGAGAACTAGAAGTGGTAGAATTGGTGATCCAGGGACCTTGTATATTATTCTTCCACAAGTTTTTCCACTAACTCTCTTAGTGGGAATTATTTCAAGTCTTCTATTGTTTTAGGGCTTTTTTTTTTCAGTTATAGAAATAGGTGCCCTTTTTGTTGATTTGAGGTTATAAGGGGGAGCTAAACCTAGGAAACAGTATATTATTTGAACTCTCCTTAATTCAAATATTTAAAAGATTTTTTCATGTGGATAAAAGATTGGGTTGTTCTGTTTTTCTTGATTTCAGAAAGTACATCTAGGTAGAGTGGGTTTAATTTACAGAGAAAGAGTTAGATTTAATATAAAAATCATTACAATTAGAACTATTCTAAGGTGAATGGGTTTCCTCCGAAATCAATAGGCTGAAAAATAATTAATCTTTCTGTGTGTTACTAAGAAAAAGCAATAGGGATAAACATGAACAATAATTCCATACAAAGTAACTAAAAATGACTAAAATATCTGACAATCAATCTATCAAAACACTCAAGTCTTACATGAATACAACTATAAAAACAACAGAAATAATGGTTCAATTGTGGAGACAGCCCTTGTCTATGAATGGGGTATGTGAATATAATAAAAATGCTAAAAGTTAGATTGATCTATAGTTCCTCTAAGCTATCAAAGAATTGCTTCATAGAACCTCACATGATCATAGCAAAATTCTGTGGGTGGACTTTCAAAAGCAATAAAAATAAGAATAATAATAATAGACTCAATGAAGAATACCTAGCTTTATCAGATTTTACCCAATATAAAAATTATTTGGTAATGGTTAAAAAATAGGAAAGTTAATTAATAGAAAAGAGTAGGTAAATAAGAACCAAAAATCAATTAAATTAAATGTAGCAGCCTAGAGCTTAATAAATATAAGAAAAAAGATTCCTGTTGAAAGGATTCTTTATTCAGCATGAACTTCTGGGGGGGGGAATTTGAAATCAGTTTGGCAGAAAATAGGTTTAACAACATCTTGCACCACATAACAGAATGAGTTACAAATGCATATATGGATAATTTATGGAAAGACAAGAAACTCAAAGGATAAGAAGACATAGATTGTTTGTAATCTGGGAGGGAATTACTCACATTGATGAGATCATTGATATGCTAAAGTATGGCAGTATCTTGATTCACTCATCCATTGTGATAATAATATCCATATCTTGTTTCAGTTTTCCACTGTAAGCATCATGGATACCACAATTCACAAAATCATTCAATTTCTGGATGAATAGGCTTCTCCCCACCCTCCTCTCCCCAAGGCTGATTCATAACTTTATTTGATCCTCCAAGCAAAATGGTAAATAGAAAAATCTAAAATATTTTTCCCAGAGAACCATTGTTCATAGATGATAGAAGATAGACTTCCTTTGAGTTTGTGTTTCAAGTTGGGATAAATTGAGACACTTGCAGGTCTTTCAACAGTTAACAAAAGAAGAGTTCCTAAATCATATCATAGAAATAAAATTCAATTAGAAAACAGTAGCATTCAGCTCAGATAGATGAAGCTCCCATTGCATCATTATGAAATTTTATCTGGTCAGCAGGGCGTGAAATATTGATTTCTGTAGCCTCAGGATGACCAAGTATAAAGAGTCCTGACCTGACTCGAGTGAACATTTTTATTCCTTTTGGGAAGGAAACCATATCAATATTCTTTGAATCTGTTGGAGTGCTGTTTCTCAGTCAGTCTCCTAACAAAACTTAGGAGAGTTTTGTTGACTTTGGAGAAAAAGCTAGTCTCATCTCAGCATCTGTGTTTCTGTGTGGGGAGGACCTAGTTGCATACAGCCCTGTTTTTTGGTCCCTTCTATTAGGGAATCTTGTCTATCCATCCTGTAACTTCTTTGTCAACAGACTTTCTTGGAATCTGAAGAATGGGCAGAAGTCCTGTAACCAAATAATTGATCTTTTCATTCCATATCCCTACTGCATTATCTAGTTGTAATAGGCTCCCCTTCGCCTTCTACTCTTCTCATTATAGTGATGGGCAAAAAGGATGCAATGCTCAACATATTTTGACTCATACAGGTGATGGAACTGCAAGTGGCTATTGGGGTGACAGATGTTCAAATATGAGAAGATACTGGGGTTTATATATACAATGCTACATAACTCCTAACTGGCAGTGATCTTTCACCAAAGTAAACCCATTAAGCCATAGGCGATCTAAGAAAAAGTATGATATTCCAGAAATAATTAGCGAATGGTTAGAATGCTAGTCGTGGAGTCAAGAAGACCTGATTTTCCAGTCTCAGATTTACTAACTGGGTGATCCTGGGTAGGTCATTTCACCTCCGCCTCATTGTCTTCAAGTATAAAATAGGAATAATAAGAGTATCTGCTTTTGAGTTGGCAGAATCAAATCAGAATATATAAACACATTCACTGACATACATACACATATCCTGGTACATGCATAAATATTTGTTTCCTTCCTTCCTCTGACCATTATTAATTAATCAATTAATAAGAAAACATTAAGCTCCTATTATTTATCAAGGACTGAACTAAGCACTGGGGGTATTGATAAAAATGAAGCAATTTCTGATCTCAAAGAGATGGCATTCTATAGGTTTAGCTATTGTTACTAGGGTTATGTGGCAGTAAGACAGCATTCTAAAATATGCTTAAGTTTTGGTTTTGCTGGTATCATGATGGTGATTTGACTTCTTGATTAACTTTCAAGTTTCTGTGGGTATTATGGTAGATTGAAAGTTATTTTAGGAAAAAAAAAGAAAGATATGTGAGGGTAAGGGATGTGCCAATTTTCATTTAGTTTTCCCAATATGTTGCATGATTTTTTTTTTGTAAGTTGGTTAATAGTCATGGCCAACTGTTTGTGAGCCTATATTAGTTTTTCTTGACAAAGATACTAGAATGATTCACTATTTCCCTCTCCAGCTCATTTTACAGATGAGGAAACTGAGGCAAACAAAGTTAAGTAACATGCTAATGATGATGCAACTAGTATTTGTGGCCAAATTTGAACTCAGATCCTTTTGGCTCCACGTTCAGTACTCTATCCACTGCACCACCTACCTATCCTAAAATTTTTGTAATTAAATATGTCTCTAACTCAGTTTTTGTAATTCCAATATCAATAGCCTTTCCAGTGCACTTGGGCCAAACAATTAATTATTGTTATTTAATGAGCAGCTTAAATCTGTTTTAGTCTTAAATCTGCCACTATTAGCTGTGTGATCTTGAGAAAATATCAGCCATTCCTAAACCTAGAATAGTCTTCCACCTTATTTCCATCTCGGGGTTTCCCTGGCTTCTACCAAATCTTACCTACAATTAGTTTGTTGCTGTTCCATATCTGACCACTGGACTCAGAAGTCTCCAGAAGAGAAAGTGAGGCTGGAGACTTTGCACAGCCTTCTCTCACTAAAATATGCTTCACCTGATGTCATGGCATCACCTCTCTGATGTTTAGACCTCTTAAAGTATGAAGGTCAAAGAATAACCAATGTGAGTACTTGGAGCTTTAGCTAGCCAGTTGGTCAACACAACTTTCTTTTCTTCCATCTTTTTGCTAAACTTGACAAGATATCTTGGAGTTTCCCACCCCCAAATCATTCTAACTCTCATTGGCTGATCCATAGTAGGTGCCAGGCCAACCCCATTTGATCATTACTTGAACCCTGACTGACTCAGAGTGAATGTAAATAATAATTGGTTTTGTTTTGACCAGAAACTCTGATGGGTGATGCCTCACTCAAAGTGAGACCTTATTTAAAAATGCTAAGGTCTCCCTCTGCATCCAGGGTCACCTCTGGTCTCCCTGCTCCATATCTGGTCACTGGACCCAGATGGCTATGCAGGAGAACCTGAGGCTTTGACTTTGCACAACTTTCCCTCACTTAAACTGAAGTCACTTGCATGTTATGGCATCACCTACCTAAAGTCATGGTCTTCTTCCAAAAGAGAAGATAAACAGCAACAAACTAAAGTCTCACCTATTAATTAAAAAAAAAAGCCTTTCCTGGTCCTCATTATTCTCAATGCCTTTTCTAGGAGACTAAAGCAAGAGTTCTAGCTAGGGACCCCAAATGTGCTTCCCTGTTGAGGCATCTCCCAAGGGGGAATAAGATGGTGACAACATTTTCTGATGAAGCCAGGCAAGTATTTAGACTGTTGCTCAGCTATGTCCCTAGTGGCCCCATGATCTACTTTTTATATTTTCTCTCTTATTTATGTGAAAACCTTTGGATGGACTATATGCATTCTTATAAAAGCCTATTTTAGAAAGGAAAAAAAGATGTTTGGTTTTCTTTTTGCAGCTTTTAATGAGAGTATTCTCCTAAGACAGTAAAGCACCCTGCAGAGGACACATTAACCAACAGCTCTATAATTTCAGGCCTGTTCAACTAAATGTTTGACTTTTCCACTGCCCCTTTGCTTCCATGAATGGCAGTGGCAGTAATGGGGTCAGCACAGAAGCCCTGATCAACACTTGGGGTCTCTGTTCTGAGACTTCAGTGGGAGTTAAACATAAAAACCTTAGAATAGGATTCACCTCTGGGTTGCTAACATTTATTTCACTATTCCTGAAGTAAGATGCTTCTTCCAGTTCCTTTTCTACTCTGTTTCAACACTGCTCTTGATAACATCACTACATTTTTTGATTTTTTTTTCCTCCCTCATACTGCCAACAGAGTGAAGGAGATAGATGAAAATATCTGTTAATTGAAAGCAAAATATTATATCTGCTTTTCCTTTATATAGGATATTAAAAAAATCGTATTGACTTTGATTCAATACCAGATTGGGTAACAGTTAATAGATGCATGTACTGAAGACAATGGAGTTTATAGTCTTTTGAATATATATATATATATATATATGCACATATATCTTCATATATATATATATATATATATATATATGTACCCCATATGTACCCCATATCTCAAATTCTTGTAAAGTTACAGAATAAATATATAGTAGCAATGTTTTGTCACATCATAAGTATTTTTAAAGCAGGTGAAGCTTTCTGAGAAATATGTTCTGTAGAATGATGAGGTAGTCCACAAAAGAATTTTTTTTAGCTTAATAAGATGAAGTAATTTATAATATTGATACATCAATATGTTTTTCAATAAACTTTTCCAGGTTTTTTCCCCCTGAATTCTCTTCACTTTCAGAATTATAATTATATGTCTTCCTCCCACTTTGAAGGTGGCACAAGGTGCTCATTTGCAGAGTTCTAGCGTTCAAATCTTCCCTGAGAATAGAAGTGTCATGACTCAGTTAACAATGCTTTATTATTCACATTGATCTTTTTTTATAGTGTTCTTTATCTCAAAAACATTGTAAATCAGATATCTACCTCCCACTCTTTTGTTCATTTGCAAATTTTTATTATTCGAGTTTAAGAAAGCAATGGAGTGTCAAGAGTCAGTGTGTATTGTTTATGTTCTTTTTGCTTTAAAATTACTTTTAACTGTAAAAAAAAGTGAAGATTCCATAATCATGCTTCAGTTTTCAGATTCTTTAAGTATACATTGAAATAAATGTTAGAGCTTTTTCCTTCTACTGTTTTTGCTTCTCTTTCTCTCTCATTTCCTCTGCTTTTCTCTACTTTCCTTTTTCTTTCCTCTTTCCTTTCCTTTCCTTCCCTTGCCTTTCCATTTCTTTTTCTTATCCTCTCCTTTCTTTTACTTTCCCAGTTGCCTGGATTTTGTTATTCCTTGCTTTTCCCCTTGGGTTCCACTTGCTTCCCTGAGTCATATTTTCTCTGTTTAGCACCATATGATTTAACCTGGAAAAAAGTTGGAAGAACATTAACTGGACTGTCATAGCTCCAAAGTCCAGTAGGAAGGAAAAGGCCACCTCTCTGAGGTCTAATCCAAACCGCATTTTATAAGTGAGGGAATGGCAGGCATTAGAGGTTAATTCATTTGTTCAAAGTTCCATAAGTGGCTAGTGTCAGAGGTAAGAGCTGAGCCAAGGGCCCATGATTCCTCTTCACTTTTACCTTTGAGAGAAAATGTATGATGCCAAGCCCACACTAGACAGGGAATGGAGAAAAGGACTGGAGTAAGAAGTTGACAGTATAAGGAATCTATTGTGAAATTTAGAGAGTTTTACCCTTTGGATGACACCTGGGATCATCTCCTTTGATTGAGTTGGTATCTCACTCTCCATGGGAGAACACCTTTAATCCATAAGATTTGGTACATAGAGTCCTATACTTTCTCTGATTTCCTTTGTGTTAATGGCATTTATGGTGCTTACAATGGGAAAGAAACTCCCTGCCCCCAGGAGCTTATAATGCAATGGAAGGATACAATACACAAAGAAGGCAGGAAAGCTCAGGACCCCAGGAGGTACCCAACCCTGGGATGTTTTATTCCAAGGAGTTGTGACTAAGCAGAGGAGTGAGTTAAGATTCTAGTTTCTTCCCTCAATAAAGGAAGGCATTGGGAGGAATTTGCTAATCTACCTTCCAACCAGAGGGAAGAGGAGGTTGGCAAAGATGGTGGCAATCTGAGTTAACAGTAAGGTGATGAGATAAGAAATAATGATCTTTTCCTAAGAAGGGCATGTTGCTCCAGGGAACAAGTTGAACACCAGATGGAAAGAAGCTGAATGGAGTTGGGGGAATGAGTGGAAGGAAGAAAATATCCAACAGAAGACAATAAAGAATTCCAAAGGTTTACAATGTGGTGGGAAAATATGAGAAGGATGACTTGGTCACTCTCCTTAAGTAGAGGTCATAAGAGGAGTCTTCACACTCCAATAATGGGGAGGGGGAGAAGGTACTTCTGAGTTTAAGAGTTCCATGGCTAAAATGATCTTTCAGGATGAAGACTGAGAAATCCAAAGAAGTGCAACATGCTAAGAAAAGAATGATAGGGGGAGGCTAGATGGCATAATGGATAAAGCACAGGCCCTAGAGTCAGGAGGACCTGAGTTCAAATTCAGCATCAGACACTTAATAATTACCTAGCTGTGTGACCTTGGTCAAGTCACTTAACCCCGCCTTGCAAAAAAAAAACCTAAAAAAAAGAATGATATGAGACATTCTCCCTCTCTACTCATTCAACTTGATCTGCAGTTTGAGTCTTTTTGAGTAAAAGTACTGAGAGGATAAATGATTAAATCAACCAATATGAGTCTGAGGTGGGACTTACTGAATCTGAAACCAGCTGTCTTTTCTCTAGGTCATGCTATTTCTAGTAGATGAATATTATTGTGCTATTTGACTTGAGTATCTGTAAATCAGTACCATGAATTCTTGGTGTTCTTACTCTTGGATTCTAAACTGAACCCACTTCTACCACAATGGGTAGACAGAACCTCCTAGGCACAACCTGGTCAAATTCATACCTGGAAGTAGTTATCCAACCTTTGTCGGAAGAAGTTTAATTAGGAGAAAGCTGTTTGAAGATCCCCAGGTAGAGGGAGAACAACAGCATGTTTTCCTGACATCCAACCTAAACTTTCATCTTTGCAACTTCTACCCTTTGCTGCTTGTTCTGATATCTGGGGCTTCCTTCTCCTGACAGAATTGAAGTCTTTCCTTCAGGCTAAACATTCCTAGTTCTTTCACCAAATCTTCATGTTATCTTGATATCTTTCACCACCCTAGTAATCTTTGCTTGAACACTCTACAGTTTAATCTTGTCCTTCCTAAGGCTTAGCACATATAATAATATTCTCTAGAGGTGCTCTGAATATGGAAGGATTGTTTTCTAATTCTTGGACATCTTGATTTTCTTAATGTAATATAAATTCATATTAACTGTCCCCCATTCTTTTGGGTTGCTGTCTTGTTACCCTTTGTATGCAGCCCATGAACGCCCACAGAATTATTTTCAAAGCATGTGATCACCAAGCCTTCTTAGGGCCTACAATACTCCACTAGGATAAGTTTTGGTGATGTGTAGAAAGGCAAAAAGAAGTCTCTGCCTTCATTCTAATCATGGGGGAGATATTCCTACCACATACACATACATAAGTATGTGCACGTATAATTTTATATAATTAATATAGGAGTGTATCTGCAGGTTTATATAATACACGTATAGACATACATATATATTTACATATATGTGTATCCACACATATATACATGCAAATATATGTGTCCTCAAAATATTAGTTCAATTTGAAGCTGGTAACTATATATTATTATATAATGGGGAATATATATTATAATAATAAAAGAAATGCAGAATGGATGGAAGATAAACATAGTGGGACCTTTCCCATGCTATACTTCACAAGTTCCTTGAACAATGACTGTTATCCAAAAAGCATCTCAGCTAAGTTTTGGGAGAGTGATTGGTGTAAATTTGGCCATTAGTGATCAGTTTTTTTTTCTTTTGTTGATTTACGAAACATAGAAGCAATGGTGCTTCTATTTATTTCACCATTTTTTCCCCACAGTGATAGTAATAATGACAGAAAAGATGTTATATGGCTCTTTTACCTTCTACAAATATTAATTGTTAGTCTGTGGAAGAGCTTTGATTTTGTTGGTGTGATTTTAAAGAACGTAATTAAAAAAGGAAGGAAGAAATAGGCTGAGCTCTCTGATCAATGGTCCTTTGATCTATTCCAATATTCACTTAAATACCAAAAAAGTAACAATCATGAATGTGGCATTATTTCACATTTCAATAGCATCTCAAGAAATTTCTTTAATCAAAATGCAGTTGAACACAAAGCAAAAATGTCTGCCCAACACTTCAGTAATAAGCATTCCTCCCTGCTTTTAAGAACTAATTGTCCATCTCATTACAGATCTTCAACTGCCAATACAGTCAAGTTACAGAAACATGAATTCTGAAATGGACTTTGCCTTATTAATATATAACATATACTTGGGTGAAGGATCCCTGGTGTGCTTATTCTAAATTGTTCATCCTTTTGTCTTGTAGACTATTAAGTAGACTAATGCACAGAGAAGGGGAAAAGTTTCCAAAATCAATTTACTGGAATCTGGAGAAACACTTAAAAGTTTTGTACATTTTTTTTTGTATTAGCGCTAGATGTTGAAATGGAAAACTCCTCCCATGACAGGAAGTTTTCTAAAAGCATACTTCTATTTCTTCCATTCCTCTATTTGTTTGTTTTTCAGTTAAGATCCTCTTTTCCATGTGAAATAAAAGAGTAGCATCCCTGCCTTAACTCTCTTTATCTGGAAGATAGCACAATAGAATTCGAATAGTAGATGAGATATGTTAGCTTAACAAAATGATTTTTTCACTTGTCAAGTAAGGGAATTGGAATAAATGATCTTTAAGGTCCATTCCAGCTCTAACATTCTATGGGTCAGTGCTCTGATGGCATTGATCTTACTATATTTCAATATGCAACAAAAGAAAGCTCTTCCTAATCAGCATTTCATTATTTTGTATTGGTGTAGGTACCTCTCCACTGATACAAATCTCAGCTCCTCCATGCCTTCTATGGTTGTGGGTATCTTGCTTCCAATTTTCAGGACATTTTTGATAAAATTCCTATTTGGTACACTGTATGCCATCGTGCAGTTGTAGTTTGATGTACTAGCACATTGATCTTGGCCCATTCATTCTCTGATTAGCCTATCTCCTTTTCTAATCTCGTACATTCTTGAAATATTTTTCTCTAGCTCTTGGGGTCAATAGATCATTGTTAATAGGTCCAATTTTGGGCCAACCCACCATGTTTACTTCCTTTATCCTTTGTATCACCTGCAGTTTTGATTGTCATTTGCTTATGGATTTTGATGTTGTTCTAGAGCAGAGGCAGAGAACCTCCAGTCCATGGGCCGTATTGGTGTGTCTTTGCCAAGGCAAGAATCCAAATTCAATAAATCTAGGTGCTTTTTTGGGATGAAATATTAAATGTTTGATGAAATATAGTTTGTCAATGATGTTATAAATATCCAAATGACCCTTGGCAGAAAAAGAATTTTCCCGCCCCTATGCTAGAGTCTCACTGGGGAATATTAGCACTAAAGAGATTTGGTTTTGTCTCAAGGATCAGCTTGAGTTCTTTAAAAGAGAAGGATAACTTACCAAAAGTGATTGGGCTTGATCTTTTCTTTTTTTTTTCTATTCTAGATACAGCTCACCACCTTGCCAAAGCTCAGGTGTGACCATACCACTCATTTGTTTCAGAAGATCCAATGGCTCTTTGTAGCCTCTTGGGACAAGTATAACACTTAACATTCCCACAACCAGGTTCCAATTTATGTCTCCAGACTTATATTTTTCCTTTTTTTTTTGTACTCTAGAGTTTACCCTCACCGACCTTCTTACTAACCCTCCCCCATAACATGCCATCTTCCATCTCCATGCTTTTGCTCAGACTGCCCCACATCTCTATAATATCCTTCTTCCACCTCCATGCTTCTTAGAATCCCTAGTTCCTTCCAAGCTCTGCTAAACAACACCTGCTCACATGATATTTCCAAATTTTCAGCTGATAGTACCATTAACTTGGGGAAGGGAAGAAAAGAAACTTTTATATAGTGCTCACCACGTGACCAGCATTTTGCTAAGTACTTAACAAATATTATTTGAATCAATCCTGCAAGTCTGTTATTATCCTCATTTTACAGCTGAGAAAACTGATGCAAAGTGACTTGTTAGTGACTTGTCCAGGGTCACATAACTAGGAAGTGTTCAAGTTGGGATCTGAACTCAGGTCTTCCTGATTTGAAGTCCAGATCTCTATCTGGTCTATCACCTAGCTGACTTGTCTTCATGGATATGTTCTTTCTACTGAGAGAATGAAAGCTTCTTGAAGTCAGGAACCATTTCATCTTTGTCTTTATAACCTTGAATAATGCCTTCCATTGGTGATCAGTTATTACAAGTTCATTGATTAATCTCTATTGCCTGGTCTGTCGAGACTGAATGTTCACCTGGGCACCATTTTTATAGTGATCAACAAGGGTGATCTCTTTGGACTTACTAAGGATCTCATTGATGAGGCCCCACCATGAAATCATGGCTTGGGACAATCAGCACTAGGCGAGTTAGCTGAGAACAGAGGAATCTAGAGAAGCTTGCAATCAATAAGCAATTCCTCTTTATATCATTCTGAGTGCAAGAAGCATTCTAGGCAAACCATCACACAGAAACAGTGCCAAGGTATCCACTTAAAAATTCTATGGGCACCCTTAACCAAGAAAGGGTGATAGAAGTATGACTCATTTCTAAGTTTGAGATCAAATTTACTCTTTTAAGAAATTTTAAAATTAATCAAATAAATCAATAAAGCAAGATTTATTAATTGTCTACTATATAAGGCTGGGGATCATGTACTGGGGATAAATAGATAAAAAAATGAAATAGTTCCTGCCTTCAAGAAGCTTATATTTTTATCAAGGATAACCTCCTGTGTGTGTGTGTGTGTGTGTGTGTGTGTGTGTGCATGTGTGCTTGAATGAGTCTGTCTCTCTCTTTAAAAAACTTGTAAAGAGTGAATAAAGGTAATTGCAATTGCAAGGATGAAGTGGTGAGGAAAAGGGAGGGGCATGATCAACTGAAAAATCAGGAAATACCACATGCATAGAGTCCTGTTTTCTCTGAGACTAGCAAAATTGGCAGGGATAGTAAAGATCTGTGAATATTCACCCTTATTCTTTTTAACTACCATATTTTTTCTGATTTATTCCTTCAGGTTCTAATTTTTATGCTTCTAAACCTCTCTGTGTTCACCAGTTCTCTCCTGTCTTTCTGGTTTGGAAATAAAGAAAAAAAAAAGAGATGTCTCATCTCCTTGGCAATGCCTGTGTCTTTGAACTCCAGCCCTTATCTCAAGTATTTTACTGCCTCATTTTTGGATCTTCAGTTTCTCTCTTTCTACTGGCTCCTTCTCTCCTAAAAAACATGATCAGCTACCTCTATTCTTTAAAAAAACAAATTCAACTGAATATAACAGATATTTATTGGAAACCTACTCTGCTTGAGCTGGTTCTGGAGACACTAAGGTGAATTTGAAAGGATTCCTCTCTTCAAGAATTTTAACATCTATTGGGGAAGATAAGATGGATATAAAGTAAAGTTGTGAACACACAGATAAGGAAGTACAAGATAACAACTAAAACAAGATTCTCCTTTTTGTCCCCTATCATTGTATATTCTATTCTGGTTTTTTTTTTTTAGACATTGGATTAAGAACCCCATTGTTAAAGTTCATTGACCCCAATCCCCCAAAGATGACCTTGTTCACTCTTCTTGATTTCTTTGTATAGTTTGACATTATTAACCAGTGCTACTCCCTTATCACACTCACTGTTCCTTCAGTGTCAGTGAAACTGTACTCCTGTTTCTTCTGTATTCCTTCTCTGACCTTTCATTGACTCCTCAATTGATTGATTCTACTACCTCAAAATAGTCATTCCTTGTAGATGTTCCTGCTAAGGAACATGTCTAGTAAGCTTACTCCTCAAGTCATGTTGGCAAGAGTTTATTAAGTGTCTATTTTATGCCAGACACTGGAGATAAAAGAAAGTAAAAAATAGTCCCTGCTCTTAAAGATTTCACCAGGCTCATGGAAGAGATAATATACTAAAAACTAGTTACTAACAAGATTTTTGCAGGAT
The DNA here is from genome assembly GCF_037893015.1 of Macrotis lagotis. Classification (NCBI taxonomy): domain Eukaryota; kingdom Metazoa; phylum Chordata; class Mammalia; order Peramelemorphia; family Peramelidae; genus Macrotis; species Macrotis lagotis. The sequence goes on along the minus strand of NC_133665.1, from coordinate 162,461,519 downwards.
AAGTTGGAGCAGACCCTCAGAAAAAGGCATTGGTAGTTAGGAAGACTGGAAAAGGTTTCTAATATAGGGTGGAATTTTAGCTGGATCTTGAAGGAAGACAGAGCAGCCAAGAGATGGAGGGTATCGAAGATGGAGAATTTTTCAATAAAAACTGCATCAGTACAAGCTTTATTGTATTGTATAATACATGGGGTTGAGGAGGAAGCTGAAAGTTATAAGAAGACTGGAAAGGTAGGGAAGGGTCAGGTTATTAGATCTTTAAAAGCCCAAGCAGAGGATTTTATATTTGATCTTAGAAGCATTTGGAAACCATTGAAATTTATTATGTAGGGAGGTTAACTGGTCAGATCCAAAGCTGAGTAAAATCCATTTGACAGTTTAGTAGAGGATGGACTGGAGTGGGTAGAGACCTGAGACAGGCCATCCTACCAGCAGACTATTGGAGTAGTCTGGGCAAAAGGTGGTAAGGGCCTGTAACAAGGTGGTTGCTATTTCAGAGGAGAGAAGGTGGTAAATTTGAGAAATGCTGTGAAGTAGAATCAAGGTTTGACAACTGATTGGATATCACAGGTGAAGAATCAAGAATGAAACCCAGGGAAACTGGTCATACAACAATAATAAGGAAGATAAGAAAAGGGGAAAGTTGAGGAAGACAATGAGTTCTGTTTTGGATTTGTTGAGTTTGAGATGTCTATGGGACTTCTAGTTCAACCAATATGCAATTGGAAATGTGAAACTGAACATCAGGAGAGAGGTTAAGACTCGACAAAGAGATACATGGATCATCTAATTTTAAAAAATGTCCCATACTTTCTATTATTTGCCAATTAAATACATAGTGGAACCAAGAAGACCTGAGCTCGATTCCCATCTCTGATGTATCCTGACTGTGTGACCTTAGTCAAGTCTCATTTAATCTCTGAGAGTTTTAGGCCAGTCTTTAAGAGTAAAGAAGTTTACAAGTACTGACAGAGCAAGTTTTCTCACTAGGAAGTGAGTTCCCTCTAACAATGAAATAATCCTAGATCAATCCTCCTTCATATTTGTTGTTCAATCACTGCTCTCCAATGATTTTTCTTTTTATAAAAAAAATCATTTATTCAAGGCATTGGGCTTAAGTGACTTTCCCAAGGTCACACAGCTAGGAAATTATTAAGTGTTTGAGACCGGATTTGAACTCTATCCACTGCTCCTAATAATTTGTTTTCATACTATTTTTCTAGTTTTCAGATTTCTCTTCTCACATAACATGAGACAAATCTGACTGTTGCTAGCTCAGTATAGTGGGAAGAGCAATGTTGGATTCAGAGTTTGAATCCTAGACCTTTGACTTGCTCCCTGAGTGATCTTGAGAAAAACACTTAATCTCTAGGGGCATCAGTTTTTTGCCTGTAACATGGAACTGGACTCAATGTTCTAGGGTCTCATTGAGTTTTTGATTTATGACTGCTGGTCCACAATATTATACTGTGAGGCCTTTTCAAAGTCCAACAACAAGCTGGATGATTTCCACTGCTTTCAGTGGTAAAGAGGATCTCTCTTAAATTTGAGCAACAGAGATAAGACATAATTTTTTAAAAATATGTATTTTTCAGGGGTGGCCAGGTGGTGTAGTGGATAAAGTACCAGCCTTGGAGTCAGGAGTACCTGGGTTCAAATCCGGTCTCAGACACTTAATAATGACCTAGCTGTGTGGCCTTGGGCAAGCCACTTAACCCCATTTGCCTTACAAAAACCTAAAAAAATATGTATTTTTCAAGTAAAGATAGTAAGGCAGTTAGATTTGAAAACAGAGGGAAGAGTCTATCTTTTCCAATGTATTAAGGCTTCATAGGATTTAAAAACTTGAAGAGGTATTATAGATAATATGATTCAACTCTCATTTTACAAGAAAATTAACTGAGGCTAAGAGAGACAAAATGATGACCTAAATCACACAGGTAGTAAAATAATGTAACCAAGATTTGAAACCTTGTTCTACAATGAATGATCTTTCCATTTGTCTTCCTACTGCTAGGAAGACAACTTGAATACTTAAGTGCCCTCTAAATCTAAAGACATATTCTATATTAAGGCAAAGATAGTTTGTTATAGTATTAAAATATTTAGATCTGGTGTCAGGAAAAACAAAGTTTGAATCCCATCTCTGATATTTGCCCATTGTGTAACTAGGGGGAGATTATTTAAAACTTCTGAGCTTCAGTTTCCTCATGTATAAAATGGGTATTATAGGACCATACATTTAGAATTGCAAGCACCCTTAAAGGTCATTTAACCTGACTCCCTCAATCGACAGAAGAAGAAATCAAGATTCTGATCCAAGGTCAAAAACAAGCAGCAAGTCACAAAACTAGCATTTTAATGCAAATATTCTGAATCCAGAATGTGAATCTGAAGTGTTGTTTCTACTGTGGCACAACTACCTCAAATAATAATAATGATTTGATACATATATGATATACATATACATATATGATATACATACACACATATGATATGCATATAATTATAATAAAAATATATAGACACACATGTACATATCTAGATCAACAAATTCTTGTGGGAATTGTAGAAACAAGATCCTACCCTTGTCTTATCTGTGCTTCTAAAGAAAGTGATATTACTATTAAGAACTGTGGGCACATTGCTGACCTGAAAAAACTTTGGGGAAATTTGTTTACTTGGGAAAAAAGTTTTGTCCTTGAGCAGGAAAATGGAAGGCAATCAAGAAACTTCCGATAATTGTAAAATGTCTCATTATAGCTGATAACTTTTTTCTTCAACAATCTCCCAACTTGGTCTCTCCTAACATTATATTATCTTCCACCTTCATTCATCCTTCATCATTGTATCATTGCCAATTTATTCCTTTGTTTTCACATCCCAATCGTTAAACTATAAATTGGTCAGCCGTTTTTCACTTGTGAGAAACTTGCTTGTATGTCTCCAGTATAAATTCTCTTCTTGGATAAACAAGGAAGCAAAATGCCTTGGCTAAAACAGGAAAATGCAGAATGATAAGTTAATTTTGATAGGGTAAAAAGAAGTGATCTTGCCTCAGATACTTTTTTACTTAGGTAACCTTGGGCAGATCATTCAAGCTACCTGTCCCCCAGTTTCTTTATTGCTAAAATCTCTAAAATCAGAGATGAGATTGAATTGCAATGACTCTGAAGTTTCTTTCAGGTCTGGTTGTATGATCTGAGTCTTTTGAAAACCTTAAAGAGTATCAGTATTAATGTTTGCATCATCCTCATCATCATGCTCCCACCTCTCTCTCTTCTCCTACCCCTGCCATTTTCCCAAGGATCAGAGAAATACATGGCATTTTCTTTGACCATGAGCCATCCAGTATGGACCACAGAACCACTGGACAACTCTTTGCTCTTTGGGGGACCCATGCTAACCTCTAGCTCGTCAGCCCAGCAGCCATGGCACATCATTGCCTGCAACTGTTTTGCATTCATAACAGGAACAATCTCCCCTCTGTCAGCGGAGCACTATTGTTAACAACTATAAATGTATTAAAAACACAAGGGCATTTTCATCTGTGTTTTGTGCAAGAGAAATATTGTTGTCTGACAAGCTCCAATTGGCAAGTGAAAAGGGGCCTTATTGAAGGAAACAGCAGTAGCAAACAGTGAGCAAGGCAGAATCATGGTAATTGTCCCTTTAACATTGGCAGCATGCATTCACTTAATATGACTGCTGCTCTGTCTCTGCCTCATCCAGACCCAGAGGACCTGTTAGACAAGCCGCCAGCCACCTCTCTCTGGGATCAAGCTGTCAATGCAAACTTGCTTTTCTTTCTCTTTTTCTGAGCTAAGCTCTACCCCCAGAGCTCGGGTTGCTTTTCCTGAGTGAAAGCTTTAAAAGAACTCCATTCTAAATGATATCACCCGCTCTGTTCTCTTCAAACTGACAGAACAAAAGAACCAAATTCCAGAAGCTAGGTCTGAGTGACTTGTTAGTTGCCCAGAATGATGACTTCCTATATCCCATGGTTTATCGGTACATGTTGCCAGACGTTCGGCCTTCTTGAGACCCATCACTCATGAGTTTCTACTAAAATGGGCAGATGGGACTCTTGGTCAGAGACTGCCCCAAAGGAGCCACCAGTCCTGAGTGGTAGCAGGAGTATTTATCCTCCAGACTCCTTATAAAATGGACCCTAGGGTCTAATTTATATGTGAAGATGAAATAGTTTGCTGCTATTGGAGCTGTCCACCCCTATCTTCAGCCTAGTTCTATGATCATGGGCCAGTTTTTTGCATGCATTTTGCAAAGGATCATTAGTTTTTCATCTATTTGTTTTCTCTTCTAGACAGCTACCATCTAGTTAGAGTAATGAGAGTAACATCATTATGGGGAGGGTTATGTCAACAAACTGGGTGTAGTGTGTACTCTGGAGTCACTGGGTGTGACTACCACCTTTGATGCCTATTATCTGTGTGACCTTGGACAAGTCACCTAAACTCCTTGGATCTTAGTTTTCTCCTCTCTAAAATAAAAGAATTGTATGACCTTTCAGTTCCTTCCCTTCTTTAGATCTATAAATCTAATTCTGAGATCTGATACTGATTGTCTTACAAGAATATGAAGCTTTCATCTGAACTAAATGCTGTGCCCATTAAGAAGAGTAAATATTATTTCATAGGCCATGGGTAAGGAGTAGAATTCCATTTCCACTAACCTTAATTAATAAGTTGATCTATTCTATGATGCCTTTATCAGTTGAAAACAGCTATTTGATTGAATTACAGAATCAATCAATCAGTAGACAGGATGTATATACAAGATTATTTATACATTAGAATATGAACCTCTTTGACAAGTCATGATGTGAAAAGGAGCTATTGACTGATAAAAGAAGCTAACCATCTCTTCAAAATCTTGAAATTGCAGAGAAAGATTAGATATTACCCAGTCCAGAGTAATCCAGTCCAGGTGTAGAATATTTCACTTTGAGAGTAGAACATTCCATTTTGGTTTTTACTTTTTGCTTTTTGTTGGGTTTTTTTTGGGGGGGGGCAAGGCAATGGGTCACATAGCTAGGTAATTATTAAATATCTGAGGTCACATTTGAACTCAGGTCTTCCCAACTCCAGGACCAGTGCTCTATCCATTCATCACCTAGCTGCCCCTAAAACATTCCATTTTGAATCAAACTACTCAGTGGGATGTCTCTTCATTGGAGGGCTACCCTTCAAACCCTAGTAGTAACCAATTTACCCTCTGAGGACCTTAATCTATGATTTTAAACATGAGTTTAAACATGAGTTTTAATATTAAATGCCCATTCTGGGTGAGTGGTTCCAGAAGAATTATTCCTCACTTGGCAGTTAGATGGTACAGTGGATAGATCACTGGCCTTGGGGTCAAGAGGATGGGACTTCGAATCCAGCCTCTTACACTTTACTAGCTGTGACTGTGGGCTAGTTACTTAACCCTGATTGCCTCAAATCCAGGGCCATTTCCAGCCATCCTGATTCATATCTAGCCACTGGACCAATAGATGACTCTGGAGGAGAAAGTGATGCTGGTGACGTAGCCGAGCACCCGCCCTCTCAAGTCCAATTCATGTGCTTATCATGGCATCACCTCCCTGGTGTCATGGTCTTCTTTGAGAATAAAGGATAATAGTATTGTTACTCATTTAAAATGTTATCACTTCCAAACTCTTTGGAGGAGAGGAAAAAAAAATCTTCCCCCCCCCTTCCATTGATAGATCCAGTAGAAAACTCACTGAGGACAAATCCAACCACCCAAGGAAAGAAGCTTAAAGTATCGTGATCCAATTATGCCAAAGAAGAATTCTGGCTATAGATTCAAAAGGAGATTTAATAGTAACCGGGAACAAGTTTCCCCACCTATATGCCTTTTTACCACTGCATCTTAATTTTAGCCCACATTTAGCACGGAATTGTATATATTACATTGGATTGTGTACTCTGTCCATTTGAAGTGATGCTTAACAGAAACTTTTCTTAGTAGGCTTAGTAAAAAAAATACTCTTCTAATATCTAATTGAAAATTGGATGATTGTTACTAATCAGAAGTATACTGAAGGGGCGCTCATGAGTTGTTTTAAAAGCCACAATTTCTTAGGGTTACTACTAGTTCAATGCGAATAAGTCTACAAGTTACCCTCTAAAGACCTCAACATATGACTCCCTTGCCAGTTGGATGAGTGGTCCCAGAAGAATTGTTACTCATTTAATATGTTCATACTTCCAAACTGGATTAATAATACAACGTGGTTAGTATAGACTTATTCATAGAAAGTTTACTGGGAGGCTGTATGGGTCATAGATAGAGAACCAGTCTCAGAATCTGCAAGACTTGGAATCTAATGCCAATTCTGACACATGCTGGTCAGATCTCTGAAGAGTGAGATCTCTTTAATTCTTTGTCTGAGATGTAGGTACTTATTAATACTTGTTGATTGATATGTCAATGATCCCAGGAAATTCATTAAAACTATAAACTTTGAATAGGTGTTTTTCCATTGGTAGAGTGTTTCTTTACTAGATTTTTCTATATCAATGAAATAAATCCAATCTCTTCAAAATATTAATAGGTTACAAAAGTCCTAAGGGAGCTGATTTTTATCCTTTCAGCTTCCTTTCACCCACATCATCAATGGAGTTGGTTTAGAGGCCCTGTGATCATGATGTTTTGCTAAACCTTAGAGACACGAATTGAGGAAATGAGTAGTGTTGCTTTGTGGTTGATAGTCCTGGGCTCTAATCTTGCCTTTGACATAAATTCCCTCTAAGATTATAGAAAATGGGTTAGGGTTAGGGTTAGGGTTAATCTCTGAACACCTCAGGTGACTCTTCAGGACTATAACATCTAGAACATTCACTGCCCACCCAATTCTTACATTGAAACATTTTCCCATATCACTACTAGGGTGCTAGGATTGGGGTCAACACAGTCTCAACTACTGAAAATGCCAAGCCTGACCCTTGGAGTGTCTGATCAGTCAGTTAATCTCTGTAGGTCTCAGGTAACTTTTGGGGGCTGCTAAGTGGCAGCCTACTTTATAGAAAATGTTCCCACACTGGACTGATGTAAACAGTTAATTTACTCCTCTGGCTATTTAATACTTCACATGCTTATGTCATCCCCTAAAATGATCTCTTTTCATTTTTTTGAGTTGCCTTAGAAAAGAAACAGTTCACTCTCATTGGAAGTCTTTAGAAAGAGGATGAATGTTTGTCTTGTATGGCGTGGTGGCGATTCCTTTTTGGTGCATTGACTATTGTTCTATGATTCTATGACTTTCCAACTATTCAACTTGGCAAGTCATCCAACTTTCCAGCAATCACTCTCTTAAGACTTGCATAGCCTATTCATATTTTGAAGAGGCAAAACATGCTATTTCTTTCCAAGATAAAATTGCTTATGAGCAGGGATAGGACCTTAACTTTATGTGTATCTCCTATGGTATCAAACATGGTGCTTTGCACAAAGTAAATGCTTCATAAGTTTATTTTCATCTGTGTAGCTGTAAACTTACAGTGGTGACGAACTAAGGCAACAGCTTGTGGTAGGTAGGTGGCACAGTTCATAGAGCACAAGTCTAAGAGTCAGAAAGATTTGAGTTCAAAACCCACCTAGGACATTGGGTAAGCTAGGGAAAGTCACTTCACTTCAGTTTTCTTAACTATAAAAGAGGGTTAATAATAGTACCTATTTCCTAGGGTTGTTGTGATGAGATAACATTTGAAAATATTGAAAATATTACAATATAAAATAACTACTAAACAAATGTTTTCTTCCTTATTTCTTGTTTCTTGGATCATAAATGGAATTTAATCATTAATTCCATTAAAATAAATTAACTTGGAAAGGTGATAAATTCTTCAAGGTGATGGCTGAATTTACTCCATTCACATTTTGTACCAGGGAAACCCATTATAAAGAAAATGAAATGGTGAACTTACCAGAATCTTCAAGGGGATTTTGGCTTGAACTGGATAATTCTGCCAGAGAAAAACAGAGACAGAGGCAGAGACAGAGATAGAAACAGAGACATAGACAGACAGAAACAGAGAGGCAGAAACACAGAGAGAGACAGTGAACAAAAGAGAGAAAAAGACAAAAGGGTTAATCAATTATTCTTAAAACTTTGCTAACATTTCTTCTTGATTCACTTTTATTTTTTAAATTATTAAAAACTAATTTAACCTAATGAATTTCTGCCATCCTTTTGATTCTACCTGCTGTCTTCAAACTCCCCAAATGGATTTTTAAAGACAATAATTACAAGAATTGTTATTTCTATAACTTTTAAGTTTTCAAAGTTCTTCATCATAAAAGTAGATGAATCATGCAAGTATGATGGCCCTCATTTTACAGGTGAGCTCTTGGAGGCTTTGGGCCTGCTTGTGCAGTTATTTAATATATGTCAGAGCTGGGATTTCTACCTACTTATCAGGATTCCAGTGCTCTAGAAACAACATCAAACTAAACAATTTGTAGAAGAGTGTGTATATATATATATATATATATATATATATATATATATATATATACACACACACCTATAACCACATAGATATAGAAGATAGGTAAGAAAAATAGACAGATGAGATAGATAATTAGACAGAGTTAGTAGCTAGCTAGGTAGCTAGATAGATAGAGAAGGATGGATGGAAGGATGATTGGATGGATGGATGGATGAATAGGTAGAGCTACATTGGGATCTAGAATTAGGTATCTAGTAGATGCTCAGGAAATTCTTGTTGCAGTTGAGGTGACATATTAAACATTTTTCAAAATGAGTTGATGTGGTCTTCTAGGTCACCATAGATTTTTAGGAATTAATCAATTTGGATGTGGTTTCTAGTGACCTTGATCTTTCATTACTTTCATTAGTTTGTCAATGAAGCACTTAGGAATCGTATATGACATTAAAAAACTCATTATTTGATTAGACTGTTGAATTAACATTCACTTTGAAAGCTACCATTTCTTATCTTCCACTTCCTGTCCCTTTTATGGGAATTTTGTTGAATGAAATAGACCATGAGAGATCTAATCACTGTCGAACTAGCAACCACAGCACCTGGATGGAGAAGACATTAGCCCAGTGCAGGGTACTTTTAGGAGACAGGGTTTTTAGTGGCTTGTCAGATCAATAAGAGGAAAACATGTTATGTGTCAGTCAGAAGGGCAAATGTGACCTTGGGCTATGTTCATGAAATTATGATTTCCAGGACAAGGGAGATGATAATCCTCCATCAATCTGCCCTGATCCAATCCAATAGGCAGTCAAATTATGGATAACATAGAAGGGACATTGACACGTAGGTTCTTACAAGAGGCTAGGGCATGCCCATGGAAAGATAACAAGAAACCTGGCCAAGAATGGAGAGGTCAAGGAAGAAAAATGAGGAAATTTAGGCTAGAGATGAGAATGACTTTTTAAGAGGTAGTCATTTTATGATATTTGAAGAAAGATGTCAGATGTATAAGAAGTCCTAGATTTGATTGTTGTCCCCAGAGACTGGAATGAGGAACAATTGGTGGAAGTTCAAGAGAGTCAAATTTGATATCCAAAACAAGGGCAAGTTCCTTAGAAGTTAGCAATAGCTAAAAATGGAAGGCTCTCCCTTGGAGATGAGTGAGCTTCCTAACTGAATGTCTTCAAGCAAAATCTGAATGATCAATTGCTGAAGATGCAATAGGTGGTGATGAGGAATGATGAGGAAACCTTTGCAAGCCTCTTTCAGACTGAAGATTTTATAATTCTGTAGTCATCGTTTATAAGATAATAATAATAATAATAATAGCTTATATTTGTGGAATACATTGTTTTGGAAAATATTTACATGCATTGTTCTCATAATGAAACAGCCAGCATTCATATGGGTCTATTTTCAATTCTAAAATCACAAACTTTACCCCTGGTCTCTCTTTAGAGTAAATGAGCACCATTAGTCAAAATGGGGGTGAGGGGGTTGGATAACTAGATGATTCTGTGCATCAAGTTCTGAGGACTGGTCCTCAACTCAGGAACAATTCATCTTCCTGAGTTTAAATCTGGGCTCAGATACCTTCAGTTGTGTGACCCTGGGCAAGTCACATAACCCTTAAGTAAAGTCACTTAATTGAGATTTTTGCTTTAGTTTCCTCATCTATAAAAGGAAGCAGAGAAGGAAATACTCAATGACTTCAGAGTCTCTGCCAAGAAAAGCCCCAAGGGGTACCAAAACACTGGACAAGACTGAAAACAACTACAAAAGTCAAACTGGGAACTTGGAGAAAGTAGGAATGTCTGATCATCACTGCTGAAAATCTAGATGAAAATGTGAGTAAAAGTAGTGTCGGCTGAAGAATATCTTTATCTATAGGTGTCAGAAGACATATGTTCTATGAGCTTAGGGAGATAGATGCAAGTCCATAAGTGAACTAAATGAGGAAACCAAAGTCAAGGGAAAAATCTGTAATCATCACAGGGCAACTAGGGCAGATATCCCTGGGACTAGATTGTAGGAATTGATGTCAGGAAGACCTTGGCTAATAACTGTGTGACCCTGGACATTTCTCTTTTCTCGATCTCAATTTCTTCATCTGTAAAATGGGGATGGTAGTACCTACCTCAAAGATTGTTGTGAGGAGTAAATTTTATAGCATAGACATTGCAATATAATATATATTATATACTACGAGTATATTGTATATACTATATATTATATTACTATAGTATAAATTGCTCTCATATATTGTATATTATTAAATATATAAATATGTAAAATAATAATTTTTCAAAATTTATATAATTAGAGCTATATAACTTCTAATTATTATTATAATTATGATTATTATGACGGTGCTGTTGCTGCTGCTGCTGCTGATTACAATGACTATGGCCATAGCAGTGATTAGTTGAGAATCACTCTTATTCATGAACATATAGCAGACCAGGATTCCTCTGTGGTAGGGCATGTGTTCTTTTCAGGGTACATATGATCACCCCTAGAGGGCTATGGCCATATTTTTCACCCCACCTCAGGGTTCTATCACCTTAGTGCCTATTTCCTCGGGATCTTCCCCTCCCCAGAGAAGGTGTAGGTCAGATTCTATGGAGGAGACTGTCTCCTCTCAGGAAGCATCTACACTTTTTCAGATATAAGGATGCCAATCATCAATCCCCACCCATACACAAACTGGCAACACACAATCATGCACACACACACACACACACACACACACACACACACACACACACACAGACTCAACTGAATTTCCCCAGTCACAAGAATTATCAGTTGCAGCTCTGAGCTAAGGGATTTGAGTATTGAAATGTTTTCTACACTGGGAGTAGACTTTCAAGGTGGATTTGCTTTTGTTTAAAGCTCAGGATTGTGAGGACCTTAGTGGTCTCAACAGTGAATTGTTTTTAAAGTGAAAAATCACCATTTTGGATAAACCAATATATTTTGATCCAAAACAAGGCCTCTAAGGATTTGTTAGCAGACATTGAATTGAACTGGATCTTTAGGTTGGGAGAGTCCTTTAATTGACTTTTCTTGTGTCATTTTTATCCTGGAAAAGGGAGGCCAACATTAGCAATACTAACAAACATACCAGCAGCAGCTTAAGTAAGACGTGTTTTCTTTGATCCTTCCCTACTGTGTATAAAGGAGAAAAATAGCAGCCATCCCATTTGCTGCTTCCCTTTTTCAATATTCTATCTTGAGCAAATTGTATGGTACTGACTTTAGGGGCAAAGAATTTGGGACAAGATACAACCTGAGTGACCTTGGGCAAGCTCCAACCTACCTAGATTTAATTGTAAAATGAGAGCCTTATTCTTTACTGGCCTCCAAGTTCCCCTACTGCTATCAATCAATAATCTTCTGATCTCCCACCTCTGTACCTTTGCCCAGACAGTCTCCTCTACCTGGAACACCTTCTGGAACTCATGACTGTGAAGGTCTTTCTTCTTCATTCCTTTTTCCTTGACCTGCATACACAACTTATATAGATAATATCAAACTACCCTGGACCAGAAGGGGAGCCCTTGTGTGTTAGATTGGTTTCCCTTTTGTCTTTGGATCAATGTGTACTGCCTTTATTTTTCTCATAAAGGGTCCAAATCTGTGAGTTCATTGACTTAGTAAACTGCCATTGGGGAAACCCCCCTCCCCTTTTACCAATGTAGCTTGCTCCCTGCCCTTCAACTCAGAGATCAGAGAATGACCTAGGGCACTAATAGACTCTGTGACTTCCCGACAACCACCTAGGATTGAACCTAGATTCCTTGACTCACTATCCACTAAGTCACTCTGCCTTTCCTTTAGCAGAGGCTATAGGTTCTTAATAAATGCTCATTAAGCAAATGAACTACAGGAGTAGAATCTATTTCAGCATGAAGAAAGAATAATTTCCAAAGCAGACATCACACTCCTAGCATACGCTCAGGTATTCTCTGGATTCTGGATTCTCATTTAAAAATGTGTTTCCTAGCCCTTCTTACTGTGAATATCCTTGACGATGTAAACAGATGCACTGTTTGGCTTTTTTATTCTGAATCCAGACTGGCTGAAAGAATGGCTCCAAGAAAGTGTTATTTTTTTTTCATTCCTCAAAGCTCAATTATGAGTACTTAATTTTTTTTTTTTTACTTTGCATTACAGACTGTCATAGCCTTCCCAACCAGGTTTTATTTTTTTTCCTGGCTAGAGATATAGCTATTTCTTTCTTTAGAATCTTTCTCTTTCAAAGTATTTTCCATAGAAATAAACACGGCAACAAATTTAAAATACTTCAGGCACGGTTCAAGTTGAACCTTTAAGACATTTATCAATTTCCTCAAAATTTTAGAAAAATAAGAATATAGATTTTGAGCTGGAAGGAAACCTTTAGATCCTCCATTCTTTTTTTTTTTTTCTGTTTTACAGACAAAGAGACTGTGGCCCAGGGATTTATCCGAGATCACACAGATAAGAAAGGGGGCAGAGGCAGATTTGGAATCCACTTCATCTGAATTCAAATCCAATCCACTTTCTAATTTACCAAGCTACTTCTAAGTTTAAGATACTTGGTAAGCAGCTTGAAGGTAATGAATGTTGCCCATAAAACTTGATTCATCCTTTAAAATAGAGACCAGCTAATAGCTTACTAACTCACCATTACCCTTCACAGACCAGAATATGCTTTACTTTTGTGCCTGCAGTCTATGCACTCTTAACGAAGGTTTGGATTTAGCCAAGGAAATTAAATCATTTCCTAGGAGCTGCTGGCATTTCTGGGAGCTGCTGCTTCCCCTAGAAACAGTAGACAAGAAAGTCAGCTTGAGCCAAATCAGGGCCCAAGAAGCAGGTGTCTGTTTTGAAAACTAGTACACTGTTAGTGGAGCTGCAGATTGGTCCCCTTGTTATGGAAAAGACTTATGGAAACTATGCAAGAAAGTCATCATATTATTTGTGTTCCCAAAGAATCCCAAGGCTGGACATACAGAAAAGAAGGGGAAAGATAGGGAAAAAAAAAGATCTCATTTATGGTCAAATATCCATGGCATCACTTTTATAGTAGAAAAACACAAAAACTATTGAGTGAACAAATCATAGTGGATGCATGCAATTGAACGCAATGGTATGACAAGAAATTGCAATTTTAAACAATTTAGGGTATTTTGGGAAGAACCATAGGGATGAAGAATGAAATGAGTAGAACCAGGAGAATTATATATACAGATTTGTAATAGTGTCAACAAACCAAACACTTTTAAAACATTTAATTCTGATTAATTATAATGACTAATCCCAGTCCCAGAGATCACATTTCCCCAAATCTCAATAGAGAGGTGGAGACTATTGGTGTGATATGCTTAAGTGAGATAAGATCATTGGATCTGCTGGTCTTATTTAATTTTTTTCTTTGTTAAAAGGAAAAGATCGTTTGTGGAAGTGTATAGGAGCTATGATATCAATGGTAAATGGAAAACTTAGATGAGGAATCACCCTTTGCCAGTTCAGATCAACTCATAAAATTGACCAGAATTCTGAGGTATTAAGGAAGGTTTCTGGAGTCAAAGCTAATGTGATTAAGACAGGATTAGTACTAGGGTCCTCATAATTTGAGAATAGAATCTCTCTCTTGTACACTACTTTGTCCCTTTTTGAGGAAAGGACTATTAATATAAAAGCAAAGAGAGTCAACAAAACTTCCACATATTTTTCAAAGTCATACATGATCCCTTGAACAATTTGAGAACAGATAATTTAAATATTCTTGCTGTTCAGTCATGTCTGTCTCTTCATGATCCTCTTTGGCAAAGATACTGGAATGCTTTGCTATTCCCTTCTTCAGCTTATTTCACAGATGAGGAAACTGAGGCAAAGAGGGTGAAGTGATTTATTTGCCCAAAGTTATTCAATTGATGCCAGATTTGAATTCAGGAAAATGAGTATTTCTGACTTTAATTCTAGTGCTCTATCAGCTGTCCCACAATTTAGAAATCCTAATGTAAAGGCTATCTAATTATAAATATCAATAGAGATGTGAAACAAGAGAACCAACATTATCCTAAAGCTTTATTTTGTCCTCGTTATTAAAGATGTCTCATATAGATTCCAAAAGAGAAGAATAATTCCCTAATGTTAATGAATTTGTCCAATTGCCCTAGTGTGCAAATGATTTTCTAAGGATTTCTTTCATCCCCAGATTATCATAGAACATTCTAGATGAAATACATAATCAATTTAAAGAGTTATATCTAACTATCCATATAGAAGAAATAGGGATATGGGATGAAGAATGCCTATTGTTAATACTATCATGGTACTTTTAAGACAGCTCAGAAAGATGATCCATCAGGATGAGCATCATGGACAGACGCTGCTAATAAGCCCTGAACTGACTCCAAAACTGAATAGGACACTGAGAGCATGCTACACTTAATTTTGGAAATTGTGCTGTGTTTTAATTCAATTTGATTTGATTTAACATTCATTTTAAAGTGCTTACAATTTTCTAAGTATTTGAATATAGAGATAAGACAGAAAACAACCTGTCCTCAGGCAACTTACATTCTAGTGTGGAAAACTCTATTATGTACACATATCTATAAATGTTAGTATAAGTAAGTATAGGTATAAGTAAGACTACAAGAAGGAGTAGTAGTCTTACTGACTTGATGGGATCAGAAAAGGCTTTGGGCAGGTGATGGAGTCTGATATAGACCCTGAAAATAGGTAGAAATTCAAAGAGATAAAAGTGAATTAGGAGAATATTCCAGACGTGGTAGATGGTCTAAGATTGGGAAGGTGTATATAAGGGAATAATGGGAAGGGAATAAGCATTTTTGAAGTAACTTGTATGTGCTGAGCATTGTGCTAAATACTTTTAAATTTATCTCATTTAATCCTCATAACAATCCAGCAATGTAGGTGATCCCATTATAGTCATTTTATGGTTGAAGATACCGAGGCAAGCAGAGATGAAGTGATTTACACATGGTTACATGAAGCTGGATTTGAACTCAGGTCTTCCTGTTAAAGTGCTATTTCTGTTGGGTCACCTAGCTAACCAGAAGACAGCTATGTGAAGAAAGAAGATGAAAAGTCACATATACATAAATAAGACAGTTTGACTAGAAAATTGACCATGTGTAGGGAGTAATATATAATTTATCTAAAATGATAGGAGAGAACCATAAAGTGAAGGCTATGTTGTCCTAATGGCAATAGTCACTGAAGACTTTTTTTTTTGTGGGAGAGAGAAGAGAAGAAGAGAAATTCATCATCAAACATATGCTATTGAGTATCAATTTGATAATGGTATGGAAGATTTTCCCATATAAGCTAGTTTGATTCCTGCTGCCTTTTAATATGTCTGAGTTTGGGGGTGGCTAGGTGGCACAGTGGATAGAGCACTGGCCTTGGAGTCAGGAGTACCTGAGTTCAAATCTGGCCTCAGACACTTAATAATTACCTACTCATGTAGCTTTGGGCAAGCCACTTAACCCCATTGCCTTGCAAAATCTAAAAAAAAAAATGTGTGAGTTTCCCTCATTCTTAGAAACTTCTCTGGAACCGATCACCAGGGTATTGTTGGATATTTTTCTTTTTTTTCTCAGTCCAACTCAATGAAAAAACAGACAGCTGCTCATACTTGCTTCTCAACCTGTGCAATCTAAATTCCACTCTAAATTCAACTGAAAATATTAGCTCCAAAGTTACCAATCATGGTAGGAGATTCACAAATGTGATTATCTTCTCTTGGTATGAACACTTCTCAACGGGTCTACTAAATTTGATTACTGTGATTCTCGACCACTCTTGCAGTCTCCCTTACTGGTTTTACCAACCTTATCGTATCTCCTAAATGAGTACGTTCATTCCTCAAAGTTTTGTCCAGGGTTTTTGTACCTATTCTTTCTCATGCCTGGAATGCTCCTTTTCCTTCTTCTCCCTTTAGAATCCTTCAAGACTCATCTCAAATCCTACTTTCTACTTTCTTCGGCTCCACATATGCTATCTTTCATGTACCTATTTATTTACATGCCAACACACTCATCATAAAACAAACTCCTTGAGAACAGGGACAGGTTTTTTCAATTTTTTTAAAATCTCAAGTACTGACCCACTGCTTAATAAATCATTGCTTGAAATTATCGACAAATGGGAGAGGAAAGAGACTGGACGATCTATATATGTAGTAGTATAAGTAAAGGAAGCAGAATAAATTATTCTGTTTAAAAAAGTGTGATTAGAAAAAGCAAACTAGTTGATGGATAAGCATTTGATGTAAAGAATGGGTGGACCTTCACAAAGAAATTATAGGAGTAAACAGACAATAGAAGCATGAAATGAGAGGGTTGGAATTAAAGGTAGCATCACAGATGAGATGGATGAGATCACAGTCAAAAGCAGGAGAATAATATAAAGCACTAGATAATCACAGTGAAACTGGCTCTATGTAGTGATAAAAATAGGTGATAAAAATAAGATCCAAGATTTTTTCCTTCTGGAATTTCTTCAGGTTTACCTTCAGATAGACTAAGAAATTCATTTATCTCCAGGTATTTGAGAACAAAGAAATAAAGAATGAGAAAGACAGTATAACCATTGTCATCCACTTGTTTTTCTTTATGAATAGTTAAGCTGATTTTTTTTGCAAGGCAATGGGGTTAAGTGACTTGTCCAAGGTCACATGGTTTGCTAATTATTAAGTGGCTGGGGTTGAATTTGAACTCAGGTCCTCCTGACTCCAGGACCAGTGTACCTAGGCTTGATACTTTTTGAATGATTATAGTTATCTTTTCAGGAGGTCTGAAATCTTCTGAGGTTTGACATAATTGGCACAAGAACACAAGGGGATGTCAGACATAACAAGGAATTCTTCTTTTTAGATTTATATTCAATAGATTATATAATAACAAACACCTTTGGCGAGCATTGGTTCCCTATTTTATCCCCAGAATGAAATTAATAATCAGTTGACCTTCAAATAAAATCTAATCTGTTATTAAATCTTTTAATTAACCATTTTTGATCCTATAGATTATTCACCAGAACCTTTGGACAATATTTACAGTTTATATAAACTACTCTGTCTAGTTTACATTAGAAAAAAAATAGAGGTACTGGGGCAGAAGTAGAGAAGTCTGGAGAATGAAGAGTGAAACCCCATGAAACGGTGGTCCAAGATATTCACCAATCAAAAAAGGGCCAATGGACTTTAGGCATTTTCAGCAACCTGGTGAAGAATGACACATTCTCAAGCATCTTTCTGAGCCAATGTTGGTTAACTATTTTTCTGAAATTTTTTTTCCCAGTTCCTTCTTTCTTCAAGCATTACGGATGCAAAACTGAGTGCTCCCATATCCATCAGAGCTAGTAACTGGTTCTCTTAATCCGAGAAAAATACTTGGACCTGTACAGCCTCAACCTAGGGGATTGCCTTATTTAGTTAAAGTACAAATTGTCTGGTGGAATATCAGTATGTTGTGTAGAGACCCCTGCCTTGGTGTTCACTGACTGAAGTCCCATTTTGTCAAAACTTGGAGAATCGCAAGCTTTGGTGATCTTGAGCTTGGTCTGGTGGTTGGCTTTGAAAAGATGGGATGAAAGTAAAATACAGATGTCTTGGCCAGATGTGCTGGGGAAGAGTTTAATGCTTGTAAGGGAGCTTCTGCTAGGAGGAAAGTAGAGGTAAGATTTTGTTTCCAAAAAAAAATCTACCCAAGCCTCAGCCTAGATACTAGTTTTCAAAGACAGCAAGGTTGCAGAGAGGGATAATGGCTTCTGGGGCTTAGGTTGATCGGCTTGTTTCTGGGTTATTCTCCTGGTCAGGCAGCTAGGAGTTCTAATTGTAAAATGGAAGAATCTGTTTTATCTTTCTCCTGCTTCTTAAGGCTAATCCCTCGCTAGACTGTATTGTTTCCCTGTGTCTTTTGTCTTGGGGAGAAAGGAGACAATCTCAGGCTCATGAACATCTTGTTAAGGTCTGTTGAGGCTTAGAGGGGTGTGACACAATTTTCTTGCTGAGTCTTTTTATTGAGGATTTTTTTTTTCAGCTGGCTTGTCTTGGAGGTCTTTGAAATGTCTCCTAGTAAGTAATGATTTTTTACTTGCTTTTGTTCCTTTCCAGATCTGGACTGTATTTTGCTCTATGTTCTTTGGGGGTCTATTTCAGGTATTGTGGGAGCTGGCTGCCTCACTTTCAGAGTAGTTGGGGAGGAGGGGGGAAAAAAAAAACCTGTGGGGAGCTGTCCAGCCCAGGCTGGGTTCTGGAACTGGCATTTCTCACCCCTTACACGTCCATCTCCTTCTCCTCTCCGCTCCCCCACACTCTGTGGCTTGAAGTGAGCCTACTTTGGGACTTGCAGTCTGCAGGGTTTTGCAAACACCCATCTAAGGAAAGGTTGAAAGGCTTGCCTGGGTTGTTGCAGAAGCATTTCCATAAAAAGCCATGAACTTCAACAATGGAATGACAACACTGAAAACCTTATGCTCTCTTGGAGAAAGAAGGGGAGGAATGGGATCTCTCACCTCTGGAGAAAATGTCTTAATATGGTCTTTAGCCCTTTACCCTGGGTTCAAGAGCAGGTGAGGGTCATCTGCTAATGGCTTTTGCGCTGGATCTGCTAATTGGTTCTCCCTCCAGTCCATTTTTCTTTTTATCTCCCCTGCAAGTAATCTGATTCCTTGAAGGATTCTAATCCCCCTCCCCAGACTTGCCATACTCAATCAACAAATATTAATTAAGCCCCTGCAATGTGCCAGATACTGAGCAAGGTCCTGGGAAGACAAGAAAAAAAAAATGGAACAGTTCCTATGCTCACATGCTTGAGGGGACATATTAGTTATCGCTATCATATTGGCTAGTATCTGAGGGTGCTGTGTCTTACAAATATGATCTCATTTGATCCTTGAAACAACGCTTGAAGTAGATACTATGACTAACACCACTTTACAGATGAGGAAACTGAGGCAAAGAGGGGGTGACTAAAAAGTACCTGAGGCTGGAGTTGTAGTCTAGTCAGTCTTCTTGATCCCAGGACCAGCCCTCTATCCGCCCTGCCATCAGTCCTTTCAGCCATGTCCAGCTTTCTGTGACCCATTTGGAATGTTCTTGGCAAAAATATTGGAATGTTTTGCCTTGCCTTCTCTAGATCATTTTATAGGCAAGGAAACTAAGGCAAGCAGGATTAAGTGACTTGCCCAGGGTCACACAGTCAGTAAATGTCTGAGGTCAGATTTGAACTTTGGAAGATGAGTTTTCCAGACTCTACGCTGAACCCTGGGCCACCTCACTGCCCAGTAATCATATCCATGCAAGTATATATAAAATAAATCCAATGTAATGGGGCATGAGAGTAACTAATAGCAGGAAAGGAAAAGATCATAGGATCGTATATAGATTTGCAGCTGGAGGGATTTTTGAAGGTCTTCTAATACTGTCCTTGTCTTTTTTATTAAAACAAAGCTGAAGGGGGAAGTATAATGAACCTATAATTAATTGCCAATTTACTTAGTGGATCTTGGGTTGGGTTACAAACTTCTATTGTCAGGTAAACATAGATTGTGTGATTCTGGACAAGGTAACTTATCATTGCTGCAGGCAACTCTTTCCCATCTCCTTTAAAGAGGGAAGAAATTTTAAACATCATTGAGTCCAACCTCCTTATTTTATGGATGAGGAAACCAAGGCATAGTGAAAGCAACTGACTTGGACCAACTAGTAAGTACCCAAGTCAGGTTTGGAAGGCAGAAGACTCTGCCTATTACTTTATCTATTTAACAGATAGAACACTGGCCTTGGACTCAGCACTTGTGTTTGAATTCTATAATCAACACTTATTGGCAGCTATGTGACTCTGAGCATGTTATTTCATTTCCCTGAGTCTCAATTTCTGCATCTGCAAAAAGGAAACATTATACCTAAGAGGGAAGTTTTGAAGCGACAAAGATCATGTACGTAAAATACTCTGTAAATACAAGCTTATGTGTATGCAGGTTTTTAATAGAATTTAGAAATGAAATTTTGGAGATCTGAAAACAAAGTCACTCTAGCAAAGACTCAATCTGTTCAGGAAAGAATGTCCAATTTCCAGAGGGTAGAGGAAACCTTATTGTTTCTTTTTTTAAAATTTATTTATTTATTTATTTTTTGTTTTTGCAAGACAATGGGCTTAAGTGACTTGCCCAAGATCACACAGTTAGGTAATTACTAAGTGTCTAAGGTCAGATTTGAAGTCAAGTCTTTCTGACTCCAGGGTCAGTGATCTTTCCACTGAACTACCTAGCTGCCCTAATGTCACTGTTTCTTAACCCATTGAAGTGCAGACTATTCATATTTAACTCTTTGCTTTTAGTCTTTTGATTACTTTGAGTAATTTACATGGATTAGGCTTAATGGGAATCATATAAGAACATCAAAGGGGGGCATTCATTTGCAACTGAAATATCAATTAAGATAACATGTACCTTAATACTGTAATCAAATGCATCTGATAGATAATATAAAGGGCTTTTTTTTAATGCTGTGAAAGCTACAGAAGCATGCTAACAAATCAATTTGATCAATATATATGGGATGTAAAAAAGGAAGGAGACAAGATTGACTGATGAATAAGAAGCTGACACCAATAGGTTGGCAGCCAGTTACAAGTCTCTTTAGGGCAAAAGCAATTAACTTAGAATAATAGACTCAAATTTGATGGTTCGAAATGCACTTTTATTAAAAATCACTGGCTGAATCATTATGCACTCTTCTGAATAAAATGGTACTGATATTCTGTTCATGTGTGTGCATGCATATATAAACAGACATAGATCTACCCATATGTCTGTCTATATATACATACATAGACATGCATCCATGTCTCATCATCATATGAATTGTGCACATTGACTCAGAAGGTAAAAGAGAATGTCAGAATATGATTCTTTTAAAAGGAAATTCATTCACAAATGGTCTGTGGGACTATAAATTCTGAATATTCTCCCAAATGACAAATATAAAAATCATGCTACTTATCAGGTACTATTAGACATAAAGTCAGTGAGCCCTGGTCCCAGAACTGCTGGTCCTTTTGGGATTTGAAATTGCAATCAGGGATTTACAGATTTCATTTTGAAGAGGAGAAGTCATTACTAGAAACCTAAGCTCATTTCCTCTCCTTTAATAGCTGTTTTAAATCATTCATTTAGAAAATACATTAACTATTTAGTGTACTTGCAATGCATTTCTCTGAGCATCAAGAAGGCATTTTTTTATAATCCCTTTTAAAAATTATTTCAGAAAAGCACGTTAGAATTTAGCAAATAGATGCCTTGTAATTTTTATCGATATTGTCCTGCCTCTGGGTAGATTTTGTTTCTTCCTCTTGTTATTTAACAAATATACATGCATATATATGTGTGTGTGTGTGTGTGTGTGTGTATGCTTTAATTTTAAAAGATACAGAAAACTGATCAAATGAGGCTATTTTTTTCCGCTTAATTGGATTATATGACCAATAAATGCTTGAAAATCCTCCTGAAATCTCAATTTGAGATAATATACAAACAAAATCTGATTTGGAGAGGAATAAAAATGGAAAATGACAGAATGATCTTTTGCTGAAAATGGTAGAAAAATATCACTTTAATGATATTCTTTAGAAATATTAATAGATGAAATGGAAAACAACTGATGCCTTGGGATTTGGAACATTTAAAAATCGACTTCAACTTAAATTTCACTTAGCAAGAAACAGTCATATGGTGGAAAGTGTGCTGATTTGGGTTCAAATCTCAAATTTTTATCTGTAAGGTCTTTAGGAAATCATTTAGCCTTGGTCTCATCAGCTGTAAAATGAGTCCTTTGGACATTATGAGCTCTAAGGTCCCCTCCAATTCCATATATATCTGAGAGTTATCAGTGTGTGCTAGCACGGGTCTGAACTATGTTAGCTATGTCACCTTGGATAAATCATTTCATTTTGAATCTCAGCTTGCTCCTCTATAAAATAAAACGGTCAGATAATATTATCTTTAACATTCCTCTAGATGCCAGTTAGATGGCATAGTGAATTGAGTGATTAAGTAGGAGTAAGGAAGATCTGAGTTGGAATCCTGCCACAGAAACTTATTAGCAGTGTGATCCTGGGCAAGTCCCTTAACCTTCTTTAACCTTCAATTTCCTTATCTGGAAAAAAAAATGAAAGGGTTGACCCATGAGATTCCTTCTAGTTGTAAATCTATAATCCTACGAATGTAAATGTGGAGGTGATAAAAGAGAAAATAAGAGACCTCAAAATAGCAACTTTGCTATTTCCCTGGAAAATTTTGAAGGTAGGATTTTTTATAACACTTTGAAACCTGCTTTACAACTGGGAAATCCAATAAGTAAGGTGAATTTTCAATGTTCACAGATACTATTTGCCTGTGATGTTTTTATTTCAACAAGTCCAAATGACTGGTCGAATACATACTTCTGTAATGTAAAGTTGGAGATATTTTTGTCCCTGTTTCTCATTTAAGGTATTTCTAACATATGCTTAAATTATCTTTAGTTATTGGCTCAATTTTGTAGATAATTTTAAATGCAGGAAAAAAAATCTTCAGGAAATGAGTCATAGATTGTCAGATTTGTAGGAGACCTTAGAAATGATGGAATCCATTCTTTGCTTTTACAGAATTGGTCACAGGGTGGGGGTGAGCAGTGGGAAGAGGCTAGACCCAGGTCGCATAGTTAGCTTAAAGGATAGTAAGACCCAGCTCTTATCCTCCACATCATCTTCCTTGTAATTGCCTCCAAATTGTCATTCTTCACAGGAACATCATGAGGGCTGGCAATTCAAAATCTGTCTGTCACACTTCAATGGATTTTTAATGTTTTCTGGTGGCATTAAAATATGCATACTCCCCAAAAAAGGGCTGCCATTACAAATTCAGGAAAATGGAATTCATTCATTCATTCATATATTCATCCAATAAGTATTTATTAAGTGCCTTATATTGACTGAGGATACCAAATAAAGATAATTTAGACCTTGTCCTCAGAGAGCCTAACTTCTATGGAGCAGAAGTAACCGATAGAGAATTCAATATAAACATATATGAAGGATATACAGGGTAATTAGGGGTGTGGTGTCAGGTCTGCAGTAACAATTGGGGGTTGATTATCATGTTGTAGGAGATGGTCCCTGAGCTAAGCCTTGAAGGATTCTATGTAGAGATTGTACATAGTCAAGGTGAAAGGGAATACTTTCTAGACTTGACAAATGAAAGAAACAGAATGTAGAATGATGAATTTGGGAAGGGGATCCCCCAAATCTCAATACAGTTGTAAGCTTTAATAAACATATCAAACTGCACTAAAATTTGAGATACAAAATATATTAGGGAGGTCATGGTGCACAATTTAACCAGGACAGAGGGTACCTGAAAGGGACCAAGGGGCTACAACCAAAAAATTGGGTGGAGCCAGGTTGTGAAGGCTTTCAGTGCCAAAAAGAGGATGTAGATTATTGTTCTTGTTCAGTCATTTTGGTGTGCTTGTGACTTTGTGACCCCATCTGAGGTTTTCTTGACAAACATACTGAAGTGTCTGCCATTTCATTCTCTAAGATTAATCTGTCTTTTAGGCAAAAGGTAATAAGGAGTCCCTATAACTTTTTATCTGGGAGAGGCATGGATTGACCGTCTTGCATGGTTGTGACTCAAAACAGAGGCAACTTCAGGTTTATTCGTAACCCAAAACCCCAAACCATGAACATGTCAGCATTTGAACTGTTTTGGCTTGCCAACTATTCCTTATTAATTTTTTTAGGCAATCAAAATTAAGTGACTTGCCCAGGGTCACACAGTTAATAGGTGTCTGAGGTCAAATTTGAACTCAAGTCCTCCTGATTCTACAGCCATGACTCTATCCACTATTTTTCAGTCTTTCATTGTTATCAAATATTTGGTATGAAAGGTTATCCTAGAAGGGATGAAATTCTAAAGATGAAATAATTCCCATGAGGTCAACAAAGATGAACATTATCTGAGGACAGTGATGTGGATACACAGGAAACTCACCAACCTACTTAGATCTGGGAAAGAACTAACTTCAGGAGATGGAAGCAAGGCTAGGTTCTAGAGAATATATGCAAAAATACATAATCGTACTGTAAGCTGAAGCTCATGATAAACCGAGCCTATGAAGAAAACTAAGGACAATGAAGAGAACTTTTTTAGTTATTTGGGGAAAAAATCAAAGTAAAGTCGGGACTATTGTTTGGGGTGGATGGCACAATGAAAATCGACAACAGAAAGATAGCACAAGTGCTCAATTCATATATTGCTTCTTTTTTTAATGCCAAAGACAATGACCTTTGTGCTAGAAAGGACAGAGAATAAATGGATAATAGGGGTCTGATATCCTATAAAATAAGTAAGGAGATAGTAAAAGAATAACTACCTGCCCTTGATAAATTTAAGTCACCCTTGGGCCCTGGAGAAATTACCGGATGTGAATGCTAAGACACTGTCAGTAATATGGGAAAGATCTTGGAGAATGAAGGAATGACTGCAGGACTGGAGAAAGAAACTTTAATGGATTAAAAATAATAAACAAAAATGCAAGAAAAAATAGGACCTGAAAGCAGAGGGTCAGGAAGCTTTGCTTCAATTCTTGGCAAAATTCTACAATGAGTCATTAAAATTCTGAATAGTAAATACTTAGAAAATGAAGTGACCAAGTTGTCAATAAACATTTATTAATTATGTTTCAGGTCTTATATTGAGCTCAGAGGATGACGCAAAAGGTGCTTGCATGTCAGTGTGGGAGGCAACATGGAAAGGACTAGGTTCGAATAATCTAGAAAGCATTTGGACAACTGGCTTTTAGATCAGGAATTCTTAACATGGGGTCCACAAAAATTTTAATATACATGAATACATTTTACTGTAATTTGAATATATTTGAATATATTTATTCTATAATTGGTTTCCTTTGTAATCCTACATATTTTATTTTGAGCACCTACATATTTTATTTTTGAGGAGGAGAGGGGGAGGAGGAGGAAGAGGAAGAGTAGAAGGAGGGGGAAGAGGAGAAGGAGGAGGAGTAGGGGGACTTGGGCAAGTTACATTCTTCTGAAAAAGGTCCAATGGGGGCTAAGAGGGACCCTGAAACAAAAAAGGGCATTAAATTTCTTCTTTAGATCCATGATCCTGTTATCTCTTCCTCCCCCAAAATGTTAACAAGATTTATTATTAAATGATCTGTGATTTTATAGGTGTAAGTATTCCTTTATTCATTCCTCTGCAATGTGGGTTTTGATGGGATGATAGTCACCATGTAGTGATCAACCACTAATTACTAAAAAAAGAGGAAACTGAGTCCCAAGAAGATTAATTTTCCCAAACTCACATGGTTAATGGCAGAATCAAACAAATAGTAAATGGCAGAGTCACATTTTAAACCCAAGATTTTTCTATGGCTTGACAAGTGGTCATTCTATTTGCAACCTGGGGAAGAACATTTCTGAACTTAGCTTGTCTGTTACTCATAAGAGTAAGAATGCCTAACATTTATCTAATCCTTGTGCCACTCACTGGAAAATGTTTCCAATTTTTGTCTTGCTTGATCCTCACAACAATCCTGGGGAGGAGGTGCTATTATTATCTTCATTTTACTGATGAGGAAACTGAGGCAGGCAAAGATTAAATGACTTGCCTAGGGTTATACAGTTAATAAGTTTCTGAGGCAATGATTTGAACTCAATTCTTACAGACTCTAAAACTGTCACTTTATCTATTGTACCACCTGGCTGTCTCAGATAGCAGCCAGCTAGGCAGTCCATCACCAACCTATCATTTTAATTCTTCCTCAGTTTCCTCATTTGTAAAATGGGGATATTGATATCTATTTCACTAGGTTTTGGTGAGAATCAAATGAGATGATGTTTGCAAGAGTATTTTGCAAATCAAAGAGTGCTACATAAATGTGAACTATCATTTGAGCTAAATTTCAGAAAGTTGGGGCCAGAAGGGATCTAGGCCAGCAGGGAGCTCAATGCCCTGGTTTTACCTGGGCAAAAAAGCCTCAGGATGACTGCTTCGTTTCTCCTCTGCTTCAATCCTATATAACATGTAACTCACAGAGATTCAGGGGAATCATTCACTTACTTAGTCTGTTCATTTTGCTGGATGACAATAATTTTTTTTCTAAAACATTTTTCAGTTTTGAATTTTCTTGTCAACTAAAAGGTTTATGCCCTTGGTAGGAGTGAAACAAAAATTCCATCCATTTTCACCTGGTTAAAGTTAGATGCTCTCTTAACCCAGAATCAGTAGAAGCAGACCTAAACAGTGCTGTAGGTAAGCAGAGAATTGGAAAGGGCCATTATTTCAGGAGTAAAGATTTGAGTCCAAATCCAGTCTCAGACATTTCCTAACTTGTGTATCTTGTATGTGTATATGTGGTAGCTAGGTTGCACAGTGGACAGTGTTAGACTTGAAGTCAGGAAAACTCATTTTCTGGAGTTCAAATCTGGCTTTGGGCACTTACTAGTTGTGTGACCCTGAGCAAGTTATTTGATCTTGTTTGCCTCAGTTTCCTCATCTGTAAAAATGAATTGGAGAAGGGAATGGCAAACCACTCCAGTATCTGTCAATGAAACCCAAGATGGGGGGTCACAAAGAGTTGGACACAACTAAAATGAATGAACAATAATAACTCGTGTGTGTGTGTGTGTGTGTGTGTGTGTGTGTACTTTCTTTCTTCCTCTCTGTCTCTGTCTCTCTCCCTTTCCGACTGTCTCTTTCTCTGTCTCTGTCTCTTTTGTATAGGAGTGCTATCGAATCAACAGTGACAGATGATGAAAACCATCTCTCCTTGTCGTCTCCAAATTCCTTTTTGGGATACTGATGAGATAGATGCTATGGCAGCAGGCAATGCAGTCCTTGCTTTATTTATTTTGTTGAGATTAAAGTTGCTAAGATACAGTAGTTATTCCAAGTCCTAATGGTTGGTGCCAGTAGTAATAAAATAAAGAACTGAAATTACTTTCGTTACCAAGGCTAATAAAAACTTTAAAAAAAAAATTCTTGAGGGCTGAGGAAGCTCCCTGCCTAAACAATGAACAATGTGCCAAGTGACCCATGGTGTGGCTTATAATTAGATTCATAGTCCAACTAGTGTTGGAATATTTGGGTTTAAATACCAGAGGGGGAAGTTTCAAATAGTTTATTAAGCAGTTGTTCTTTGACCCAAGGAACGAGGGCAGGGTGTGTAAATGTACTTTTTCTCCTTTATTCAAACAGCCAGGGGGTGTGTTCTTTTCTTGTTTTTTCTTTTTCCAGTTTCTTGTTGGTCTCTCTCTTCTCTGTGCACATTATTAGAGTTCTGAATACACAACACTTTCACATTGATCTTGGATTGAGGAGGAAGGGCATTCAAATCCAGCCACAGTTACTTGCCACTGACTAGCTGTGTGACCTTGGGCAAGTCACATAACCCTGATTGCTTCACATTTAGGGCTATCTCTAGTCATCCTTATTCATATCTTGTCACCAGACCCAGATGGCCCTGGAGGAGAAAGTGAGGCTGGAGACTTAGTACAAAACTCCCTCATTCAAATCCAATTCATGTGCTTGTCATGGCATCAACTTCCTGATGCGGTGGTCTTCTTCAAATTCAAGGACAAACATCATTGCCCTGGACTAAACTTCTAACTTCTTCTCTTTTTGTACACTCTTCTTACAACCTTGCTGTTTTCTATAATCACAATTTCATATAATCATAATTTCTATAAATTTTGTTCTGTTTTGGTCTGAGTTCATGGTAACAATGTAGAAAACTCTTCAATGCATAGAGTCAATTCTGTAATTTATCTCCGAGAGCTGTCCAGAGAATTGAGATGTTTAATGATTTGTCTAGGGTTACAGCATCATTATGTGACAGAGATGTTATTTGAACCCAGGTCTTCCTGGCAATGAGATTGGCCCTCCATCCACAATGCCACGCTACCTCTTTTCAATTAAAGTAACAAAACTCATAGAGGTTGGACCATAGTTTTCACCATTAACTTTCTCATTTGACTTTTCAAAATTAATTTTGACTTCAGAGTGATCAATGACATTCCATGCAGTGAGGTTAAAATCACACCTACAATTTTAGTTATTACTGTTGTTGTTAATAATAATATCCCATGTTTTTCTTCCTAACATATTTTTCCTTCGAAGGACTCCAAGTGCCTCCCAAACATATCTGATTCATCCCCAGGGCATTTCTCTGGGAAGGTAGGTAAATATTTCCTAATAACGCTTTTAAGAAAAACCATTAAAACATTTGGGCTGAAAAATAGATCCTGAGCAGCCAGCACCACAAAGACTTGTTCTGTAAATTTGAGTAATTTCAAATTACGGGTGTTTTTACTTCACAGAAATTTCCAACTTCCCCCAGAAACACTTTAAACATGAATATCCAGAGTTTCCACTGGCAGTTTCTTTGTTTGTCCTGGAAGCATCTTATGATTTGGGACTAAGAAAATATTATGTTCCATTTGGATTTATAGAAGCAAACATATGCATTTTTCCTCTTTAACACAGTTCTTTTCATTGGGAGCCAGACTCAATGGCAATGGGCAAAAGCAAACAAAGCCTCATCAAAATTCTGGTATATAGAAAATTCACTTGATTATAGATTTAGAGCTGGGGGCAACTTTAGAGGTCATTTAGTACAACCCCCTCAATTTGCAGATGAGGAAACTGAGTCTCAGGTGGGTGAAGATACTTGCTTGAAAGAAGGTTGACTTAGGAACCCAGAAACTGGAGTCATGAAATTTTAATTAAAATCTTAGCTCTTTCAATTATTAGCTAAATAACCTTGGGCTTATTTAACCAGCCTAGGACTCAGTTTCCTCACGTGTAAAATGGAGGAAATGTGCTCCTCTTGATCCTATGTTTACATTGTTAATAAATGCTTAATGTTTGGCTTCTTGATTGATTGACAAGTGGTAGGGTTGGAATTCAGAACCAATACCTCTGATTCTTTCAACTGTACTGTGATACCTCTGAAGTATATTTAATTATTTTAATCTCCTTAGATAAAGAAGGGGGCAGCTAGGTGGTGCAGGCAATAGAACACTTGGCTAAGAATTGGGAAAACTTATTTTCATGAGCTCAGGTCTGGCCTTAGATACTATATGACCCTGGTTAAGTCACTTAATCTTGTTTGTCTTAGTTCCTCATCTGTAAAATGAGCTGGAGAAGGAAATAATAAACTATCTAGTATCTTTGCCAAGAAAATTCCCCAAAGGGGTCAAATGATCAGGAAGAGTTCTCCCCCACCCCAGTCTCTTGCAGGTCTCTCTTTTGAAGAGTCAGACATGATTTATAAAGTTGAACAGTAATAACAAAGAATAAATCAAAGAACACTAAAAAGATGATATTTCTTGGTGTAGTTTTATTGAAAGCCACATGCTATAGGATCACTGCTGAAATGCCCTTCCAAGAAGATGAGAAGAATGTACAATATAGGACTGAAATGGTTATCATGTTAAGTATGACATGACAAGGTCATGGCTGATTGGCATCCCATTAAAGAAATTACAGGAAACTGGTTCCTGCCCGTGGTCTTGGAGTTAAATACACTTGTAGAGTCTGTGGTTGCTAACATCTGATGAACTTTACAATACCAGTGCTTTGAGTTTCAGTGGTAATGACAGAAACCTTCGTCTGGGACATAAAGAATTTTCTGATGTTTACATTGCTCATCTTGGCTCTTGCCTGTGTATATGTCCCTCCGTCAACCTGCAGAAGTTGTCTCACTTTTTACTTTGTATTCCCAATCTCCAACAGAATTGTTGGCAAATAGTCAGAATGTCTTAAAGCTTAGTTGAAATTAATTTTTCATTTACCTAATTTAGCTAAGTTACCTAGGTAAATTACCCAAATTACTTAATTTACCTAAATTAAGCCACTAAAGTAGATCTACATTTATCTTCTTCAGGTCATCTGGACTTCAAATCCTTTAGTAAATGATCTAGAATCTCACCATGTCAAGGAAGTAGAGAAACCATGCCTTTTAACCAAACCTGGCAGGGAAAGCCTCTATGATATTCTTGACAAGAGGTCTTTTGTCCTTTGTCTTGGAGACCTCTAATGAGGAGGACTCTTCTACCTTCTTAAGCAGTTTAATCTATTTTGGGATATCTCTAATTTTTAGAAAGCTTTCTCCTCTCCCCCACTCTCTATCTACTCCTTCAAGGTCTACCCATCCAATGGCCTTTCTTTCCTGGCTATAAAAAAATAATAAGCCTTAACATTTATATAATGTTTTAATGCTTCTGTTGTGCTTTACCTGTGTAAATAGGATAATTCAATTGCATGAGATCCTCCTCACTGGTGAAGATTGATTACTGAACCACTTCTCCTCTCTAAAAGTACAAAGCAATTTCCACCAATGAGGAGAGCCTAATGCAAATGAAATTGAGCCCCTAGTTATACCAATATTATTTCTTTTAATCCTTATCACAGTCTTTTGAGGCTATTATTTTTTCCATTTTACAGATGAGGAAACTGATTCTGAATGAAGTTAAGTGATTCACCCTGGGTCACTCAGCTGGTAAATATCTGGGGTAGAAAAATGAAGTCAAGTTTACCTGATTCCCCTGTACCACATAACCAGTAAATACAGAATAGATACAAAAAGTACAACACATGGGGTGGCTAGGTGGCACAGTGGATAGAACACCAGCCCTGGAGTCAGGAGGACTCTAGTTAAAATTCACCCTCAGACACTTAATAATTGCCTAGCTGTGTGACCCTGGGCAAGTCACTTAACCCCACTGTCTTAAATTTTAAAAAAGGACAATGTGATTTTGAGGGAGGGAGCATAAAATACTAAGAGGGTCTGGAAAAGGCTCCCTGAGCTGAGCCTTGAAAGGAATGAGGGTTTCTGAAATATTACAGATAAGAGATGGAACAGAGCTCAGTGGAAAAAAAGACAGGGAGGTAAGAGACAGAATGTCCTCCAGAGGAAAGAGCAAACAGATTAGTTTAACTAAAGCATAGAATGGATGACAGTAAGTAAAATATAATTAGCATGGAAAATTAGACCGAAGCTAGATTGTGATATACCAGAGAGGAATTATTAATTTCTTCTATAAGAGAGCTACTGACATTTATTGAGCTGGGTAGTGACATGGCCAGCCCTATAGTTTAAAAATATCAATTTTTTCATGGAAGAAAAAAATCAAAGAAGAGTAAGAATGAGTGTAAGGAGACAGGAAATTACTACCAAGGTCCAGGGGAGTTGTGATGAAGACTTGGATTAAAATGGTTGAAGTAAAGGGAAGGGAACAGATGTATGGATGCTGAGGGGGTAATATTGATAAGACTTGCAATTGATGGAATGGCAGAGGATGGTGATGAGTTAGGAGTGAAACATGGAAGATGTCTCATAGATTGCAAACTTCATAACTAGGAGGATGGAGATGGCTATGAAAGAAAGAGATTTTAGCAGACCGGGATGGATTTAGAGAAAAAGTTAATTTGGTCATGTTGAAAATGAGATGGGGTATTCAGTTGGAAATGTGCAGCAGAGTTAGGAGTGTGGGTTTGGAGGTGAGAAGAGAGAAGAATAGAGATTTAAATTGAGGATACATCTGCATAAGAATGATGATTGAATCAGTGGTTTTTGAAGGAATCCCAGTCATTGTACTGAGTTAAAAAGAGTGTCCAAGGCAGATATCTTGGTGTTCTTAGGTCTCCTATATCCTATGACTAATGAAACTCTAGTTTTAACACAAAGTACAGCATGGGTCAAATGGAATCATTCACCTTCTGTCTTCTTTCTTGACTGTTTACAAGCTTGACTTTCTTCAGAATCAGAAGATGTGGGTCCTCAAGGTCCTTAAGTTGTTGCTATCTGCCAGAAGTCATTTCCACTTTGAGTTGGAAAATGATGGGTTGGATTGTTAATGTATCCAGATTATAAACTGCACACATAATTTGAAATTAAATCCTAAAAAAGCAGGCTGTTCTTAGTTGTTTTTAATTGTATTCAAGATTTTGTGATATTTTTTGAGAATGATACTGGAGTTGTTTATCCCCAGCTCATTTTACAAATGGGGAAACTGAGGCAAACTCCATTAAGTGACTTGCCCAAGGTCATTCAGCTAGTAAATATTTAAGATCAAATTTGAACTCAGGAACCTATCAACTGGCTGCCCAAATCTTTTAGAATAGGTGAAAACTTCTCCCATGCTGCAAAATCAATTGAAAAAATATCCTACTGTCAGCTCTGAAACTGAATAAAAAGAGTTGAGGTTTTGAAATACTTTATATGCAATCCTTTTTTGGCATAATGGAATTATAAAGAGGAAGAACCAAAAAGGGGTTAAGTGACAGTATTAGTGCTAAACTTTTAAAAGTATTATTTCAATGATTAAAACATCATATTTGTATTTTTGCCTTCCTCTGGAGACATTAACGTTTTGTTTGTCATTCCTAAGATAAACCAGTTCCAATTATGCAAAGAACAAGTCTCCTAAATAGTGATGATAGAACATTAGTGTCAATTGCATTGTTTTTAACAACTATAAATTCTGTATTTGAATTACAGCGAATTTAATGGATAAATTAAAGACATATTTTAAGACTACTTTTAAAAGGATCATTTTCTAAAACTCCCAACCCCAAAACAGTTTTAAATTGCTTATTTTTATTCAGTCTGTGCAATTATTCTAAACTATTATTTTGTTTTTTTTTTTGCAAAAGTTTTACAGTATTATAAACAGATGTGAATATGTACCGGAATAATATAAATACATCTTGGAAAGAAAAGATATAAAAGCAAAAATAGTAATTCTCCGAGCTTTGGTTTCCCTTCAGTTTGAGAGAAACTAATTTTTAGCAGGAAAAATCCTTCAAGCAATAAATATAGTACTAAGCTGATTTACCTGGTGGGATGGTGGAAAAACTTTTACTTAGCAACTGGAAAGTAAAATGTTTTTCTCTGATAGAATCAAGACTTAGGAAAGAGTTGCCATTTGAAGATTAACAAGGTGAGCAAGGACTTTTGAATCCATCCAATTCAATCTGGCAAACACTTCCTAAATCCCACTATGGGCAAGACACCAGTTTGGGAATTCGAGACATCAGTAAGAACATTCCTGTTTGTAATGACTTTTCATATTATAGGAGGCATACCACATGAATGGAAGTAATTACATTTAAAAATATATGAAATTATTTCAAGAGTATTAACAATTGGGGCGATCAGGAAAGTTTTCATGTGAGAGGTGGCAACTGAGCTATATTTTGGAGGAAGTTAGAGATTCTTCAAGATAAAAGTAAGGAAAGGTACCTTGTAGATAGGAGGGACCCTCTTTGCAAAAATGTAGAAGTGAAAGGTCAATTGGTACATATGAAGTCAATGGGATAATGTATATCATTATTCTTCTGATTAAAATGTATTTATTATTTAATGAATTAGATCTGGGGGAGGGGGATTTTATTTGGGGGAGCCAGAAAGGAATAGAAAACATGATACAAAATAAGGAAAGGAACAAACACTTATTAAATATCTACTATATGACAAGCTAACTAAGCACTCTACAATGACAAAGCCTCATAACAACTGTGGGGATCAAATACAAAAATTCCCATTTTACATTTGAAGGAACTAAGACAGAGGTCAGAGGACTTGACCAGGGTCACTATCTTAGGTTATATCTATTTGAATTAAAGTCTTCCTGATTCCAGGCTCAGGGCTCCATCCACTGGGGCACCACCTCATTGTCTTGAAGGTTAGGAGTATGTAAAAAAAAGAAGCAAAATCAAATCCCTTAAAGAAATCATTTAGTCTGAATTTTGAGCCGGACGCACACTGACCTCCTAGGGGAGGGATGTCAGTACCAAGAGACAAATGCAAAAATATATATGCCCAGGCAAATGTATGGGTTAAAGGACAAAAAGAGTGTGAGTAGATGCCTTGTAAAATTGTTTGGAGACATATATTCTGTCAAGTTAGATGGATATCATGTGAAGAAATTGTAAATATGTTAATGGAAAGACCAAAGGTGAGAACTAGAGTAGGAAGTCAAACTCTGATGAAATATAATTAATAGTATCAGTTCTGAAGAACTGATAGAAACATCCTTTCTTCTTTTCAGTGTAGAACTGGGGGACTAGAGAGATTGAATATGACTATTTTTACATTTAGAAAAGGTTCAAAAGGGGGAAAGGTTTGGAGGCTTGAGAAGAGATGACTGGAGTCAATAAAAAGATTATTAAGAAAACAAATTTTTTGAACAAGGATCGTATTGCCTACATTTTACATCTTTTTGAAATCTGTTGTGTGTCTATTTGAAAGAGATAGTATGCTGAGTGGTGAGAGGGCTACTCTTGGGTTCAGGTCTTGCCAAGGAGACTCATTTTGTTCATCAATAAAATGAGAAGATAGGACTGGTTGAGTGCTAGGAGTCCTTTTAGCCACCAAACTACGATTACATAGATGGATACATATAACGCATACATATGAATGTAATATAAATCCTAAAGCCCATTGACATGAGATTTTTCTCCTAATGGGTGGAGATGGGTGCCCCCCATTTGTACGAGGGAATGGAGTGAAATTGGTGACAGTGTATGAGAGGAAGCTCAGCCTCTTCATTTGGGGGGTCCAAAGTTTGTAGGATGTTTTTGGCTTTCAGTTTGTGGTTAGAAAATTATTGCCATCAACCATACTTCAGATTGTTGAAGAGAAACTAAGACTGGGAAGAAGCTGACATGAGAAGAGCTGGCAGTCTGTAGCATGTCACTATCCCCTACTTGCTATAAAAGAGATTTTGAGGGATTTTCCCTTGCTTAAGATCTGGGACTTTCTCTCTTGGTTGAGTTGAGTTATTTCATTGCCAATGGGAGAACTCCTTCATTCTGTATTGTCTGATATATACATATATAAATTTCCAAAGTATACTTTCTCTGATTTATGTTTTACTACCAAATTGCATAAATGGGCTTCTATACTATTTGCCATATGTGCGTTTATTGTGAAACTAGTATTTGGTGGGAAAGAGATCAAGCCTTGAATATAGAACTTGGAGTCCCGCTTTTTCTATTAAAGAACAGTGATCACAGGTTTAGTTTGAACCTGAAAACTTTCCTCCCCAAATTATCAGTGATTAAGAGACCAGATAGATATAGTATGCCCTCTCTCTGAGGAGAGTGAAGTGAGCAAACCAAATTTCTGGTCCCTACCTTCAGTTTCCCTTCCTGGTAGGAATTAAAGTCTCCCTTGAAGAAGAAGGAATTTAGAGATATCTATTCTGATTCCCTTATGGCCACACGATGACATTCCTATGCTACATGTAGAGGACAACCATCACTACACACACACACACACACACACACACACACACACACACACAGCACAATCTTGAAAATTCTTAATTTGAAGTATAATTGGAGGGTACATCTGAATCTGGGTTCATCACCTAAACACTGGAGAAAAAAAGAGAAGGATCATTCCTATGCTTCCGGGGAGAAAATGAGGGAGGTTAAACTAGAACATAAGAGCTGCATTTTTAATTGGTATGTTTCCCAAAAGATAATTATTCAGCATTAAAGGCTGATTACAAGAGGCAAATTTCCCCTAGTGTGGTGAGTGGTGTCATACCTAGTGTGAGATAACCTGTGACTTGCCACTGAGCACTAAAAATTAAAGAGTATAAAATGAACATTACAGATAAGAAATCATTATAGTAACTCATTCCCCCTCCCACTTGCTTGTGTCTTAATTTTTACAATTATTTTCACATCATGAATTATAAAGTTGATTTGAGGGCTCTGGTTATGATGCTTGAGCCCCAGGCACTAAAACTGCTAGTTTTGGCTTTGGTTGAGGTTCCACTATGTGAAATGTCTAACATATTGTATTTTTCTAAGGAAAACTAATAGCTGACATTTAAATAGCATTTTTTAAAGTTTTAAAAAGGTTTAAATGCAATATCTCATTAGCTTTTTAGCATAACTTTATGGGCACGTGCAATTATTATTATAATTTTCATTGATAGATGACCAAACTAAGATTTTGATAGATTAGGTCATTTGTCTTTGATCACACAGTCACTAAGTATCTGAGGAGGTAGTTGAGCTAAAGTCTCTCTTTGCTCAAAAGGCTTTATTCTATATATTACGCTATACTGACTCTCCATATGTCATTTTATGCATTTTTTCCCTCCTGGGCTTACCTTTGGGCCAATCAAAATGACTAAGAGAATTCTTGCCACTTTTAGGAGATCATGACCTATTCCAGGGCAAGAATAAATTTTTTGATCCCTGGCATCCAATCAGTGATATGAATTCGAGTAACCTGCAGAACTGATATTTTGAAAAAAGATTCATTTTCATTCCATGTCTCCCTTTCTTAGCAGACTCGGGCCAATTTAGAAGAGCATGAAGCGATCAGGGTTCTAAAGAAGGTGCCAAGGATAAACTACTTCCTCAAGAACAAAGATCTGATAGGCTAAAAATAGTTCCTCCTGTTATGTGGGACGACACATTAACCCAGGCCCCTTTAATTTAGATGGTAGTCCAAGGGTCTTAATTGTATTGCAAGAAATGTCTTTCTCAAACAATAAAACCCTATTCTAATTTGGCTTTGAGGGGTTGGGAGGGGGTGGAGTGGGTGAGATGGTATAGATGAGTAAGCTTAACACCCCTATTATAGGCTCTTTGTTTCTATGAGAGAGATGTGCTATGTTCTTGGGGGCCATGGTTTGGCCAGGAATGCAGCCAGACTCTTTAAAGCAATCTGTAGTACAATCCCATATATGGCAAAACAGGACTTTTTTATAAAGGCATTTTACTGTAATTAATAAAAAATTAATGGTCCAGTTCTTTCTTTAGGGAGGTACATTAACTCTTTCAGGACATTAGGGTCCATTTATT
Organism: Macrotis lagotis; assembly: GCF_037893015.1. Lineage (NCBI taxonomy): Eukaryota > Metazoa > Chordata > Mammalia > Peramelemorphia > Peramelidae > Macrotis > Macrotis lagotis. Next base: position 162,424,119 of record NC_133665.1, on the reverse strand, counting down.
TAATTCCTTTTTTTTCCCCTAGTATATGTAACAGAACCCAAGCAGCCCTAAGGAATTAGCTCAGCTATACAAAGAAAATGCCACTTATTCCTATCTCAGTAATAGAATCAACTCATTATAACAGAAAACCTAAAGTTGTGGGATTTATTCCTCCCTGATTAGCCATACAGAGTAGCACCTGGATTAGACAAATCATATTCTTGGCCCTCCAGTTAATCCTGGCTGTCTGAAATCCCCTACTTAGAGTTTTTTCCCCCTTGTTAAGTTTCCTAAATATATCTAAGATAATAAAGCTGGAATTCAAAGTGGATTGGTTATTACAATAGTGGCTCGAGTTTGAAGTTTGAAAGGCCTTGGCAGATGCTGAGATGGTGGGGGCTCAGTAGGTGCTATTGAATATGGGAATTTTTTTTTCTTGTGTTCTTTGCCCTTGAGCTGGATTAAAGATCTACCCCTTGGCTGGGAAGTCCAGTTTGGAGGGAGGGTCATTATGTCAAATGGAATAGAGTGGAAAGACTAGAAATAGAAAGGCAGTTAAGCTAGTACACAATAATCCAAAGATGAGGTGGTTAGGATTAGATGGCAGAATGACCCAGATCACTCTTGTTTGTTGAGGGTAGCAGAATTCTAGACCAGAACCATTAGTAAAATTGCACCAGCAATTTTTTTGGCAGAATTTAGCTCATAAACTCAAGAATCTTTTTCAAACATTGGTTGTGTCATATTTTGGTTTTGCCTCAATAAATCTCAGACACAGTGATTTCTCCTTGTTAACTAAATAATGTCTTTATCAAGTGTAGGGGACTAAAATACTCAGTGATTACTTTGGGGGAAATTTGAGCTCTGAAACATGTATACTGGGCTATGTCTGTCAACTTCTTGGCATGGTGAAATTTAATTGTTGTGTCAAACTCAAATCAACTGCTCATAGAAGAAGGAATGAAAGCAGGTTTTGTATTATCGGAGTTCTAGTGGACTATTTAAATTTGACTCAAATTCCAAAATTCTCCCCAAATGCTTTGCCATTATGAAGACAAAAAAAATCATGGTGGTGGAGGGTGACAGACACCCAGAGAGGCATAGAGATAAAGACAAGAAAGATAGAGTGAAATACCAAGATGGAAACAGAGAAATCAAAAGGGGGAAGAAAAAGAAGGGAGAAGAAAGAAGAAGGGCAAGGAAATCAGAAGAATCTAGTTTCATAAAAAGATGATATAATGTATTTGCCTTCTTGAAGGGGATGAGATGCAGAATGGCCTCACAGACTTTAGAGATTTTTAATTTTCTCTCCTCTCCCTGGCTAGGAAAAATGAAATCGCAAGATTTTGCAAAGGCAGGGGAGGGGGAGGTGATTTGGGGAAAGAGAGAAAAGGGGAGGAAGAAATGACTCACTTTCCCTCTCTTAGGCATTGTTGCTGAAGAGAAGATAAAAAAATCAACTTGCATCTAGAAGCCACTTACCAACAATGACACTAAAGGTAGTATTTGAGATGTGGTTCCCATTCTCAGGACCATGGAGGGATGCTATACAATCAATGGAGGAGACTGGAAATGTTTAATGGATGCCCTTGGTGAAGCCACATATTGTATGGTTGACTTTTGCCAGAAATGTGGAGGACTGCAACGGTTGTAGATTATTTCTGGAAAAGACCTTAGTCACCACTGAATCTAACCTCCTCAGTTTATAGGTAAGGAGGTTTAGAGACTTGCCTAAATTGATCATATAACATCTGAGAAAGGATTCAAAAACACACGGTCCTGCTTCCAAGTCAAGAACTGTATTCCCTGTGCCACCCAGTTGTCACATTCTCCCTCCCTTTTACCCCCTATGCTAGGTTTGACTAGTACCCATTTTTAAAAAAATTCTGTGATAAACTTTTTTTAAAATTTAAACTAATGTTATTTCTTATAAAAGTCTCTAGTCGATCCAGAAATCGATACAGAAGTCAATCCAGACCCTTTTTTATGGTATATGTGTGAAGTGGGTCAGCTTTGGTAGTTCTAATGACACAGAAGAAATGAATTCAGTTTTCCTTTTTTAGCTAAGGTCTAGGAACCCAATTTCTGACCCACCATTAGGCCAGAATAATGAGCAAACTCTAATCCTAGAAGGCTAGAAAAATTTCCATTTACAGAATTCCAGCTAGCTATACCTTCTCCAAATAAATTAATGAATGATTATTTAATGATTTATTAAGTATATACTATTTGCCAAATCATGTACTTACCATTTAGGATGGAAATACAAAAATAAAGAGGGTTCCTCTTTTAAATAAGTTTATATTCTAATAAAGGTAAATAGTACAGAGGTGGGAGGGAGAGGTGGTGGAGTTTGCAAAGTCACAGAGATGATGAATGGAGTCACAGGGAAGTTGATTGACAAGCACTCTTTCCAAAAGCAATGTTGATTCGATTATAATTCCAGAAGTGGAAAGGGAGGGGGGAAGGACAAATGGCTCAAGCATGGTGAGGTGACTGGTCAAGAGATTATGTCTAGAGACTAATGGGAAGTATGGAGGAACCAGTCAGAGCTGGTTGTTTAGGAAGGAAAACTCCCAAGAAAATTGCTCCATGATGGTGGTGCTTCGCAATCTCTCTCTCTCTCTCTCTGTCTCTCTGTCTCTCTGTCTCTGTCTCTGTCTCTGTCTCTGTCTCTCTCCGTCTCTCTGTCTCTCTGTCTCTGTCTCTGTCTCTGTCTCTCTGTCTCTCTGTCTCTCTGTCTCTCTCTCTCTCTCTCTCTCTCTGTCTCTCTCTGTCTGTCTCTCTTTGCCTTGGTCTGTTTTTGTCTGTCTGTCTCTGCCTCTCTGTCTCTGTCTCTATCTATCATCTATCTATGTATCTATGTATCTATGTATCTATGTATCTATGTATCTATCTATCTATCTGTCTGTCTGTCTATCTCTCTTCCTTTCTCACATCTCCATGTCTCCTCTCTTTGTTTCTGTTGGATGTGGGGTGGAAGAAGTAGAGTAACACATAAATCTGTAGAGTGGGACAGAAATCAATGGATCAGAAAAATGTGACCTCCAACCCCTGCACAAAAGTCCAACTCTGACCAAAGGACCTGGATTTGATCATTACCCACAACCCTAACTCTTTTAGTCATATTTTAAAGAAGTCTCAGTTCTTTTCCCTAATCATTTCCACTTCCAAACCTTAGACCTTTTGTTGCATTCCAGGGAAGGAAGGAAGGATGGAAGGAAATACATGCTGTCTTCTCTAAATTGATTCCCCTATTTATCCAAAATTAAAATGACCTTGTTTGACCCCAAAGAAGAAAACAGGAGAAGTCTAAGGTTATAGAACATTGCTGATAAAGTCAGATTTTGAAGTATGTTAGTTAGACTAGAGGGAAGAACATGTTAGGAAATGTATGTGATACCTGAAAAATAGATCAATAATATAAGAATCCCTTTCCCTTAATATACAGCTTAAGTGACATCTTATAGAAAAGTTTTTCATGACTTCATTATTGACCTCCACATGAAAACAATTACCTTCTATGGATGTGTATGTTTGTGTGTATATGTGTGCATACACACATACATATACCTACTTACATCTATAGAATTATTTAAATTAATACTTTTTTCCCATGTTGTCTCCCCCATAAAAGCAGGGACTGGGTTTTTTTTTATCTTTACAATCTTCGCACTTCATAGATTGCCTGGCAGATAGCAAATGATTTTTAGCATGTTTGTTGATTTATTGATGGATAAATGAAGGGGATAAAGAGTGAATGCACCCCATGTGAAATTCACAAATAAAGTCTCTAGATTGGGTCTATGTTGTGTTAGAGGGTGATAGAGATGCCAAGCAGAATATGGAGATGCTGCTGTTTCTATCTTGTACAGGACTCTAGCCAAAGGCTCATTTCCAGGTTGATTCTATTCCTTGCACTGTGATGGGAGTGTTACAATGAACAGAAAGGATTAAATTTCCACTCAGGGCTGTACTGATCTTGTTGCAGTTCTGGTAGAGACCTTGGGTGGGCAGAGCCCTTGAACTGTTCCCAAGGGTTGATCCTGATTTCTCTGAAACACATGCAGCATCTGCTACATTTAATAAAAGAAGATGGTAAACAGCAGAGCTGCTTCTTAACCACTGCCTTGGCTTGTCTCTCCTTCATTATGTTCTGAATGGGAAAACATTCATGTGCTCACATAATGGGCCAGGGATGTGTGTTTAACGTACAGGAGATCCAATTCCTTAACACAGCTTCTCAAACTTTCCTGTCCGTGTCCAGCCTCCCATGGTAGACATTGCCATATTTTCCCTTCTCCCCTCTCTCCAATCTGGCTGGTAGTCAATAGTTTAATTCACTCTTCACGGTCATACTTCTTTGTCTTAAATGCCCCAGGATATTGGGCAGCAGGCATCTGAGCATATACAAAATGACATGAAACAGACATTTTTCCCTTTCAACACTTCCTCTTGATAGGTCAATCCCATATGGGAGTTGTTGGGTGGTACCATTTTGCCTGGCATGCATGAGCTAAGATGGGGAACTGGAGTTCAGAAGAAGGGATATGGCTTTGGGTCCAAGTCCCTCTATTATTTAAATCAGTCAATTAAACTCTCAGTTTACAAATTTGTAAAAGAAGTACAAAATATCTGTCTCAATGAGCTATTGATTAGAACATCATCTTTTGTCAATCCTTTATTTGGTCTCAGATAGTGTCCCAATTTAAGAACATTTAAGCAAATCTGTATTATGGGAAGAAATAATTTTTTCCAAAAGATTCTAATTATTCTTTCTCATTACTCTACAATATGAACTAGAATAAGTTCTGAGAGGGCAAGAATCATTTCATTTTTCTATTTGAATGCCCTTTGCCTAACGTAAAGGATTAGCAATGGAAAGGTGAAAGAAACTTCAATGGTCATCCAGTCTAATCCTTCATTTTACAAATAAGAATTTATAAATTTATATATAAAATTTATATATGAATATTATATATGAATAGAAATATTTATAAATAAATTTATTTAAGTTTGTATTTAAATAAATTTATATAAATTTACAAATAAGAATAAGAGACTTGCCTAAGGTAACACAAATAGTTGATATCAAAGCCAAGATTGAATCCAAGACTCTCTTACTCTAGGGTCAATGCTTTTTCACTATGCCTCACTGCCTCCAAAAGTAGCTACTTTAAAAAAATGCTTATCGATTACTTACCCTGGAGGCAAAAATAACAATCTGTGCTGAAGGAGGGAAGGAGTATATCAATGAAACCTCAAAGCCATTGAAGCATCTACTTCCTTACTTGGGTGGATCTTTGTTCCCATCAATGTTGTACTCTTTCAAAGATACAGGTGGTGACTCTTCCATAGCCCCTCATCTTGTGTGACTGTCACTCATCTATTCTCATAGAGGATCCACCCAATTTCTAGGATTTTTGTTGAACTTTTTTTCACATTTCATGAATATCAATGATTTTACATGGGTCAGCTCTTGATTTGGCCATAGGGCAACCCATCTGTTCTGTTCATAAAGCTCTCTAATGACATCCTTTAAGAGGGCTAACTTTTATATTTGCATTCCCTGGGCCTAGCACATAGGATCATAGATGATTTGTTTGCCCACTTCTTCATTATTAATGTGCTGCAGCCTACTCATGTCCATCATGTACTTCTCTGTCACCCAATGGACCAAATGAAGTATATATTAAATGAAAAATAGTGATTCAGGTTTTTTAAACAAAAGAATTCATATATATATATATATATACACATACACACACATGCATATATATATATATATATATATTTTCAATTACATAGAGAGCTGCTTCTGAGAGTTTTAAGTGTTGTTCAGAGAATCACAAAATTACAGAATTAGAAGGGCCCTTAGTGACTATCTAGTCCTACCTATAAGACTGAAAAAGACTCCCTCCATACTAGTCTTCAAAAGTCTGTCTGCTTAGGAAAATCCTATTTAGAAGAAATAATATTATTCAATGGCAAGAGTGTGAAAATTAGAATCAGAGGATTTACCAATAAGTTCATATTATAATACTATTAAATAGCATTTATATAGCACCAACTATGCAGCAGGAATTGAGCAAAGTACTTTAAATTATTATCTTATTTGTTTCTCATAATGATCCTGGGAAGTAGATGCTATTATTTTTTTTCCCATTTTACAAACGAGAAAACTAAAGCCAATAAAGCTTAAGTGTTTTGCCCAAGGTCATAACTAGTATCTGAGAATGGATTTGAACCAGGTCTTTCTGACTTCTAGTGGCAACTAAGTGGCAGAGTGGATAAAGGGCCTGTTCTTGAGTCAAGGAAGTTCTAATCTAACATTAGACAGTAACCATCCATGTGACCTTTGGCAAGTCACTTGACCCTGTTTGCCTCACTTTCCTCATCTGTAAAAAAGAACTAGAGAAGGAAATGGCAAACCATGCCAGTATATTGGCCAAGAAAATCCCAAATGGGGTAATGTAGAGTTAAACATGACTGAACAGCAGCAACAACAACCTCAGCAACACAACTTTCTGACTTCAAGCCCAAGACTCTCCCTATTGTGCCACCTTATTGCTGAATCATCTCTATGGTGTTGAACCAGATATAGTCTGGGTCTCAATTCCTCATCTCTAAAGTGAAAAGGTCAGTTTAGCCAACCTCTAAGGTCTCTTTTAGATCTGAATCTATAATCCTCTAAACATGAAAATTAGGTGATACAATTAGGTGCCTCATTGGATCTGGAATCAGAAAGATCAGAGTTCAAATCTGGCCTCAAATAAAAAAAAACTGTTTGCCTCAGTTTACTCAAATGTAAAATGGGGAAAATAACCCCATTTCCTGTAAGGGTTATTGTGATAATCAAATAGGATCATATTGGTAAAGTATTTCACAAAACTTGGCGTTCAAAAATGGTAGCAATTTTTATGAATCTCTGAACTTCCTGCCTATCAATATAGTTCATTTTACTCTGATACAGCTCTATTTGTTCATTTTTATTTCCCTTACTTTAAGGTAAGAGTTGTGCTTTCGTAACCTTTTCCCACCAGTTCTCTGTACAAAAGAGATCAAATCAAATCAATTTCTATAGAAAAGTTCTTGAAATTCTATGAACCATTTTCCAGGTTTCCCCTGAGTCTTTTTTTCTCTAGGCTAAACATCTCCAATTCCTTTAAAAGATCTGAAAGGGGTGACCGTGAAGCTGTTTACCATCCTGAACACCTTCATTTGAACACTTTTCAACTGAGGAGAAATTTTGAGGAATAGGGAATAGAGATGATAATTGAATAGAGAGGAGCTGAGAAGAACTCCAAAAGAGGGAGAAGAAGAAAGAGAGAGAGAGAGAGAGAGAGAGAGAGACAGAGAGAGAGAGAGAGAGAGAGAGAGAGAGAGAGAGGCAGAATTGCAGAATAGAGCTTGGGCAATATCCATAGATGGGGATGAGGTATCCCCAAAAATGAATGTGAGGACTGAGTGGTCAGACATATTAATGAAAAATAGTGTTATAGAAGACAATCACAGAAAGAATATGGTCAAATGAGGAATAGTCTACAAACACAAAAAACTGAAGAGAATTCAAGAAGACTGAGGAAAAAAGGCCATTGGATTTAACAACTGAGATTTGTGACTAGTAACCTTGGATAAAGTTATTTCAGAAAAATTGTGGTTGTTTATCCTTCATTTTCCCTTTTAGTTATTAATCTTTTCTTCAATTAAATACAAATATAGTTTTTCAATATTCTTTCCTCCATTTTCCAAAAGGATCAGTTATATTATAGATGATGTCTTGATTTGTGTATGAATTGGAGGCAGGCGAGGTAGAGTTGCATAAAATCATCAGCCTCACTCTCTCTTCCAGAGACATCAAAGTTCATGGGTAAGACAAAAGTCAAGATGACCGATGATGACCCAGGATGCCCTTGATGCCATTTGATAGCCAAGTCTTTAGCTCTCCAAAGAGCCTGCCTCAGTTACCTGCATGGGCATTGGAACAAATTGTTCTCATCAGTATTTCACAAAACTTGGTGTTCAAAAATGGTAGCAATTTTTATGAATCTCTGAACTTCCTGCCTATCAATATAGTTCATTTTACTCTGATACAGCTCTATTTGTTCATTTTTATTTCCCTTACTTTAAGGTAAGAGTTGTGCTTTTGTAACCTTTTCCCACCAGTTCTCTGTACAAAAGAGATCGAATCAAATCAATTTCTATAGAAAAGTTCTTGAAATTCTATGAACCATTTTCCAGGTTTCCCCTGAGTCTTTTTTCCCATTGGGATAAGCCTTGACATGTTTCTGGTAGACATTCCCCTAACTCACCAAGAACTTTGAGTTACCTTCACCCTGGTTTAGCCCATCTGCCAAGATGATTTTACTGGGGTGTGGACTGTACATGCTACAACTTTAAAAACTACAACTGAGCCATATAGACTCCAAAGGTACATGAGCAGTCCTGAAAAGGGTTTGGCAACTCCTGCTAACAGAAGTGCTAGTCCTCTTTGAATACCCCATATACTCAGAGGGTTGAGAAATGAGAGAGGTAACAAAAAAAGAGCTTGGGATTTAGTGCAGTAATTTTTCATAGGAGTTTGGGAAAGGGATAAGAGATGACTTAATAATAGGGGGGATTTTAGGATCATGGGAAGTGTGTTTTTCACTAAGGTGAGGGACAATGGGCATATTACAAGTTGTGGCAAAGAAGAGAAACAAGTCATTGCAGACACTGAAACCAAGTCAAATCAGTCCAACCCAACATGTATTTATTACTTTATGGAGTATAATTTATGACAATTAATTGCCCTCAAGGAGCTTACATTTTAATTAAGGTGATGGTGTGTGAACATGTCAGTAATTTTGTATTCATATACAAGGTAAACTGGAAGAGATGGTGATGATGATGATGATGATGATGATGCTTGTTCTTCATTCTTGAAGAAGACCATATCAGGGAGATGATGCAGCCACATGCATGTAAAGTGGATTTGAGTGATGGGGGTGCTGCACTAACAACCTCACTTTATTCTCTGGAGACGTCTAGGCCCAGTGGCCAAATATATACCAGGACAACTGGAGATGACCCTGGATGTGAGGCAATCAGGGTTAAATGACTAGCTCAAGGTAACACAGCTGGTGTCTGAGGGAAAAAAAATTGAACTTGGATCCTCCTGACTCCAGGACTGGGGTCGAATCCTGACTCCAGGACGGAGGTTGTATCTACTGCACCCCCTTAACAGCTCCCAATCATCTGAATGTAATCTCAAAAGGAAGGTGTTGGTATTAAGGAGCATCAGGAAATGCTTATTTGTAGAAGGTAGAATCTGGCTGAGACTTGAAAGTCAGGGAAGAAGAAAGGGAAGTTTGATAAAAAAAAGACAATCTTCTAGATGGAACAGAAGGAGAAATGATATATAGAAGGGATGACCTTGGGGAAAAAAGAAAAAGAAAAGGGCCACTTCTGACTTGTCTAGATGGAGTTTCATCATCTGTCAAATAGGGAGGAATGAACTAGACAACTTCTGGTGTCCTTTCCAACTCAAAATTCGTGATCCCATGCTTATAGACTTTCTTTTTTCATTAAGAAAATTAAAATTTCTTATTTATTCTGAAATTAACCTTTCAAAAATATAAACATTTCATTATTTTAAAAAGTTAAAAGAATGGTTAAAAAGTTAAAAAATAAACAACTTATGTAATTCCTAAGCATATTGCATGTATATATATATTACTAATAAGTAATAATAATAATATCTAGGACTGATATATAACTTTTTTAACATTTAATTAAGTTATTTCACATTATTTCAGTAGCCTTATAAAAATAAACACAATCCCCCTTCCCTCCACAAAGATAGAGAAAACTCAAAAAAAAAATAAAGTGAGAGAAACAAATGTACTTCAGTCTGTGTTCAGATACCTTCGGTTCTGTCTCTGGGATGGATTGCCTTCTTCATCATACGTTCATCAGAGAAGTTGCCTTAATATTTTTCCTCACAGTTGCTATGCTAGCTGTTTTTCCCTCCATCCAATTCCTTCCCACCCACATTTCTTCTGTTTTCTCTCCTGTCATCCTGTCCCTCCTCAAAAGTGTGTTGTATCTGACTAGCCTCTCCCACGATCTTCCCTCTCTGCTATCATTTACACTCTTCCTCTCCCCCCTCCCTGTCCTCTTTCTCCCATCCTTTTCCTCTCTTTTCCTCCCCCCCCCCAGGGTAAGATAGATTTCTAGGTCCTCTTGAGTGTGTATGTTGTTTCCTCTCTGAGGAAAGTGAGAATGAAGGCTCACTCATTCCACTTTACCTTCCTGCCTTCCACTCCATTGCAAAAATTTTTTCTTGCATCTATGTGAATTATTTTAGCTCATTCTAACTCTCCTTTCCCTTTCTCCCAGTACATGCCTCTCTCACCCATTAACTCCATCTTTCTAATATATTATACCTTCATATTCAGCTCCCTCCTGTGCCTTGTCTATATGGGCTCCTTCTAACTGCCCTAATAAATGAGAAGGTTCATATGAATTATCTGTACCATCTTCCCATGCAGGGATACATGCAGTTCAACATCATTAAATCCCTCATAATTTACCTTTCCCGTCCACCCTCTCTCTGCTTCACCTGAGTCTGATATGGAGCTTTGAGGTTTATAAAGGATCTCATTTGATTTTCCCAACAACCCTAGAATTAGATGGTATTATTATCCCTATTTTACTGAGGATACAGAGACAAATTGAGATTAAGTGACTTTCATAGAGTCACATGATATGTATTTGAGGTTGGATTTTAACTCAGTTCTTCCTGATAAAAGCTCAGTTTCCCTATCCATGGTACTGCCTAGTTTCCAGTTCTGTGTTCAATCTCGTCTATCATCTTGGCTTTCCAGTTCCACCATTGTGGAACTTCCCTGGTCTCTACTTCTGTGTTTTCTTACCCTCACCTAGCAGTGGTCATGCCTTAGACCTCCATCTTGTAGGCCTCCCTGCCCTTTGGTGCAACTGAATTTGCCCCAGTTGCTACTATTTCCAGATACATCTTGGCTGTCTCCTTCTATGGCTCATCATTTTATTGATGAAAATAGGATGGTATTGTGGACCTCTGCTTGAGGTCTGCCTCTCCCATGTGCTACCTGTATGGGCAAGTCCCTCTGTCTCAGTGAGCCTTACTTTTCTCATTTGTAAAATGGGGATAGCCTCAAAAATCTCTTTCATCTCTGATTTTGACAATAATATGTGCTTCTGCTCCCCATACTTTTTTGCATTGGGGTCATAGAGAAAACAGATCACTTTCTATTCTAGCTCCTGCCCCTATTCATCAATTGAAGCTCATTCCTCCACTGCTGTCTTCAGAGTTGGTGCCAAAAGAAGTCCAAAGACTTGTATTTGTCTGTAAGGAAGATGAATAACTTTTCCCTCCACGGTGAGCCTGCATGTTTGTGAAAAGGCCTGCCAAATCTCAGAGTTACTCAAGTGATGAGGGAGACATGAAAGGCAGGCATGAGCTCTCATGCAGATGTGAAGGCTTGTCTCCAGAGGTTGAAAAACAAGTTTGTTAAGCCCTCACAGTTCATTAAGTCTTACTTCGACTCAACCATTTCTCTGAAGATTACTCTGTAGAAAATATGTGTTTATACAGTACTTATCACCCCTTTATTCTTCTTAAAAAATGAGATGCTAAAACCTTTAATCCAAAGGGAAGGCTTGAAAGCCACAGGATGGGATCACAGAGTGGTTGCTTTCTAGGATTGTATCTGTGTGCTTGTCACCCTCCTGGGACATGATGAGGAATAATTACCCTAAAGAACGAATACCAGGCAAATAGACTAGAGCCTCCATAATTAGGGGTGGGGGTGTTGAGGGGAAGGTCAATTTGACTTAGGAAAAAGTCTGAGATGTAGCACATTTGAAGGGAGAAACTTCGTATTAAAATCCCCAAGCATCCCTCAGAAGGAAGGAGGAGAAAAGAACTGAGGGTCACTCCTAATTTAAACCAACGTCCCACTCCCTCCTTATAAAATTTCAGGAACTGAGGCCCAGCTGTGGAGGCCCATGTACATGACCTAATCAGTGTTTTAGAATATTTTGAAAATTTCTAAAAAGAGAGAGAGATAAAAATTGTTTTCAATCAGCAGTCTTAAGGTAAATGTCAGAGTCACAACTTGGAGGTTTGTTGTTTGGGTCAACCAGCTCAGAATTTAGTTTAGCGGAAAAAAAGTAGTAGAAACTTTGGAACTCAAAACTTGTGACCTGATAGAGACTAGGTCCAATCAGAAAGGACTTCAAGACTACCCAAATCTGTTGTACCACACAGGTACAGGACTGTGCATCCCTATAGGTTAGTGTGGTTTTCTTGTTCATCATCTACTACCACTAAGAGATAAATGAATGCCAATGTTGCTAGTACCCTTATATTTTGCCACCCTCAAAGGAAGATAACATGATTAAAGGTTTAGAGTTGTGGGATTTTAGAAGGGTCTTCAGAAGGGACCTTTGAGGACATTTAGTTCAAGTGCCTTCACTTCATAGATGAAGAACCCCATGCTAATGGAGATAAAATAATTTCTGACTTTACAGTCAATGCTCTTTCCAAGATATCTCTGGATGAAATTCATGATATTTTCTTTCTATTTCTGTCAATGGCAAATGGTATGAGTTGGCCTTCCCCCTAGAGTTAGATAGATTTTCCTTGTTAACCCTTTACATTTACTTAATCAATATTAAATTCTTTCTTTGTGTTCAGGACTGAGCTAAACCCTTAAGAAATAAAAAAGAAACAAAAGATGGTCCCTGCTTTCAAGGAGTTTGCCATCTAATAAATTGCTCCCCCTACCCCAGAATCTTAAATCTATTCCCTTCTCCTAGGCAGCTCTCTAATTAAGGAATTTGTGGAATCAATCATTCAAAGCACATTCATTCAGCTCTTACTATGTGTTAGGTATGAGGCATCTGGTATAATATAAAAATGAAGCAATTCCTTCCCTCAAGAAGTGTACATGTTGCTGAGAATTGCAACATGTGAATTGTTAGTATATATTAAAGGATAACCCTTGAGACTGGAAATGTAATTTCATGATATAGATAGCACTCAAATGAGGAAATTCCTTCTACTAATATATAGGTCAGTTTCCCCAGTGACTTCTGGAACAGGAAATATCTGGGATTTGTTGAAGTGACAACCAAGATGTATCAGAGACTCTACTGAACCCAGGTCTTTCAGGCTGCACCACTTCCTTTCTATCCACTAAATCAGATTCTACAATAAATGCAAGGTAATTTTACAAAGAAGACACCAGCAGGTGCCAGCATTGGGAAAGGATTCAAATAGGAGGTATCACTTGATCTGAGACCCACTCTTGGGGAAGACTATGAGGGAGGTGATGCCATGGCAAGTATGTGAATTGAGTTTGAATGAATATGGCAAAATATGAATCAGGATGACCAAAGATGTCCATGGATGCAAGGCAAACGGAGTTAAGTGACTTGCCTAAGGGTGGCACAGTGGATAGAGTACTGGCATTGGAGTCAGGACGAAGGGAGTTTGAATCCAGTCTCAGATACTTGACCCTGAAGAGTTGAGATCGGCAGTGGTAGAGGAAAACAAATATATATATTACCAGCATGAGGGGAATCTATAAGAATCTGGCTGAATGAGGCTTGGTTTTCTCTAAGAAATACTGCAGAATGAAGATTTCATTAGTGATAGAGGGAGAAAGAAGAGGAGTTCCAGTTAAATTGGGAAGTCTCTTTAATGACTTTAATAACTATGAAGACTTTAGCAAAGACAAGTAGTGGAACATGTGAATTTTTCTTAGTGTCTTCCATTGCCTGGAAATCCCTCCTAGAGAAGCCCCACTTGTTCAGAGGGAGATGATATCATTTTCCATATAATCTACTTTTTGTTTATTTTCGAGTTCACCAATATTATCTTAATGATTTATAGAAGGGGGAAATAAGTGTGATTTAAATTCCCCCCCGCTCCAGCACTGGCCTCATCTAGGCACATTAATGATTATTTGTCAAAGTCACACTGTTTGCTTACAAGGTGTGAAGGCTTTTTAGACACTGTAATGACAGCTTTTGATTCACTTGATAATATTTAGAATAAGCCGTAAATGCCGATCTCTTAGCGAGCAGACCGCTTTTATTGGCTTTTAGTGCTATTACTGCTGTCATAAGTGGGAAATTGGCCTAATGTAAGCAATACTGCTGTGTCATACTGAAAAAACCCACTGTTCATTGGGAGTCTCTTTCTTTGACTATGGCAACCCATGGGGAGCAGTCTTATTGCTCAAGCTGAGGAACAATAATGGTGGCTCTGTCCATGAAGCATCATCCAACAGAGGATGGGCTGCACTTGAAGGCCTGGAACACTGTGCTCTGGACGTGATTCCTTAAAGTGTCATCATGTCTATGTTTAAGACATATTTTAGTCTCAGCTATTTTTAGTAGTAAGAGAGACATGTGCAATATTGTAGAAGATAATCTTGATAGTAGTTAGTAGTATAGTAGATAGTAAACCTTGGGATTAAGAAGTCCTGGGTTCAAATTCTAAGAAATGTGTACTGCAAGATAAACCAGATGACTTAGAAGTCTGCACCATGGCCTAAGACATTAGGGTTAGGGTTAGGGTTAGATTGCTGGGTTGAATCACTAAAGGACTTTACTCTTTAAGAGTGGCCTGGACCAATGAAATCATAGTTTCCGACCCATGGAAAAAAGTAGGAATATGGACAATTTGCCAAAAAATCCTCTTATGGTTCACTTTGAGATATGTTTATGTAGTCATAATGGAATAAAGTCAAGTGTTTTATATATGTTAGGAATTCAAACACAAAAATGGAGTCACTCTATGAAGACTTAAGAATTAGAAGGGATTTTTATTGGTCTTCTAAACCAACTCATGTCTGAAAATGAACCCCTCTACAAGATGCCTGATGAACAATCATTCATTTCTTGTTTGAAGTCCTCTAGTTGGGGAAGAAGGTTGGAACCCATTATCTCCTTTGGCCACCTATTCCATTTATTTGTACTTTGTTAGCCAATTTTTCTTCCTATAATACTTAAGTTTACCTCTTCTTCATTTCTAATCATTGCTCCTGATTTTATCTTCTTGAATAGAGAACAAATCAAATCCATCTTCCAGATGACTATGCTTCACATACTTGAAGCCACATATAATATTGTCGCATCCCTACCCGAGTCTTCTATTCTCTAGGCCCGAACATGCTTTATTCCTTCAATCAATCTTCATACAACCCTTCTCACACTCTTGGTTCATAAGTCCAGAGGGTAAGGATGGGAGAGTCAAGTGAATCAATCAGTCAGTCAATAATCACTTGTATACGTTTATGAGCTGAGAATACTTTTACTGAATCAATGAGTCAAAGGTCCTAAACAAAGTGTGAAAAGATTTTAGTTAGCTGGGAAGGATAAAAATCCTTCTAACCCAAGAAACTAAATTTTGATCCATGAAGAATCATGTCTAGATTGAGGAGACTTTGCCACACTTTGGCTAAAGTAGCAAACCAGCTTGGAACTCAGCATTCTGGTGACGGGCCTTTCTAGAAGATGACAGATTGGATCTCTGAGAAATAATGTCTTGGGGTGGAGGAAAAGGATGCAAGTCATCATGATTGTATAATGCTTTATCTGCTATACTATATTGTCTCTCTCTGTACATACACCAAATTATTATCTTTAGCAAACAAAACTGAACACATAAATCAAGATGTGGCTTTATCAGGGCAGAGTTCAGTGTGTTGATGACATCCTTATGTCTCAAAGATTTGTCTCTTGACTGTGAAACTAGTCACTTTTCCCCCTTTTGTAGGACAGTTCGACTCCCCAAATCTACTTAATGCTTAAGAGAGAGAATTTTCTCCAAAGTTATCTGTATGTTCCCCTAAATTACTGTTGAAGATGAAATATCTTGGTTTTGGTTTTGTGTAGGGGAGGATAAAGCTATGATTTCCAAACAAACCTAGTTTACTTTGGAGAGATTCATTAACAGAAGAGTAAAATTATAGATTTTTTTCAATAAAGAAGCATCTTAGAGATCACATGGTCTAAACCCTAACTTTACAGGGAAGTAAATTGATTCCCATATGTCCAAAGTCACATAAAGAAAGTTAGTGTCTGAAGTATTAGAATTCTGAAGGGTCCATGCTCTTTGCATTCTATCACACTAAGTTGACCAAAGCTAGGGAGACCCAAATAAAAAGATAAGCATACAAATTAACTGTCTATATGAATTTCTTTTCAATTTCTGCAGTGATTGAAAAGTAGACAGTAGATTATTAGAATCCCATAGTTTTTGCTTCAACTATCCACAGAGATTATTTGAACTATTGGTACTGCTATATTGTCTTCTCTAACCAAGGAACAATTAGTTTATTTAATATAGGAGAACCAAAGAAAGGGTCTCTGGTAACTCCAAGTAGATTCTCTTTGCACATGGAATCATTAAGACTTGGATTTAAATCCTATTTCCAATACAAGCCATATACCCTACATAGATCATTTAATTTCACCATGCCTCAGTTTTCTCCTCTGTAAAATTAGGAGTTTGGATGAACACTAAGGTCTCTTTGGGTTCTATATCTATGATGTTCTGCTTACAGTATCTGGTACATGATAGAAACTTAATAAATACTATTTATCTGACTGATTCTATCTTCCTGTGATTTACAAACTGATGCAGACAGGAATTGCACAGATTTGCCTAACACCGTGCTCTGCTCATTGTGATGATTGAAAAAATGATTGTTGATTGAATAACTGATAGCTTGATTGATGATATGGTAGGGTTACAATCTCTGCTTCTGGCACAATGGAACCATCATACAATGGTGTTCATTCCTCATTCATCTATGTGTAACTACAATCTTCCAATCTTAAAAGAAAGATTTGTAGAACATGAAACAAAATAGGGATTATTTCTGAAAAAAACAACTGTCAGTCTCTGGACCATTTCCCAAACCTCTATCCATCTTGACCTTTCACACAAGCTCAAACAAGAAAAAATCCCTTTAATTCCTTCCTACCGTGACTTCAGAGTCATTACATACGGGCAGTGGTTGGCTGAAGCATTGAACTGCACTTTGTTTTAGGTTGTAATTAGCTAAATGGCTTTCCCTTAGTACAACCTTGAAAACAGTTTCCTTGATAGTTCAAGTTTCATGAATGCAGAAGTTATTGTACTTTTCTTATAGTATTTATCTTTCTAAGGAGATATTAAATAACAGCAGAATTATCTGGTACCTTTCACTCTAACTCATTTCTCAATTCTGATTTCTTTAACTGTGTCTTATCATCAAATTCTAGGTAAATATCAACTACAGTGCTTGTACTATCTAATATCCCTAACATTTCTGAAATCCAGTCTGACATTACCGTGAGATCGATAGAACTTTTCTCAGACAACCTCTAGTAAGCACAGTGGAGAGTGTGGAGCCTGAATTCAAATCTATTCTCAGATACTTATTAGCTGTGTGAGCCTAGATAAGTTACTAAACTTTGATTTGCCTTAGTTTCTTCAACTTTTAAATGGTGAGGATAATAACCCCTATCTCTTTGGGTTGTTTTCAGGATAAAATTAAATATTTTTTAAAATTTAGCACAATACGTGTGAATGCTTATTTTCTCCCCATCAGAATACTATGATTTATTTCTATGTTTTCTGCTTTCTTTCACCATCTTACATACTTTAGGTGTAGGATGCCCTTATAGACACACTTTGCTATATATGGACCATGCTCTGTATATTTCCTTCCTTCACTTTCCACCCGATATGGAACACCACATTTAGACGATACTGAAAATACCTCTCTCTCTCAGGAGGGGTTCCAGGGCAATGTAGTTAAGTAATTTGCCCAAGATCACACAGTGTCTAAAACTGGATTTAAGCTCAGGTCCTCCTGACTCCAGAGTCACTATTCAATCCACTGTGCCACCTAGCTGGCCCAATACTTGTCTCTCTCTTTAGCAGTATTCTATCCAAATAATTTATCTTAAGGCTCCTTTTAGATATCTTCATTGTTGGGGTGGCACAGCGAATAGAACACCAGCCCTGGAGTCAGGAGTACCTGAGTTCAAATCCGGCCTCAGACACTTAATAATGACCTAGCTGTGTGGCCTTGGGCAAGCCACTTATAACCCCATTTGCCTTGCAAAAACCTAAAAAAAATCTTAATTGTTCAGAGTTCTTTTTTCTATGGGTAGAACATGTCTAAAAAACAATTTCCTCCATAAAGTAAGAAAAAAATCACTTTTTATACCCTCCATAAACTCATAGATTCTAAATTGTAGTATTTACCTTACCAGTATTTAGTATTTAATGGGTATTAAATATCCCTAAATTCTCTTTACAGTAGGAATCTAAAATAATTTTAAAGATCTGATGATTTAAACTAGTTATGGAACTCCCTTGGAACTGGACTTAGTTATGAATTAAGGATAAAGGAAAATTTCAATTTGACATCTGTTCCTTTAGATCCACCCCCTCCCATTCAGAAAATGATTGCAATATACAATTAGAAAGGGCTTCAGAAATCATTCTGTCCAACCTGTCCCAAAACAGAAAACATCCTATGAAACAAGCCGAACACATAGTCATCTAATCACCAATTGAAGATCACATACATATGCAACAGATTTTCTGACCAATGTGTTTCTTATTTTATTTATTTTAGTTTAGTTTTGGCTGTTTGGTGACCTTCCAGTTCTATCTCTAAATACGCTTGGAAACATCTGGTTTAAGGTAGTTCTCATGCCAAACTTTCTGCGGAGCTGTTTTCTATTTTCTAAGATGATTCTTCCAATAATAAGAATCATTTTACAAATAAGTTTGCATATTAAAGTAGCATTGTCTTAGCTGTCATTTGTCTCTACTTGGCAAGGAAATCAATTATTTTCTGATTGTGGCAGTTTTGGAGATCTTTCAACCTTCTAGCTGTGGTAATTGTTTTATATCTGCTACTTCAGTAGAAAATGTACCATCCCGTGTCAATGATCCTCCTTTAGAGATTTCTGATTTTTAGTATCTATGGATTATTTGAATAGAATAGGTTGGAAATGTTGGCATTACGTACCATATTATCATGTCTTTTCACCATTTACTGTAAATTTTGACTTTAGTTCTAATAGAATAGAACTTACAAAACCCAGATGAGTGAAACTGAAATGATCTCTTTATATAAGACCTGAGCTCAAATACTGTCTCATACACTTAATAACTGAATAACACTGGACAAGTCATTTCTTCTCTTTTAGCCTCAATTTCCTTATGTGTAAAATGGGGATAATAATAATAATGATGATAATAATCATAATACCCATCATTCAAAGTTATTGTGAGAATCAAATAAGATGATATACATACACAGACATAATATATAACGCATATATATACATTATATATAGATATCAATATCAATGCATTTATCTCTCTCTCTCTCTCTCTCTCTCTCTCTCTCTCTATCTATCTATCTCTCTATCTATATACCTTAGCAATGGCAAAGAATTGAACGAGAAGTAACCAAACAATTGATGATGAACCATGTTGTCTTCAGATCACAGGCTTAGTTGTCTGTCTTGAAATATTTCCAGTTTGTCAAATGCTGCCATAAATTGGTCCTTGTTAGCCTGGCCTTTGAAAACCCAGGATCCCCTTCATGCTAGGGTGAAGTAGTAGGAGAGAACTTTAGTTGAAAATGTTGTCTTTTGTAAATAAGCTTTCTGAAAAGTGGTCTTAGTTGACTTGTAGTTGGCTAAAATACTTTCGATTTTCCTATAGACAGTGAATTATTTTTATGGGTAACACTAATGGTTTGGAAGTTTTTTTTTTCTGAGAGAAACATTAAGTTACCTCTTTGTAGCTTCTACTCATGGACTCCTAGTTCTGTTCTCTGACAAAACAAAATAAGTCTAATGCCTCTTTTCCTAGGTCCTATTCAAATCTGACTCTATCAACCCATTTGGAATATTCTTGGCAAAGATTCTGGAGTAGATTTCCTTCTTCAGTTCATTTTAGAAATGAGGAAACTGAGGCCAGCAGGCTTATGTGACTTGTCATGAATCATACAGTTGGTCACACAGATATTTATCTGAGGCCAGAGTTGAACTTATGAAAATGAGTCTTCCTGAATCCAAACCCAGTGCTCTATCTACTACACTACTCAGCTGCTTCCCTTAGCCGAATCTTGAGAATTGTCTTGCTAGGTAGGCTGGTGGCTATGGCATCATTTTACTTTTTTAATCAATCCAGAAACTCTTTCATATGCTTCTTGCCTCTCTCTGCTAATGAAAAATATCTGTGAAGCCTATATGACCTATAGAAGGCTCTTGAAAACTAACAGTAAGTTCCAGCCAGGTGATAACAAACACCATGTAAAGCTGGCCAACATCAGCATCTGGTCCTGGTCCAAGCCTCTTAGACTCAAGATACTAGAATGGAATCAGCCATGAAGTTACAAAAATGCTTTCCTTTTTTTTCTTCTAAAATTTTCAAACTGAACTCTCTTCTTCGGGCTTTTTTTCCTCATTAATTGAAATATTTGGAACTACTGGCAATTTAAACATAAAGGAAAATCAAGTCATATAAAGACATGGTTGAGTTTATTATGGCAATCAATTTAGGCTAAGCACCATTAATAGGGTTAGCCTTTTACTATAGTCTTTTACTGTTTAGATTAATTAAACCCTGGGCTTTGTTGATGGAGCATGGAAGTCCTCCATTTCTTGAAGTGTGAGGTTAGGAACTATTTACTGGGTTCCTCCTTAATCTGGGTCCTTAACCTGGGACCCATAGACCCCCTAGAGTGATTGTGAATAGATTACAGGGATTCTGTGTACTTGGAAGTGGAAAACACTTTTTTAATGAAAATTAGCATTTCCTTCACTTAATGAATTAAAAAAAAATATTCTGAGAAGAAGGGCATAGATCACCAGAGCCAAAGAAATCCTTTTTCTAGGATATGAAAGAAGACAGTGTGTATCTAAGACTGAGTCTATTTTATATATGGTGATTTTCTCTATAGTACTCATATATTGAGGCACAATATCCCCGCCCCCGAACTAAAATTCTTAATAATCAAATTTTATTCAAATTGAATTAAACAGCATTTATTTTTATGGAACCTTGAAATTTCAGATTTAGAAAGGACCTCTCAGAGGTCATTTAGTCTGTCATATTTCTAAATGAATCTCTACTACAATCTTGCCCCACCTTTGCCTCTCCATCCATGAGACCAAGAAGTTATACAGGCTTTGCTAAAATAATTACAATGCTAAAATACTTCAAATACTCTCAGGCATAATTCATTACAGTCATGGGCAACACTAATTATTTGGAAATTTATTTCTGACAGCAAAACATTAAGCTACCTCTTTATAGCTTCTACCCTGGATTGCTAGTTTTGCTCTCTACAAACCAAAATAAGTATAATATCTATTTCCTAGGGCAGGCCTTCAAAGGAATTAAGCACTTAAGAGGCCTTGAATAAAAAAATAAAAAAATAAACAAACAAATAAATAAATAAATAAACAAAAGATTTAAACAAAGACTTTTAAAAGGATTTATTATTTTTCCAATTATTTACTTATTTTAATTTTTTTAAAGGACTTATATACTTGTCATTCCTCCCTGACTTCTCCCCCTCAAGTCTGTTCTGGCTAAATAATTCAAATTCCCTTAACAGATTTTCATATGGCATGAACTATAGGCTCTATATTTTTCCTAGCGGTCCACTAGGAACTCTTCCCCAGTTTATCAATGTCCTTCTCAAAATGTATTGCCTCCAGTTAAATAGAATTCTCTAGGTATAATCTAATACCGCAGAATACATTGAGACTTTCATCTTTCTATGTCTGGAAGTTCTAAACTGAGTCCAAAGCTTTCATGCTAGCTTTTTTGGCTACTATCTCATATGGCTGGCATACATCAAGCTTGTAGTCCCTCAAACCCCCCAGATTTCTATCAGACAAATTGCTCTCTAGTTATGATTACCCCTTAATATACTTATGAAGTAGATATTTTGAACCCAAGTGTAAAAATTTACATTTATCTATATTAAATTTCATTAGATTTGATCCAATGTTGTCTCCTGCCAAGATTTTTTTGGATCCTGTCATCTAGTGTGTTCGGCATCCTTCCTCCCTCTCCACCTTGTTTCATTTGCAAATATGATTAGTATTCTGCCTCTTTTTATCCAAGTGGCTGATAAAAGTGTTACATTGCTCAGGGCCAAACACAGAACCACGGAGCCCTCCATTGGAGACCTTCTCCTATCAAGATGCTATAGAATTATTCTAATTCTAATAAGATTACCAGCTAGTCCACATAGTTCCACCTTTTCTCTGGTAATAGCATTGATACTTCTTCAAGAATTAGTTAAAGATTAGACAGAACTATTTCTCTTGCATTCCCCAATGCAGAGTAACCATTTCAAAGTTAAAAATAAAATTAGTGTCCAGATTTGTGTGTGTGTGTGTGTGTATGTGTGTGTGTGTGTGTGCTTGTGTGCATGTTGGATGTGTTTTCCTGAAGTCATACTGACTCTGCGATTATTACTTTCTTTTCCAGGTGTTAAGAATTGCTTATGATTTGCAGATGCCATTATCTTTGGTTGGTTTTTTGCTTTAGTACTATTCTTTTGATTTTGCCTTATTTTTACCTCAGTACAGCATTTGTCTTTTTCTTGGTCTCTAGTGATACCTTGTCTTGTTCTTGATGATCTTTTAAATACTGCAGATGATGACTCCATATTCACATCTGTCATTTCTTTCACTGTATGAGGATATGGTTCTCTGGGGCCAAATAATTTGAATTGAACCAAATCATCTATGTTCTCACTGACTTAATCTTGGTCATCAACTAATTCCCTGTTTACAATAACTGTTCAATCAATCCAAGTCCAAAGACTATCCCCAATGGAGCCACTATCTGTTTTCTCTTTTCAATTATCACCCATTCAACCTTACCATTAGTCCTATTCTTTCTTTGATCCTAATCTTTCCCCCCATACAACTGGCACAAGCAATATTTGTTGATTGGACACAAAAAATGTTTCTATCATCAACTTTCTAGCCAGCCTAGGTTATCCTGAGTGATAGTATTCCTGACACTATTGTTCTGCCCAAATTTTGTATCCATCCTACCTCTGACCAGCACTTCTATCTTTCAAAAATCAATGTTGTTGGTTATACATTATAATCTAGACTAGATTATTTGCTATCAAGGGGAGGGGGAAGGAAAAGGAAAAAAGGGAGCAAAATTGTGCAACTCAAAATCTTACAAAAAGTGAATATTGAAAACCATCTTTGCATGTTGTTGAAAAAATTTAAATTTAAATAAAAATAAAAATATATGTTGCTTGGTAAAATCCTTTCAGATAATTCACAATTTTCCCTTTTGCTCAAATCCTTTCTTTGTATCTTCTTTCTTAAGTATTTACCATCCCGCCTTGTTGACGCTATGTATAGCACTTGCATTCATGTGATCCTGTCTATCCTTCATTGGAACCCTTTTACAACTTCTCTCTGAAATGGAAGATGCTTGTCAGAGTACATCCAGTTTTTCTTTCCTTTTATAATCTTTAGGAATTCCTAGTATGAACTATGAGAAGGAGTGGTTACTTCTTACAAGGTTCCATCAAGAGACTGTCTTCCCAAGATGTTGAGATAGGAAGGAAAGAAGGGAAGAAAAAGGAAAAAAAGAGAAAGGAAGAAGGAAAGGGAGAAGAAAGATAAGAAGGAAAGGATGAAGTTAAAGAGAGGAAGAAAAGAAGGAAGGAAAAAAGGGAAGAAAAAGGAACAAAGAGAAGGTAAGAAGAAAAGAAAGAAAGAAGAAATGGAAAAGGAAGAAAGTATAGAGGGGCAGAAAGAACAGAAGAAGAAAGGGAAGAAAGGAAGGAAGGAAGGGAAGAAGGAAGGAGGAAGAGAGGGAGGAACAAGTATCTATTAAGTGCCTATTTTGAGTTTTGTGATGAGTGCTTTAAAAATATCTTTCATTCTTCACGACAATTCTATGAGGTACGTACACTTGAGGTATTTACACTTGAGGAAACTGAGACCGACAGGAATTAAGTAGCTTACTCAGAGACACACAGCTAGTGATTGTCTGTGGCTGGATTTGGACTCTAGGTCCAGTATTATGATAGGGAAATATCTGAAACTGAAACCAGGTCCAATGTTTTCCTTCTAAATATTAAATCACTGGGGAAGAATGAAACCTAGAATAGAATAATAATCTTCCAACTCTAAGTGATCAGCATACAAAGTTACCTTGGTCAGGGACAAAACTTGGGAGGGAAGGAGATGGATAGATAGACTACTAAGATGAGCACAACTTTGTTTTTACAAGAAAAAATAGTTGAGCTTATGTGTAGGCATGTGTGCATGTATAAAGGAATGTAAGTTGTTGCTATTACGATGATTTACATTTTCTCTATTTAAAGCAAAACTAGATTTTATAAAATGTCCTTTTTAAGAGTGTGACCTTGAACAAGTCACTGGGACTCAGTTTCCTCATCTGCAAGATAAGGTGCTTACACTAAAGGGCTTTTGAGGTCCCTTCCTGCTCAATTCTATGATTTCATCACACTTCATTAGGAAAAACTGGCAAAAGGAAGTTAGAAAAAAAATGTTATGACAGGAGGGAGGAAAGGAAAAGAATTCTGACAAGACTGACGGCTTTGCTTTTGCAAATAGGAATCACTGTATTTCTTTCCTGAGGGGCTCCTTTTGGTTGTATAATATTTGGTCTTTGAAATTTCAAGGAGGGTTGTGCTAGTAGGGAAGGAAGGAATCAAGCACTTTTTTGTTTGTTGTTTTATTTTTTCCTTCTGGAATTCACGTCCCTCCCCCATCTGAACTTAAAAGCCAGAGCCACAGCTGTGAGTCGAAGAATACAAATATAGGATCAAGGATGGCACTTTCTACAACAGTAGCATAAATATTTAATATTTATCAGTCTCCATTAAGGTGATATCTTGTTTCTACAAAGACTCTCTCAAGTTTTAAATTTTCCCATCTCAACTTCATCCTCTCTCCCCCACCCCAAGAGTTTTGAAATTGTTAACATATCATAGCTTTGGCATGTAGAACCAAGTGACAATGACACCTAGCAGGACAGAAGAAAGAGACAAGGGTTACTCTCCAAGCTTGCATTCCCCACCCCCAAATCCAACAAAAAAGACTATTGATGATTTTTATAACCTTACACTTTCCTTTCTCCTTCTTCAGAAAAATAAAATTCATGGCCCTTCAGAAACCTTTCAGAAGAATACTAGACACAAGAAAAAATGCTTTAATCTATCTTTGAATTATCACTTGGCCAAGTCTCTTAAACTCTTTGATCCTTAATTCCTTCATTTATATAATGAGGATATTTCCATATTTGCACCACCATCATTAGAGGATTGGTGTGATAAAGGAAGCATTTTTAAAACCTTCTATATGTGTGTTTTTTTTTAATCATATATAGAAGGAGCTCCCTTTAAGGAAATTAACTCTACCAATAGAGGCAGTCATGTTTTTTGATTGTTAGTCTTAGAAAGTTGCCTAAGATATGGAGGGATTGGCACAAGTTTAAGGTCACCCCACCAGGATATGTCAAATGCAGGACATATGTATTAGATGCATTTGCAGTCCATAGCTCCATACACTATTGGCCTTCTTTTCATTATTGTTGCAGCTATTCATCATCAACAAAAATACCACCACCAGGAAAAATACTGTAGATGGAACATCACATTGCGAATAGAGACCTGTCCTTAGAATTAATAATAATGATAATAATGTGGTACATTTATATAATACTTAATGCTTTCTGCCTTTTAAGTTGATTTAGGACTAGAAAGGTCATCAGCATTTGAAAGAATGTGACTTTTGAAAGGTCACAAACATACGAGAAATTGAATTGGGAGCTAGGTCGCCTGACTCCAGATGCACTCTGCCTCCAAGTATGTGATCCCATTTGATATTAAAGAAAAACTGGGGTCCAGATCTTTCATCTGCTATACCAGCTGGGTGATCCAGTTTGAGTCACTTGTCCATTTGGTAACTAAGAACCCATTTAGTTAGCCATTTGTTAACTTCTTTAGGAAGTGATGTGGTCACAGTGGAAAAAGTTCAGAACCTGAAGTCAAGGAGATCCTAGTTCAAATCCTGCTTCAGATACTTATGACTCTGTGACTTTGGGCAAGGCAAGTCACTTAACCTCTTTATGCCTCAGTTCTTTTTTTTTTAAATCTCTAAAAGGGGGAAGATAATAATTGTATCTATCTCCCAGGGATGTTGTGAGGATAAAATGAGATGGTGTTTTTAGAGTGCTTTGCAAACTTCAGGTGCTTTATAAATAGCAATTCTTATTTACTGAAATAAATAGTACTACATGCTATACTATAATATGCCATCAGTATAGTATACTATTACTATAGTAATAAAATAACACTCATAAGATATGCATGAGGTACCCAGTTGCATCAACGGAAGAAATAGCTATATGGTGGATCCTCTACAAAGATGAAATCTATGCCACATGCAAACAAATGGCCTATCTTAAGAGGAAATGTTTAGTGATTAGAGTCCTGGGTTTTGGTCATGATTGTCTTGTTTTAAATCCTGCCTCTGACATAATATACATTTCGATACCGATCAAGTGATTTTTACTTCACCCAACTCCTTACAGAAGGGTTTCTTAACCTGGGTAGTATGTAGAGATTCCATGGGATCCAGAAATTTGGATAGGGAAAAAACAACTATCATTATTTTCTCTAATATCTAACTAAAATTTAATGTTTTTTAATTATGTAAAAAAAGATGTTTCTGAAAAGGAATTCATAGGCTGTACCAGAATTCCAAAGGAATACAAATCACCAAAATTGGTTAAGAATTCTGGTAGAGAACTTAGATATTAAGTCATGTAGGAAGGAGAGCAAGGGGATAAAGGTGCCAACTCTATGTTATCATTTCTTCAAATTGCAACGTATTCATTTGTAAAATGTCTTTACTAGTCTTGCCCTCATGTCTCATTATATAAGAACACTCGGTCATTAAATGCTGTGGTCCTGCTCTCCCAGCTAAGCTGGCCTTCTCCTTTTCTATATGAAGACATCAAAGTTAAACTGGGGAAAGAATGAACCCTGACTTAGAAGCAATTTCAACCTCTAGGAATGTCACATTAGCCTCAGTGTCAAGAGTGCAGCTTATCTTATTGGCAGCTTAAGCAGGATTCTAATTGAAGTTTATACCTGTTATTCATACAAAATTCAGTAGCATTATGTTCCAGAAAGAAAACAGTTAAGAACCTGGTTTCTTAAGGCATATTTCCTTTTTTTATGGTATGGTCAAACAAGCCAGAATCAATCTTTTATGACGTAGGCACGCCTCAACTTTCTGGTTTATTTGTTCATTCCTTTTCCCTTACAACTCACTTTCAAAAACAACTGAGCACAATATGATATCCTGAAAAATGAAACCTAAATGAACAATGTACTTCCAATTTTTTTTTTCTCATGGGTTGGCTCTTTTGGCCTGATTTTTGTATTGGTCAAGCAACCAAAGAAAATAAAATTACATTAGTTATGTGACTTAATGAAAGTCACATAATCTTTCAGGGTTCCCATTTTCTCATCATAAAATGAAAAGATTTGACTATGATCTTGAGGCCCCTTTTTTGTGCAAAATCTTATGATTAAGTAATAACCAAAGATAAACCAAAGTCCAGGGGACCATCACTGGCAACAATTTAAAATCTATTCATCTATAACATGAATTTTGGCTATTCAAATTATAAAAGACATTAGCGATGATTTAATGTATCCCATTTATGAATATTGGGACCCTTTAAAAAAATCCAACCACTGTGGAAAGACCGCCATTGAATCATTATTCATAAAGTTGGGCCATTTCATTTTGAAATTACTCAAAACATTAGGAAGTTCATTCTTATATTGATCTGACATATACTTCCCTAAAACATTCACCTATTGGTCTTTGTTCTCCTATCATGCATAACAATCCCTCATTCATGGATTAATTTTCAAATATTTGAAAGAATGCTATCATATCCCTTAAAAGTCTTCCGCCCCCGCCAGGTGAAGTATCCCCAGTCTCTTCACATGATCCTATTATGATATGGTCCAAGTTCCTTTCTTTTAATTTAATTTTTTATGAATATGCAGAAGCTTATCTATGACCCTCTTCAAATATGTACCATTCTCCAGATACATTCTGGCTAGGGCAGAATGCAGTAAACCTTTCACTGTCATGATTCTACATATGATACTTCTATTAACCCAGTCCAATGATGCATTGATTTTTTTCATACGCTCTGACTCATTGTTGAGCTTGAAGTCTACTAAAAGTCCCAGGTCTTGCTCACTTGAGCTATTTTTCCAGCCCATCCAGTTTCCTGCCCATCCAGTTTAGCATTATCCAGTTGTTTCTTTGCACCCAAGTGCAGGATTTTACATTTATCCATATTTCATTTAACAAGAAATCTCTAAATTTCTCTCTTCCCGTAATTCCACCTCCACCCATCCCCGGACATTTGGAATGTCCAATGATATCAATGTGAAGGTTTGAAAAGCAAAATAGTTAAAAAAAATGCTAGGAGGATGGTCCCTGAAATGGTCCCTATTTAGAATAGATTTATGACAGACTACAATTTTGTGGATCATTTTTCAGCCTATTTCAGTGCTAAGGAAGGAGAGCTTTTTATTGAATGCTTACTGTGTGCCAGTCCTACTAAACTGAGCACTTTACAACCATCATCTCATTTGTTCTTCAAAGAAACCCCATGAGGGTGGCACTATTAATATCCTGATTTTATAGTTGAGATAAGTGAGGTGCACAGAGGTATGTGACTTATCCAATACCACCCAGTTTGTATCTGACCCAGTGCTTTTTGCACTATGGTAGCACTGAGCTGCCCAAAGTCCTGCCTGGGCCATGCAAGGATAGGAGATAGAATAGTTAGCTTGAAGAGATATGTAGTACCAAGCCAAACCAAGAAATTCTGAGGTTAGAGCAGCATTCTTGTCACAATTAGACCTATGTACAGGAAGGCTAATATCTAACCAGGGCTGTGAATGATTGATATTTCCATTTTCCTGATGCCAGCAAGAGAGGGATGGTTTATCTTGGCTTAGCTCTTAAGTAGGATCAGCCACGAACAGAACATTGGGCATGGTTTCTGCCTTTGTGAGAGAGAGGCTGGGCCCATGAATTTAATAGAATATAAAGGTAAAATTGCATATGAGTAATATTTTTGTTTTATTGCCTTTCATTTTTCCAATTAAATACTTCATAGATTAATGGTCTTGGGAGAGGTGGATCAATGGGGTAAATAAATAGGCAGAGATATAAGAGATAGGATGACTCATTAGGATGAGGATCAATGAGTCATGAAATTTAATTGTGTGACACAGATACAACCCTTAGATTAACATGAGAATGACATCACCATGAAGGCCCAGAAGCAAGGGGTGAGTTATCATTATGTGTTCTGCGAACCTGAGAGTGGCATAGAGGTATTAGTAGGAGTTTCAGAGAATTTACCTATAGCATTGACCATTGTAATCTACACTTATCAAATATTATCATGTATTCCATGCTATAATCTAGGACTGGTAAAGATCATTTTGGATCAGCATTCTGCTTTTCAATGTATTCACTTTCTCTTCTGGATTCCTTAATCTAAAAATCCGATAGAGATTCAATCTATGACTTCATCCACATAAATAAAGACCAAAAAAAAATCAACTGGAACAGGGCTAACAATATTGTTGTTTAGTACTTTCAATCCTGCCCAACTCTTTGTGACACCATTTGGGGTTTTCTTGACAGAGATACTTGAGTGATTTGCCATTTCCTTCTCTAGCTCATTTTATAGATGAGGAAACTGAGTCAGGGCAAGTAAATGATTTGCTTAGGTACTAAGTGTCTGAGGCTAGATTTGAACTCAGGATAGAACTCTTTTTGACTTTAGGCCCAGGATCCTATCCACTAAGCCACTTAGTGACCAACAATTTAGCATTATGATATTTTTCTAATGATCTAAAATGGTTGAGATTATTTCATTAATAAACAATCTTTTGGTCAGGTCAGCCATGGAGTCCAGAATAGAAATAATTGTACTCTCTTTCCTTTGATTACCAAGGTAGTAGTAGAGAATTTGTGAGATAATTTACCCAAATCCAGGCAGATTCTATCTATGATGCTCTAATTATTTTGGTTGAGGAATTCTCCTAAAAAGAGATGGTAGTTTGCCATGATTTGTTCTTAATGATCTCATGTTGGTTGGTAGTAATTGAATCTTCCCTTTGTAAAGTCTTATAAACTACACCTTAATAATCTATTATTCCAGGCTTTTATCAAAAATTCATTTCAAGCCCATTGCCTATGTTGGAAGAATATATATATATGTGTGTATGTGTATATATATATATATATATATATATATATATATATACACACACATATATATATGTGTGTGTGTGTGTGTGTGTGTGTGTGTGTGTGTGTTCATTTCTATTCTTTTTTTTTTTTTAGTTTTTTCAAGGCAGTGGTGTTAAGTGGCTTGCCCAAGGCCACACAGCTAGGTAATTATTAAGTGTCTGAGGTCGGATTTAAACCCAGGTACTCCTGACTCCAAGGCCGGTACTCTATCCACTGTGCCACCTAGCCGCCCCCTTAATCTTCTTTATGTAAGTAAGAGCTTATCCTGAAAAGTAGCATTGGAATAATGGGCAGAAGTTTGGTTCTGAAGACAAATAAGATGGACAGTTATGTCATCATGGGTAATTTAATGTCTCTGGACCTCAGTTTGCTCTTCTGTAAAAGGCAGATAATAATATCGTAATACTCATGGGATAGATATTGATAGGATATAATGTATGCAAAATGCTTGTTAAATTTTGTCCTAAAATGAAAAATACCAATTATTCTTATTACTAAACTTTAATTATTGCCTACTATGTGGCAGATACCATTCAAAGTGCTGGGAATACAAAGAAATGCAGAAACCAAGCGTGTTCTCAAATAGTTTACAGTCTAATGGGGATGACAACATATGAGGAAATTGGAAATATGGAAAGAATCCTGGTGATTTAAAGTCAAAGGGAAGATTCTCTATTTGATCCCAGAGAGAATAGGAAGCCATTAGAGTTTACAGAATAAGGAGATCACTAGACTTGTACTTTAGGATGATCATTTTGATAACCGAATGAAGAATGGAATTCAATAAAGACTTGAGGAAGAGAGGTCAATCAGAGGCTCAATGGTTGTCCTTGAATCCTGAAGGTTTTAGCTTTACTGTTTTTATAGGACTGTACAAGTTCTTTGTATAACCATAATTGTTGTTGGCACATCTTTGTCATCATGGTCATGGTCATCATCATCATGGTCATCATCATCATCATCATCATCACTTCTACTACCACTCAAGCACTACCATAAGAGAGCTATTCTTGGCATCAGAAAGTCCTGGATTTTAAGTTCTTTACTGATACATACACACACACGCACACTATCCGTGTGACCTTCTATGGGAAATCTTACAAAATTCCTCTTAACTCCAATGACTTCTCTCTGTTAATTGTTTCCCACTTGTTCTCTCTAAAACTTTATTGAATATATTTGCTTATTGTCTTCCCATTAGAATTTGAACTTCTCAAATGCAGATACTGTATTTTGACTTTCTTTGTATACCCAGCACTCAACACAATGCTTGGAGCATAAAAGGGACTTAATAAATGTTTTTGGGGAAATCATTTAATATCTCAGTTCTCAGGACATTAATTTTAAATTTTCTAATATTTTTATTTAATTTTAAGTGGCAAATATTTTCCTTGCTTCCTCCCCCCCTCCCTGATATGGTAATCATTCAGATATAGGTTATACATGTTCAATTATATAAAACATTTCCATATTAGTTATTTTTATAAGAAAATGAAAAGAAAAGAAATAAATGAAATAAATTTAAAATAGCGTTCTTCAATCCTGAGTCAATCAAATTCTTTCTCTGGAGGTGAATAGTATGCTTCCTCATCATCAGTATTTTGGATTTGGTGGGTCATTGTATTGATGAGAATATTTAAATTATTGTGAGTTTTTCATGGCAGAATTTTGCTATTATTGTGTGCATTACTCTCAGGGTTCTCTTCACTTCATTATACATATCCATCTAATTCTTTTCAGGTTTTTCTGAAATCATCCTGCTTGCCACTTCTTATGGCACAATAATATCCCATTACAATCACATATTACAGCTTGTTTAAGCATTTCCAATTGATGGGCATACCTTTGAATCAAAGGATACGCAGAGGTTTATCATCCTTTGGACATAGTTCCAAGTTGCTCTCCAGAATGGTTGGATCAGTTCACAACTCCACCAACAAAGCATGAATGCTCCAGTGTTCCCACCTCCCCTCCAACAACCAACATTTTCTTTTTTTGTCATATTAGCCACTCTGATAGGTCTGGGGTGATTCCTCAAAGTTTTTTTAGTTTACATTTTTCTGATAGTAGTGATTGAGTGATTCTATATGTCTATAGATAGCTTTGATTGAATTTCAAATAGTTGTATATTTGTCTTGATTAGGAAAAATTCCAAATTCAGACAAAAAGAAAACATGCTAACAATTTCATTAGATGATGATACAGTACCACCCAAAACAACCCTATGGGCTATGGGTGCAAATATTATTCCCTTTTGTGTGCAGATGAAAAAATTTAACTTAGAAAGAGTTAAGTGAGTTCCCCATTATGTCACATTCATATCTTTAGTCTCCTTTCCTCTTTTATCATTTATGGAATCATTGCATTATTACAAATTCCATTCCTTAGAGCTTTTCTCTCATTCTTCTTTAGTTTTTTGGTATATCAGTCCTGTGATCTTCTCTTATTGAGGAAATCATCCTTACTATTGTATATGGTCCATATGTAGCATAGGAACATCATGATGTTGATTCTAGCTCTCCCTTCTCTTGTAACCATGATACATTTTTCCTTGTTGCTTCCCCTTCCAATTCATGTAGTTCCTTCCAACCATTGACATACAAGTCATTTGATAATTGTTCCCTCTTAGAGCTTTGGTTGAGGAATCTGTAGGGAGTAATAAAGAACATTTCTCCCCATGAGCATTATTCTCCTTGAAATTAAAAAAAAGGATTAATCTCATAACCGTCAGGCAACATTTTGCCCGTTCCTCTTTCCTCCTGTTCCATCCTGGAGCCATGACTGATTGTATTTAATAATTGTACTAATTATTCTATTAGCCTCTACATAGACTATTATAATAAAGTCATTAATTATAAACCCCAAACTAATTAGTCCATGAAACGACAAGTTTTAGTATGGATGCATCTAGGGAAATTGAGGCAAGTTTTTTCCTAATGTATCCTAAGGCCATGGAGACAATTGATGTCTTTTAGTGGAAATTAAGAGCTCAGTTGTTCCTTGGCAGCTATTCTGGAATCATAGGTCTATTTAGTTATCTAGGTTGTTCATTTATTACAAATATAAAATTTATATAATCCAAAAACACAGGCTAAGATTGGCATTTAACTCTATTGGGAGATCATGTGGTCATGTATCACTAGGAATAGATTCAGAGTTCCCTAACTTGGCTCCCCTGATTTTTATTGGAAGTTGAAAATATTTGGGCACATTTCATAAATTTTATGTGCCTCAGTTATCTCTATTCTTTACAAGGAGATGAAATATGCTTGTTCATCTGTGATTTTTTTTCCTGAATAATATCAACTTAATATTTTTACAGCTTCATATATTCCTTAATGTGCTTTATAAATTTTAAGTGAAAATGACTAAGGCAGTAACTTAAAAAGCTTCTGATAACCAAAGTTGAATGTAATTAAAATGTTGAATAAAAGATCCCAATGGAACTTAATCTATCAAAGTATCCCTCTATGGCAAGAAGTATTTGTTTCTGCTTTAAGATCATCTATTTGTATACTAAAGGGACTTTTGTTCCATCCCATGTCACTTATGTTTCAGGGAACAACCGATTACCTTGGTCTTTTTCTTAAAATAACATGAAAAAACCCAATACCTGACTTTAGAGTCTTAGTGGAGGCAGAGAAATTTCTTTATGGAATTAGAATGGAGAAAAACTGTTTTCTGATGAAAAGATTTTCCTTGTACAGAAAGGTGAGTTAGTTCAAAAGTTTAAGTTTTTCCTTTACAATCTCCCTGAAGAAATCATTCTGTTGTTTAGCGATTCTCAAAATGTGGCTCAAGGATCCCTAGGTGTCCCTGAAATCCTTTCAGGAGATCTATAAGGTCAAAACATCAATACTACTAAGATGTTTTAATTTTAATATGATAATTATACAGATAGATAGATAGACAGACAGACAGACAGACAGACAGACAGACAGACAGACAGATAGACAGACAGACAGACAGATAGATAGATAGATAGATAGACAGACAGACAGACAGACAGACAGACAGACAGATAGATAGATAGACAGACAGACAGACAGACAGACAGACAGACAGACAGACAGATAGATAGATAGATAGATAGATAGACAGACAGACAGACAGACAGACAGACAGACAGACAGACAGATAGATAGATAGACAGACAGACAGACAGACAGACAGACAGATAGATAGATAGATAGATAGATAGATAGACAGACAGACAGACAGACAGACAGACAGACAGACAGATAGACAGATAGACAGACAGACAGACAGACAGACAGACAGACAGACAGATAGACAGACAGACAGACAGACAGACAGACAGACAGACAGACAGACAGATAGATAGATAGATAGACAGACAGACAGACAGACAGACAGACAGACAGACAGATAGACAGACAGACAGACAGACAGACAGACAGACAGACAGACAGACAGATAGATAGATAGATAGATAGATAGATAGATAGATAGACAGACAGACAGATAGATTTTCTATGTAAAGTTTCTTTGGGATCCTCAATAATAACTGTAGGAGTATAAAGGGATCCTGAGTTCAAAAAGTTTGAGAATGAATGCTTCAGCCTTCTCTTCTGGGAATATTTGAAAACACTTCTGTACCTGTATTAAAATATGAGCTTCTTGAGAGCAGGGACTGTCTTACCTGGCTATTTGTATCCCTAACATCTTGCTCAATTTAAGTGTTTAAGAAATTCCTTTTTCACTCATCATTTATCTATCCGTTAAAGATTTTTCACTGACTGAAAATGCACATTAAAAACAAACACTTTCCAAGTACCTAAAATAAAATGAGGCTTTACTTGTATAAACTTCTGGGCTATATAATACACTTCTATATTATTGAAGTATATAGATTATACTTTGAATGTACTTTTATGAACTAAAATAAAGTAAAATTTTACTTCTATAAACTACTATGCTATTGAATAGGTTATTTCAACTTCACTGAGAATTAACCACCTAAAATCTCATCCTACAGATAAAATAACTAGCATCTTCCCCTTGAAATTCTAACTACCTGATGGTTTAAAAATGATACCATGCCTTATATCTATGAATATGACTGAATAAGAGAAGGCTGAGTTCTATTGAATATAATTTACTCACTGGAGAGATGACATATAAAGATAGAGCTATTTGCAAATTAAAGCTGGATTTCGCATCCAAATATCCTTGGATTTATAGGTTATGAGATGTGCTTAGAGCTGTACAAAAATGTGTTGTTCTTTCTCAGTCTGAATAAAGCTGGTTCATCCTCTGTAATTATTCTCTTATGCTTTGATCAAATAAGGTTTTATTCTCAATTTCTTGTTTCACAAGTCACCAAACAAAATAAGACCTTTTCCCCTGTTGGCTATATTTTGTTTTAGTTACTTCACTGGAGATCTTGGGCAATATTGGAAAGAGTCTGACTTGAAGACAAGATTTGGATTCAAATCTTGACTCTGGTAATTTCTAGATCTTTAGCCAGGGCAAATCATAAAACCCCACTGAGTCTCAGACATTCCTCTAAGACTTGAAGATGAAGAAACAAACATTCACTGTACATTTCCTCATGCTGAGGAAGCACAGAGAGAATTTCTAAGTCTTAATAAGAAGGTTTAAGGTTGGCAAAATGTTTCTGTGAGATCTTTGATTTAGAAAAGGAAGGGACTACAAAGTCCATTGGATCTAACTCCCTTATTTTACAGATGAAGAAACTAAGATAACAGAAAGGTAAATTGACTTGGTGGCATGTGTGCACCAAGTTATTATTTTGTTTATGTCCAATCCCTTATTTAAGAGCTGAGGAAACTAATTCCAGAACGATTGTCTGAGGTTATGTAGGAATCAATGTTTGACCTAGAATTTGAATGAGGGATTTTTAACTTTAACTCTAGAATCCTTTTAAACTATATTACAATATATATCCTTATTAGATTTTAACTTTACCTATGAAATATAAAATTTTTTACAAATATGGTAAAACTGACACAGAAAGTAGCTGACAGTGCTATGACTATTATCTGAAAGGGTATAATTTGAGCATAGATTTTTGTGACTTCAAATCTGTTGCTCTGTTCACTTTTCCACAAAGCCTCTGGGGGAAAAAAAAGCTTACATGTTAGCAGAAGTGAAAAAACTGTTTGCAGTCTCTCCTTCAGTGCAAAGAGATTAAAAGGTGTAGTAAGAAAGTTTTTCTTAGACCTTGCTTATATCTAATGAATATTGTGGAAATCAAACCACAGCTTTATTTGTTAAATATAAATATAGTGGTGCAACAGAGCTATGGTTTGTTCTCAATTATTTAATTACCAATATCTGTAGAAGAGTTGGCATTGGAATCATTTCTTAATGTTATGCCAGTGTTCCCTTGTCCATTCAAATTACTTATGGCCATGGTCCAGAAAGATGTTTATAGAACCCAATTGTATTAGCAATGAGTCCAAAAATGCAGCATCAGCATTAACTTCCCCAGTTATCTCTTATTTACTTGGAAAATCCCAGTGAGAATTGAATGGGATCACTCTTTGGCTTTACTATCTCTGCTCAATTGATTGCACATGGTTGTTAGAGGTATTTCCTAAACAAATGACTACTTCAATATAATTCAGTTGGATTCAACAAACATTTCTGAAGCACCTGTACATAGGAACTGGGTATGAGAAGATAAAACAAGGCACACTATCTTTGACACTGCTGGTAATTATCCAGGGGCAGGGTTTGAACACAGGTCTTTGTAACTTGAAATTCTGTGGTCTATCTGTTTTTCTTTATAGCTTCTGAAAAAGGAAGTTATAAACTGTTTGCTATCTTTCCTCCAAAAGAAATAGATTAAAAGGTGTGGTAAGAAAGTACTCTATACCTGAAGGAAGGACATAAGATAATACAATTAAACATTGTATAAGCCATAATACAGTGAACCCCCCCCCCCCACAAAGGGTTAACTGTATTTGTGGCAGGTAGAACTATTAAATAAGGATTGGGGTGTGAGCTATAATTACTATACTTTCTTCATTTAGCTTGATTTTTCTCAAATTATTTGTATGCTTATCCAGCATTTATGGAGCTAAATGTGTTTTTTTTTTCTTCTTTTTTTTAATCATAGTCCCAGTATAGTTTCTGTTGATTTTACAGAACCCCAGAAATGGATTTTACAGACATAACATTGCTATTAGAAATGAAAACTTACAAAGAACTTTCTAACTTTAAGTCAGCTAGCTGCTTGGGACCAGCACCAGGCAGCCCAAAGAATTGGTAATCTTACTCTGGGTGATTTCTGACTGATTTCTGGTTATCTTTAGCTTGATCACTGGACAATGAAAATAGAGCTAAAAAAGACTTCAAAGAGAATTTTCATTATAGATGTGAGAAAACTGAAACCCTTGAAGGTTATGGGACTTGCCCAAAATTTTATGCATTGGAAAGAAGATTCAAACCCCAGT
The DNA here is from genome assembly GCF_037893015.1 of Macrotis lagotis. Lineage (NCBI taxonomy): Eukaryota > Metazoa > Chordata > Mammalia > Peramelemorphia > Peramelidae > Macrotis > Macrotis lagotis. The sequence goes on along the minus strand of NC_133665.1, from coordinate 162,386,254 downwards.
CTTCTCATTATAGATTAGTACTTGTTCCACTTATAGAAGTAGCATTATAGGGCTCTTTTTTGTCTGATTTTTGCTTTGATTTCTATTTTTAATGTTTAATTTTATTTTTCCCAATTATATGTAAAGTTAGCTTTCAAAAATTCATTTTTACAAGATTTTGAGTTCCATCTTTTTCTACCTCCCATCCCTTCCTTCCCATTTCCCTTTGATAGTGAGTTGTCTGACCAGGTTGTATATGTACAATCATGTTTAACATATTTCCATATTAGTTGTGTTGTGAAAGAAGAATCAGAACAAAAGAGAAAAAACATGAAAAAGAGAAAACAAAACAAAATTTTAAAAAGTGAAAATAGTATGCTTTAGACTGCATTCAGATTTCATAGTTTTTTCCCCCTGAATATAAATGGTGTTCTCCACTGAAAATCTTTTAGAATTGTCTTTGCTCATTGAACTACCAGTAGGAACTATGTCTATGCTGTTCATATGTACAATGTTCTCCCAGTTCTGCTCACTTCACTAGCATGAGTTCATATAAAGTCTTTCCATGTTTTTCTGAAATTCTCCTATTAATGTTTTCTTACAAAACTGTAGTATTCCAACACATTCATATAACCCAATTTTTCAGTCCTTCCCCAATTTATGGGCATCTCCTCAATTTTCAATTCTTTGCCGCTACAAAAAGAGCCATTTTACATATATACATATATGTATATATATATATATATATATATATATATATATATATATATATATATATATATATATGGTTCAAGTGGATCTTTTCTCCTTTTTCTGGTCTCTTTGGGATATAAATCTAATAATGTTATTGACAAATCAAAGGATATAGGGCTCTGGTCTTAAAGACAGAAATACTTGAGTTAAAATCTTGTCTCTTATACTTCCTAAATTTGTGACTGTGGGCGAGGCATATAATTTCTCTGTGAGGTAGTATTCACATTTATCAAATGAAGGGGTTGAACTCAATGACTTCCTAGATCTCCGTCAACTCCATATCTAGAACCCTATGGTGGTGACATGTACAAAGCACTTGGAAGTTTATACAACACTTCTGATACTCATCTGATCCTAATAACAACTTTAAGCCATAGATGCTATGGGTGATACTATGTCCATTTTATGGATGATGCTGAGGCAGAGAGAGGTAAATTGACCTACTCATCATGAACAGATAATCATACTTAGCATTTGGATAGAAGTTTAAGGTGCTTTATAAATATTATTTGGTAAAGTATCCAAGGCAAGATTTGTCTTGATTCCAAAGCTGGCATTCCATTCACCATACTATTTGTATGAGAGAAAAGAATGAGCAAGTGAGAAGTTGGAAAAATAGCCTGAAATCAGATTGGGGAGGGCAAAGGGGTCTGATATCAGACTATAAGGAATTCACATTTTATTTGTTAAATAAGATGTTCCCTGAGGGTTTTTGAGAAAAGCAATGATTACACAAGTCAGATGTGTCCGTTAGGAGAATGGCTCTGCAATTAGTGTATCAGTGATAGGTGAGATTAAATATTGAACATGGGAGGTTGATTAGTAGACCAGTAGGGTAGTGAGGGTATGATGGTGCAAAGATTTGAACCAGAGTGGTTGCAATGTGCAAACAAGGTGGGAGTAAATTATGAGAGATATTGAGGAAGGAGAATCAATAAGACTCAACCAAAGATTAAACATGGCAGGGAAGTAAAAGGGAAAACTCAAATGATGCTTTGAAGATTCCCACCCTGGGTGCCTTTGGAATACCATAGTTCCATTGAGACACCATTAAGAACTTTGAAAAAAGGGTATTTTTAAGGAAGGTAATAAAATTTGTTTAGGGTATGTTGAGTTCAAAGTTCAGGACATCCCAATGGAGAGATCTGGAGATCAAGAAAGTAAACAAGTGAAAGACTGAAAGGTCATTATGGAGATTATGATTTGGGAGTATTTTGTGTCGAAATAATCATTGAAAACATGAGAGATAGTAAATTTGACTTGGGAAAGAAAGATAGATCCAGACAGACAAAGAGAGACAGAAGGTCACTCTACCTCTAGACTTCTTAGAGTAGAAGCTATGATCTCCTTCCTCAGATTGTCCATTGTTTCCCAGGACTTCCATTTTAAATAAAACACTCAAGGACAACCATATTTCTGTTCTTTCCTAGGCAATACTTGTGATTCACCAGACGTCCTCCCACTGAATACTTCTCCCATTGTAAATCTAATTAAAAGATAATTTTAAGACAAACTTGAACAAGGCAAGAGCTCACTGACAGGTCAGAAGAAGTGGTGCAATAACACTCTCAAGGTCTCTTTGAAGAGACTTTGTATGGGTTGTGAGATGTGGGTGGTGTTGACACAAGGCCTCCCAGCATGATGTGCCCATAGCAAAGAAGATGCTGTATTCGCTGAACAAAGAGAAAAGCACAAGAAAGGATGATTTCTCAGAATCCAAAGAGGAGAAAATATCTAGATGGAACAGTGGATTGAGCATTGGCTAATGCTACAGAGATATCTAGGGGAAATGGACAAAAACTGGATCTTGGATGTTCCTAAAAAGAATGACTTTGCTTTCCTAATGTAGATCAATATGTTTGCTTTAATTTATGGTCTTCAAGAGGTTAAGTGATTTACCCAGGGGCACAAGGCCCATCAGAGATGGGGCTTGAATTAACATTTTCTTGGCTTAAGAAAACAGGTCAGTCTCTCCTACTGCACTTGGGGTAGGATGAGAATACCCAAAACCCATGGGTTTAGATAATATTTCTGGTTCCATTACCATAGTGGAGATAGAAGCCAGGGGGTAATATTAGGGCAAGAGAAGAAAGTGAAAAAGTACAGAGGGAAATACAGACTTCTCATTCTGGAAAGTAGGCAGTGAGTTAGGAAGAGCAAGATGGGACAATGGTTTAAAAGTAACGCATTCAGAGAAAGTTTTTTGTATTGTTTTTGATTTTTGTAGGCCAGATAAGACCTGAAGATGCAGGTAAAAAGGGAAGGACCCAGAAGAAAAGGAATGATTATTGAAGCAAAATACTGGAGAATTTAAATGAAGGTGGCATCAAGAGCCCAGAAAGAGTGATTCATTTTGGCCATCCTTTATAATAAGGAAAACCAAAGGTTTAATAAGTAAGGAGCTGGAGAGTTTGTGAGTGGAACATGATAGAGCATGGAGACTGGAGTCAGAAGACTTAACTTTGAATCCTTCTAATATTTAAGGGTCTTCCTCGTGATGATTATGTCAAATATCTCTTGTTTGTAAATAGTTGTTTGCATGTTGTTTCTCACATTGGGCTATGAACTCCTTGAGAGCAGTGACTAACTTTTGCCTCTTTTGTCTTGCCAACACTTAGTAAAATCTGATATTATTGTTTAATAAATGGACACAACCTAAAAATGAGCAAGCCACAAAACCTTTCCCTGACTCAATAAAATGAAGAATACTAATATCAGTGTCCCTCACTTTACATGGTGCTTTACAAGTTTCAAATACGCCAATGTTTGCAAAGTGCTATCCAAATCTGAAAGTATTACAGACAGCTTGTCCTCAAAGTCTTAGTGCAACTTTAAGACTAGGAGGGCTGCATTGGAAGGAAGGAAGAACATCTGGGTTTTCTGTCATTAGCAAGTTATATGTTGCAACATACTTTAAGCTAAATGGACTATCTAGTTTGATTTTTTCCAATAGCCCTGTGAAGTAGATGATATTAATAATACAAACTTTACTGATGTGGAAACTGAGATTCTGAGAAATCACTTGCCTAGGACAACCTAGCTATTTATTTGAGGTGTTCATTGATTGGGGTGGGAAATGGGTACATTTAAGACTTACCTGGTCAATCACTATGCTAAGTACTGGGAACACTACTACAAAAGTAGATATAACCCCAGTCTCCACTCGCTTATCTCATAATAATTGTTAGAGAAAATGCAAAAGGTAACCAGGAAGAGGCATTTTTGACTTGAAAAGTTGGGACACAACAATATGGGACCACAGGAGAGTAAATGCAAACAGTGACTCCAGATCCATTGCTCCATTTCCTAACTAAGTGGTACAGTGGTTAGAGAACCGAGCCTGGAGTCAGGAAAAGTTGAGTTAAATGGTACCTAAGACACCTCCTAGATGTGTGACCCCAGGAAAGTTATTTAGCCCTGTCTGCCTCAGTTTTATCATCTGCAAAATAAACTAGAAAAGGAAATGGCAAATCACTCCAGTATCTTTGCCAAGAAAGCTCCAAAGAAGGTCATTGAGAATCAAACATGCCTTAAATGAAAGAATATCAGCAAAATTTCTCGAGACAAACTAAGTTTCATAGAAATGAATGGGCTTCCCAAGGTCTCACAGAAAACAAGTCTGCTCTTATTCCTCTACCTTGGCTGTCTACAGGGAATAAAAGATTAAAAGGTACTTGACCACTTGCATCATTTTGTAATCATGTGGCCTCATCCACATAGATTCCAGACTTGTTTAGGTGCTTAGAGTTGAAGAATATACATTAAGCTATTTGTGGATTATTCATTACAGCATTATAAATGAGTTTATGTCCCTGTTCTCTATAGCTTTATTTTCATGCCTGAGACAAAAGATTTATTTCCTTAGAATCCACCAAGCCAATGAATCAAAATTATGCATCTCTATCATAGAATAAAGTAAATTTGAAAATTCAATTAATTTAATTCAGTTCAATTTAGCAAATATGTATTTCTACCTGCTATGTACAGAATTACTGGGTCAGAGACTGAAAGCATAAAGAGAGAAGAAACCAGCACTCAGAGATGCTTCCTGCCCTCAAAGAGATAGTGAGAGATATATCACAAATACAGCTATGAAGATTCAGAGTTTTAGAGCTAGAAGGATCTAGAGACCTCCTACTTTATTCATTTTATAGAGAAAGAAGCTGAAATTAAGAGAAACCAATGCTCATATTTGAGCAAGAATCATAACTATAATTTGAACCTAATTTATTTCAACCCAGCATCAATAGTCTTTCCAGTGGGCAAAAAGGCTAATTTAAGCAGGAGAGAGTGCAATAACTGAAGGCTGGAAGGGCTAGCTAGATCAGAGAAGGCTTCTTGGAGGAAATAGTCCATGAATTAAGTTTTGGATTATGAAACGGATTCTGAAGCAACATATCTAGGCTTCAAGATATCACAATTGACCTGAAGTTAGAGGAAGACCTGAGTTCAAATCCATCCTCAGGAACACTGTGTGCCCTTGGGTAAGTCCTTTAACTTTTGATTGCTTCAGTTTCCTCAATTATAAAATGTGAATAAAAATAGTTTCTTTCCTCTAGGGTTATTGTGAGGATCAAATGAGATAATGTTTGTAAAGCATTTAGTCCAGTTTCTGGCACAAGTGTACGAGGTAAATGCCAGCTATTATTATTCTGAGAGGCATACAACCCCCATTAGTGTGAATAATGAATCCTCTAAAGTGGTGCTATTATTTGAATTTGTGCTGCATATTTCCATTGGACTGAAAGCCATTGCCATATTTAATTCATATAATTATAACTTTAAAGAGGGTGAATTCGAACACAATCCACTATTTGATTATTCATACTAATCAGGATCTAGTTAGTTGGATAAGGAACTAATTCAGATTAGTCCAAAACAGTTGTTAAATTACACCGGTTGAAGGTGTTTTCACGCTAGGAGTTAATTCCCGTCACCAGTAAAATGATAGATCTGGATTTCTCTATCTTCTATACCCTCCCCTATTAATATTATAAGAAACCAGATCTTTTCTTTTGTAGCTTTTATTTTTCTCTTGATGATGATAAGAACAAGCAATTAATTTCTACAAACAGATGCATGACTGTTAAATTTTTATTTCTGGGCTTCCTTGCCTGGTGAAACCTCCCCCTGACCTTCTGGAACAGTGTGACTCTCAGTTGCTGTTCTAGTCTTCAGACCAGATTTTTACTTACTTGATAAAGTTCTTTGGATGGTGAAAGAAGCTGTCTTTTTCCTTTGTTCTATACGCCAGCTATGGTCCTAGCGTCTTTACTTTCACCATCTATTTTCTTTAGCCTTGCTTAAATACCTTTAAAGCTGCTATTAAAAGTAGCTGAAAATGGTTGAAATGATTGATGACTGAAGAGTGATGTCTTCATTTACTTTATTCCCATTTTTTTTAAACTAATGGTCTAGTGAACACCGTCTGCAGGTGCTTTTTATTGGAGTGTATATTTCCACTAAATGCTATTCTGAAGTTGAAAGAAATGATGCATAATCATATAAAAATAAGTATCTCTATGCAGATTTCACTAGAAAGAGAGTGTCCTTAGTCCCAAGACACAGGATATAACATTAAAAAAATAAAATCTGCTTTAAGCTTCTTTTCTTTGTTGATGATAATTAAATAAGTTGTATCAACAGCTGTCGAAACATCCAGAAAATTGGGGCAGTGCCATCGGAAATCTATTCTAGTTGTATGGAGAAAATGTCTTGAAATCTCTGGTTTTTCACTTCCTTTTTTCTCGACTGATTATGAGTTGATTCTTGCTTTAACTGTGACTTCATAAAACTGCCATTAATTATTATGATTGAAGATCATTCTAGAGTTGATCTACTTCCCTATTGCCTTTGAGAGAGTCTTTAAATCTCCAGTTTTATAACTTAAAGGGCCTTCTCACTGGCTAATTCCTCTGATCATAGAAATGAAGCTGATGGGCCCTCTAGGCATTCCATTCTGGTGGAATTATCCTCATCCTCAGAGTATGCATGTGTGTGTGTGTGTGTGTGTGTGTGTGTGTGTGTGTGCGCACGTGTGTGTTTAGTTGTTAACACCTGTTATGTGACAATCAAACTGCCTTCTCTTGAAGATATGAAGAAAACTGAAAAACTCCCTCCTTTCAAAGAGTTTACAGTCTAATGAGGGAGGCAGCATTCAAACAACTATGTACAACCAACATGGACACTGTATAAAGCGAGGGTAGACCCAGAGAAAGACCCAGAGGTTTGACCCAGATGTGAGAATGGGAAAGCATCCTGCAGAAGCCTTTAACTTGTAGTTCACAGGATTATGATAGACCTCTGAAAACATGAAAATACTAAACTTGTGAGGCACCTTCTAAATTTCTTTGATCAATTTAGTCAAGGATTAAGATGGGCAGTGACCTATGCATTTTTAAGGTCAAGTCATTTGAAGAAAGTGCTAGCTTTTATGAAATGATAGCTTCATTAACTAGATTCCAGTCATGTGCATGTGTATGTGCCTTCTATCTAGATCGAGGAGTATACATCTATATCTAAAATCTTGGAAAAATTCATCATCATAACTTCTTATATTTTATGTTGTCAGAACCCATATGATAATCATTACTGGAATGCTTGGACCTCAGTAAGTTTATGTAAAGACCTTGCCCCAAGTTTATATTTGAACCTCACACCAGCTTCCTTCAATGTTTAGACTTGTCTGATGAGAATCACCCTGAGCAACCTCCTTCTTTTATCTAAAACTACCTATGTGTTGCAGCCGTATCCTTGTGTTATTTTTGTGGAAACTGTTCCCATGCAGACCACTCAGCAGATTGTGTCCTTGTTGAACTCTCTATATTGAAAAATTAGGAGAGACTTGGGGGAACGAGCCACAGCTTTTGTTAATTCTGTCAAATGAATCCATACAATTCTTTCTAAGACTTTTTCAGATTTGGGTTTTATTCTTGACTGACATTAACTATCTTCCCTCAAAGAGAAAAAGACCAAATAACAAGATGCAATTGTTTCTTCTACTTTGTGTGGCTGATAAATCTTAATAAAACTACTAGATAATACCTTGTCGCCTTTTGCACCTTAAGTCCTACTATATTTTATTCCTAAAAATATCTCAGCCATGAATAAATAGTTATTTCCCTGTGAAAAATGCTTTATGGCTATTATTATTCCCTACTGAGAAGCATTCTGATATAGTAAAGAGAGAACTGCTTTGAAGTCAGGAATATCTGGGTCAGAGTCTATCTCTATTATATAATAGATATATTACCTTGAGCCAGTCACTTAATCTCATGGTATCAAAGGTGAAGCTTTCACACACAGCAAAGGAAATAAATGAGGTCCTAACTGATAATTTAATCAGTTTAATCAACAATTTAATCAACAATTTAGTTGTTTCTTTAAATTATTTAATATTATCTATTTATTTAAATTGTTAAAATATTATTTAGGTACTAAACAAAGTATAATGAAACAAATTACATTTTAAAACTATTTATATTTAAAACTACTGCTTTAAGCATTCTCTAAGAGTATGAGTTCCAGGGAAGGTGCTAATTGATGGTAGAGGACGTTTTCTTTCCTGAGAATTCCCAATACCAATGAAAACACCAGTTCTATCCTTATTCCTATACCTTCTTCCTGTAGAAGTAGTGAGTGAATCTGGTGAATAGAGCATGGCCATGGAGTCAGAAAAGTCAGGATTTAGATCCTATCTCTGATAACTACTTGTTGGGTGATTCTGGGCAAGCCCATCATTTTCTATGTATTTCAGAAAACTTCTTAAGATTTATCTCCCAAGTCACAGATAGGAGTCTGAGACACTGGGAAAGAGAGTCAGTTCCCATCACTAATGAAATCCCACATCTTTCTCCAGTATAATGCAGAGTTTTAGGTTCACTAAAAGTGAAGATATCCTATTCAGAGCCTTAAATAGAAATATTCCATATAGATGGTGCTCCTGTTTATGGATGACTTTATGATAATTCATGAAGTACCAAGGGCCTGTGAGGTCTTTTATACTAATAACAATAGAACCTAGTATTTATAGAGTATTTTTAAGATTTACAAAACACTTTGATCCTCACAAAAACTTTATGTGATATATGCTATTATTATCCTCATTTTGCATGTAAGGAAATTGAGGTACAGGTCCCTGAAGTAGGATTGGAAGTCAGGTCTTCTTGACCCCCGATAAAGTACTCTATTCAGAGATCCACCTACTATCTCACATGACAATCTACACAGGAAGAAAAAAAGAAAATATAGAAATAATTCCTGTTTAGTTTAACATCTGGAATGTGTATTCCACTCCTGGCTGACTGAAATTCATTGGAGAGAGATAGAAGTTAATCGCCTGCTGTGAATCTGTAGCTCACTCCTCCACTGAAGCTCAGAGATTCTTCCATTATGTTTTCTTTCCCATCTTTGTTTGATCCCTGTAGAGACTGTTCCAGAACTTTTTTCCTCCCTCCTTCAACCATCAGTTATGCAATAAAGTGGACCCCATGGCCTGACGTGTCAGTGGAGTGCTTCAAAAAGTAGATTGAGGTTATTCAACAATGTTCAACTCACCTTCTCTGAACCTCAAAGCTTTCTAGCATCATGAAGATTTCTCAGAGGAAAAGTCATCCTAGGTCTGCTCCATGATTAGGCTGATCCCCCTGCCCCTTTCCAAATCCCATTTTAGACCTTGTTCTTTTAAAACAATTTCTTCTCATACTTGTATCCTTAATCTTTCCTCACCTGGTTCCTTTCTAATTGTCTAAAAATATGCCAGACCTCATCCAAACCAAAATAAATAAAGAAAATACCCCTTGATCCATATATCTAATCTAGTTACAGTCTCATTACTCCAAGGTTGTCTTGAAAAACGTTGCCTTCATATAATATCTCCATTTCCTTACCACTCTTTGAGTTAGGATTCTGTTGTTTTTTGGAATCCTCTATCTTCAAAAAGGAGCTGCTAATGGTCAAAGGCAATAGTCCCATTTGGCCATATGCATGTCCTTTACTTGTCTCTTGTATTTGATGCCATTGACCATTTCTTCCCTTTCCCATGGATTTCTGAGTTGCTGCCACTTACTGTTCTTTAATAATTTTTTCCTTATCTACTTTACTTTCATCCTCATCCCAGGCTTAAGGCTCTCATCCTTCTCTTCATTCTTAATAAATAATCCGTTTCTTTGAAATGTCATGATTTCCACTATCACCTTATTGCAAATGTCTCCAAAATCATAGGACACCATCTTCCACTCAAGCTACAGACTTCTATCTCCAGCCACCTACATTTCATCTTCCTATAAACTTTCTGGAGCTTACCTTTAAAATGAGGTGATTGGATGAAATGATCTCTAGAGGTTCATTTAACTCTAAACTTTGATAAGCTTATTTTACTTACTTATTCTCCCAGTAGCCCTTTGTACCTCCTCTGTGTTCTGGTCAAATAATCCTGTATATCTGGCATTTTCATCAAATGAGATATTATAAAATAATCAGTGGGTGCTATGAAAATATTTATTCCCTTCTTTTCTCTCCTTGACCCCATTTATATCCGTAAAACACCCTTCCTCACCACCCTTTCCTAATTAAAATCTTTCCTATCCTATGAAGTCTAACAGTTGACATTTTTCCCAAGGAAGTTTTTTCCCTGATCTCCCTCAGTTATTAATGATTTTCTGACTCACACTGTAGAAAGAAGAGTCTGGTTTTCAACACTCTGATGTATTTATCATGTACTTTTTTGAACCAGTTGTTTTTTTATGTCTTATTAACTTGTAAGCTCCATGAGGGCAGAAATCATATCGATAAAAATTTTGTACATGTCTAACTTCCAACACATTACAGTTATTTAATGTTTCTTGAAACAAATTGGTTAAGATGTGAAAAATATTTCAAAGCTAATAAGGGGATTTGACATTTTTACCTTCAGGCAACTAGTTTATGACCCTACAGATTAGGAAAAGAATTGGGAAAGACATCTGTCACTTCTCATATTCCCCCTATATAATGCTAAAAAATACCCAATCTACCTTCATTCCTTTACCTCAGATTGATTTCCATGTCTCAAGGATTTATGGGTTGATCTGGGGGTATCCAGGTTTTTCTGAACGAGGCCACACGATCAGAAATCCATATGCATGTGGGCCTCACCAACTTAACTATATAATTAATGACTTTCAACTCCAATTACAATTACTAATTGATCCAGTCCTCCTAGCATGACACCTGGTGGCAGTCACTTATAAAAGACTAGCAGCTGGCAGGTGACTAGGCCCTACTGAGTTGCTTTATCATGTGACCTTGTTAATTAGACAAGAAAAGAAAATGATGAAAATCTCAGATTGCATGAATTTGTTAAGAGAATATAATGGAAAGAAAATACTTTGTATTTACAACTCTTGTATAATAAAAGAAATCTTAGAATCTGCAATAAAGTTACTCGTTGAAAAGAACGGAGTTATTGGGACTGCTTTATTTATTACCAAATATTTTAATAAAAAAAAAAACCTTAAAGGGAAAAATGAGGAGTATTTGAAGGCTCAGGTGGGCTGAGGCTTAGGTTATGCAAAGAAAGCAGTCAACTATGCTGTTATGTGACAATGTCACCCCTTCCTGATGATCTGGCTTGATATCAGAAGCTCCCAGATTTCCTATATAAAGTCATTGTGGGGGGCAGCTAGGTGATGCAGTGGATGGAGCACTGGCCCTTGGAGACAGGACTACCTGAGTTCAAATCCAGCCTCACACACTTAATAATTGCCTAGCTGTGTGAGCTATGTGAGCAAGTCCCTTAACCCCATTGCCTTAAATAAAAATAAAAAATAATAAATTAAATTAAAATCATCTTAGGATTCTTCATCAAAGATCAAGGAAATTCCAGGAAATGGGTGAATGTGATTTCTTCAAAGTCTGACTTCTCTAGGAATCCCAAGACTCAGAGATAGAAAGGACCTTAGCACTCCTTCCTCTGACATATGAGGAAACTGAGGTTTAGATTCATGAAGTTTCTGCCATATTGAATACATCATCCTGTTGTTTGAGAACAATGATTTTTTTTTAAACTTTTTTTGTATCTGTGACCTTAGTATAGTATCTACCCTAAAGTAAGCCCTTAATAAATGCTGATTGATCAATCCTGATCTGACTGCTCAATTTCCCCTTTGCTTGTAGAGCTTAGAATTTGTAAAATTTGCCTCCTCTCTTCCTCTGCTCCTCCATCACTAGAATAAATTCTCTCTTATATTTGTCTCTTACAATTCTTCAAGAGTCCTCTAAGGCATAGGGGCGGCTAGGTGGTGTAGTGGATAAAGCACCAGCCTTGGAGTCAGGAGTACCTGGGTTCAAATCTGGTCTCAGACACTTAATAATTACCTAGCTGTGTGGCCTTGGGCAAGCCACTTAACCCCATTTGCCTTGCAAAAAAAAAAAAACCTAAAAAAAAGAGTCCTCTAAGGCAAAGGAATAGATATAAATAAGCACTTACCATGTGCCAGTGTCTAAGCTGTAAGCTATGCTTAGAAATACAAATAAAAAGACTGTGCCTTACCCTCAAGGAGATTACTTTCTAATTGAGGAAGACAATAACAAAAGGAATCTGACAAGAAGGGAGGGGGGATTTATAGGTACACACTTTTAAATTTAATCTGTTTTCTGAACACTTTCTAAGTCTAGACAATCAACAAAACTATAAAACAAACCGACATTCCTAGTAATTGCCCATTTAAGAGACATAAAGTCTCCCAGTGAAAATTTAATGAATTCTGCAAGTCATTTAGGGCTGGCTCCAACACATTTGCTCATCCTTGATTTTCCAAGAGGACCAGTGACATCATGAGTGATGTCTTGACTTGTACATGAATTGGATTCAAGTGAGGCAGGATTGTGCAAAGTCATCAACCTCACTCTTCCAGAGTCATCAAAGTCCAGTGACAAAACAAAATCAAGATGACTGTCGATGGCTGCTCATGCAATGGATGCTTTGGTGTCTGACCAACTCTAAGTGCTCCACAGAGCTTGCTTCAACCACCTTCATGGCCATTGGAACAAATTATTCTATCTCAATCTTTCCCTCTGGGGAAAATCTTCACATGCTTGATGTAGACATCTATTACCTTCTGTTCTTTGAGGATTTTTGCTAACTCTTTCCCACACCAAGAATCCTCCCCCTCCTTCTTTATGTCTCCCAACCTTCACAATAGCACTTCTGAGGTGAGGGCCCGCCAAGAGCTTCTTAAACTTGTAAATGCTGCTCCTCTACCTTTGGTGTCCATCTTCATCCATCTCACCTAGGGCTCTGTCACCTTTCTGATTCTGTGCCATCTTAGTTTTCTAGCACTTTTTTTGCATAGATATCATAATCAACATCTTGCCATTCCCCACCTACCAAAGTTAAACTAGAGTGCAGAAACAATTTTAATTTTCTTTTTGACATTATATCATCCTTACCCTAATCTCATGTATAAAATTGTTATGGTAGGTAGTGGAAAGGGGGGGGGGGGGGTTAATGAGATGGCTTCAGGTAGTCTTTTCAGCAATAAATCTATGATTTTATGAGTTGGAGAAGTTTTGTCATAGTGTATAGATCCATTATTAGTTTTGGTTACTAAATATTCATTGAACCAAATTAACTAGGTGGAAGTAATATGACCAAGATGACACCAAGAGGTAGCAGCAGTTTTCTGTCTCTGTTGCTGATAAGCCAACACAGCTCTGGTGAACCTGATCCTATACTTCAACTTTTTGGATTTGAAACGGGCTCATTTCATGGGATAAATTCTTTGAGTTGTGTCTGGAAGACATCCATGTTGCATTTCCTTATTTGGATAACAAGTCCCCATTACATTTTAATTTCTGTCTCCCCTAGTTTGAAGTTCATGCTCTCTGTATTTCTCATCCAACCTAGGTCCTGCTGATTATCATGTATTGGCAATACTCCTCTTCCCCTAAGGCAATCTCCTTTCTTTCTCAATAGTTTCACATAGATTTTTTCAGCTTCCCCCTCTCTCCTCATACCAGTGGTGAATTCATCATACATACAGCTGATGTTCTCTGAATTACCCTAACTTATCAGTTCCTCAGTACTTCAGTTCTCATGACCAAATCCTTTACTCTATCAGTATAGGCAAAGTATTCCACTACTACATTTACAAACTGAAAGTAGTTTTCTTATATCCTTTCACCTCTCTACCTACCTTATAATCCCAAACCCTGTTCTTCAATCTTATTGTGATCTCTAATCATTCAATTCTTTCCCAAATCATCACCCATGCATTGACTATACTTCTTTCCCTTACTTATCTTGAGACTTTGATCGATAAATTTAAATCTACACTATTTTTTTTCCTCTTGAATCCCTGTCCCTGTACTCTCCCTGATCATTTTTTGCCATGCCTCAACTTTGGATTATTCTTACCCCACACCTCTTTTGTTCACATTCTTATTATTGTAAAATTATTATATTATAAAATATATAATATATTATATTATATAAAAAGCTATAGTAAGTCATGAAACCATGCTGAATCAACTATAAAAATTTATGATACATAAATTCAACTGTATCCTCACAGCAGATGTATTCTACCTCTTTCTAATTGATGCATTGTGCTATATGTCTACTAAGCATCTATTCCAAACTTCTTCTCAATCTTTCCATCAGATAGCTTCTACTCATACTCTCCTAGCTGAGGGCCTTATCTCAAACTTTTTTTTTCTTTATGTGCTGTCATGTTAAATATATTTCCATATTAGTCATGTTCTCCCATGAATAATTACATCAAAAGGGAAAAGCAATGAGAAAGAAAAAAGCAAATTAAAAAAAAATTGAAAATAGTATGTTTTGATCTGTATTCAAACTCCATAGTTATTTCTCTGACTCTTGATGGCATTTTCCATCACAAGTGTTTTGCAATTGTCTTTGTATTGCTTTGGAATTGTATTGCTGAAAAGAGCTATGTCTTTCATAGCTAAAATCACACAATATTGCTGTTATTGTTCAATGTTCTCCTTATTCTGCTCACTTGACTAACCATCAGTCCAAGTAAAACTTTCCAGGTGTTTTTGAAATTTATCTATTCTTGATTTTTTTTTGCAAGGCAGTGGGATTAAGTGACTTGCCCAAGATCACACAACTAGATAATTATTAAGTGTCTGAGGCTGGATTTGAACTCAGGCGCTTCTGACTCCAGGAACAGTGGTCTACCTAGCTGCCTCTATTCTTGAGTTTTTTCCAGAAAAATAGCATTCCATCACATTCATATACCACAACTTGTTCAGCCATTCCCCAATTGATGGTTCCCTCAAACATTTAGGAAACATTGAAGTCTTTCATTTAGAGCTCCAACTTTTGCTGTACCCTATTATCTTCTCCTTTATAACTGTCTCACATGAAAATGTGATTCTTCTTGACATGGAAAATCACTTGCAGGTATCCTTAATCTCATCCCTACATTTTTTTTCAGTAGAACCCCACCCACATTATCCATACTCTCTTATCCTTCACACAAATATACTGTCTCCTTCATAATTAAAAATACCCAACTCATTCTTGATTCAATCATTCCCACTAGATAGCCTAATTTTCTACTCTCCTTCTCAACCAAACTCCTTGATTCAGTCGTCTATCTACTTCATACCCTAAGACATCTTAGACTTTGAGATTTGCCCCGGAGTCAAAAATCTTATGTCTATTTTCTTCAATTAGAGTATAAGCTTTTGAGAGCAAAGATTGTCTTACTGTTTTTTTTATTTTTATTTGGAGAAACTTCCCTCTGGAAGCCTCTAGCACCCAACCATATGCGTACCTTATTCATACCTGTACTCTTTCTGAAATCTTCCTCTTCCTTATCTGCCCTTTGCCCCCATTCTCTTTCATTTCTAGGACCCTCAAATGCCTTGTTTTACTTTATTTGAATATGACATCTTTGAGAATAGGTACAGTTTTATTGGCCTATATTTCTATCCATAGAACTCAGTACAGTGACTGGTACATTGTAAACACTTAATAAATACTCTCTTTAGCTATCTCTATTTTTGCTAGGTGACATAGGAGGTAGAGCATTGCACTAAGGAGTCAGGAAGACATGAGTTCAAATATCGCTTCAGACAGCTGAATTTTGGGCCAATAAACTTAATCTCTCACCTTCAGTTTTCTCATCTGTAAAATAAGGATAATAATAGCTGCTATCTCCCTAAGTTTTATGAGCTTCAAATTAAATATTGGACCCAAAGTATTTTGCAAACTTTATATCTCTTTGTAAATGCTATAATTACAAAAATTATTATTATTATTATTATTATCTATTTGTATTCGCAGTTTTACAATGGTAAGGACATAATAAATGCTTTCTCAGTCATTCATTATTATAAAATTTGAAAAGCATTTCATCTGCTTAGTAATCATATTTATTTATTCACAAATTATTCATATGCTTTGAATTTTTCTACATTGAAGAGAGTATAATTGTTCTGATAGATGCGTCTCACTTCATGAGATCATAGGTTGATATATTCAGTACCAAAACAATCTGTTTAAAATATTTTTAAAGGTATTGTTTTGTCTTTAAAAATCATTTTTTATTTTTATGATCAAATTCATAAATTTTTATCTCCAATTTTTTGCTTCGATTTGGCCACTGAAACCAATTTTCTTCTCTGCACCTGACAACTTTGTCATTCATTTGAGTTTGTTTTATCATTAGAACAAAATTTAGTTAACTATCCATTTTACCTTCATCTTGCTATATTTATAAAGTATGAAACTAAACCCCATTTTTTTCATGCACCTGTAAAAGTACAACTTGTCCACTTTTTCTTTTTGAATCATTATTCCAGGGAGAGACAGTGGGGCAATTGACTTCAGAGACCTTGGTTCATGTTCTTTTATCAACTGAGTTCAAAGCCAACCTCAGACACTAACTGTGTGACCTTTGGCAAGTCATTTAACCTCTGTCTACCTCAGTCTCCTCTTTTGTAAAATAGGAAAAATAATAACTTCTATATCACAGGGCTGTGGTCAGGATCAAATGAGATATTTGAAAGATACTTTGAGAATCTTATAATGTGGGGACAGCTAGGTGGCTCTAGAGAGTCCTGGACCTAGAGGCAGAAGGACTTGAGTTCAAATCCAGCCTCAATCATTTGATACGTACTAGCTGTGTGACCTTGAATAAGTCACTTAACCTTGTTGCCCCCCACAAAATAATCTTATGATTCTGAATTATGATATCATTATTATGATGTGCTAGTTATTATCTATATTAGAAGTAACTTTCCTTTCTGTTGATTTTATTCAAGAATTATGACTTCTCCCTCATAAATCCTCAATATTTCTATATATGACTAGCAAGATATAGCAGAAGGAGCTAGAAAGAGAAATCCCATTCAAAGTAACCTCAAGCAATATAAAATACTTGGGAGTCTACCTGCCAATGCAGGCTCAAAAACTTTTTGAAAACAAGTACAAAACACTTCTCACACAAATAAAATCAGATTTAAATAACTGGGCAAACATGTTCATGGATAGGTCGAGCTAATATAATAAAAATGACAATTCTACCAAAACTAAACTACTTGTTTAGTGCCCTATCAATCAGAATTCCAAAAAATTACTTTAATGAGTTAGAAAAAGTTGTGAATAAATTTATATGGAGAAATAAAAACTCAAGAATTTCCAGGGATTCAATGAAAAAAAAGTGCAAAAAAAGATGGCTTAGCCTTACCAGATCTAAAATTCTATTATAAAACATCAGTCATCAAAACTGTCTGGTATTGGCTAAAAAACAGAGTGGTGGATCAGTGGAATAGCCCAGGTGCAATAGCAGGAAATGATTATAGTAATCTTTTGTTTGATAAACCCAAAGAATACAGCTATTGGGATAAAAATTCTCTCTTTGATAAAAGCTGTTGGGAAAATTAGAAGTTAGTATGGAAGAAGCTTGAATTAGACCAGTACCTCATACCCTATACCAAAGTAAGGTCAAAATGGATACAGGACTTAGACATAAAAAAAACCCAATATTATAACCAAACTAGAAGAATAAGGACTACTTTACCTGTCAGATCTATGGAAAGGGATGCAGTTTATGACCAAGGAAGAGATGGAAAACATCACTAAAAACAAACTAGATAATTTTGATTACATTAAATTGAAAAGCTTTTGCACAGACAAAACCACTGTAACCAAGATCAAAAGAAATGTAGTAAATTGGGAAACAATTTTTACACCTAATATTTCTGACAAAGGATTGATTTCTAAAATATACAAAGAACTGAGTCAAATTTTCAAAAAAACAAGCCATTCCTGAACTGACAAATGGTCAAAGGATATGCAAAGACGATTTACAGCCTTTGAAAAGAATTTGAGGAATTCAAAGCAATCCACAGTCATATGAAAAATTGCTCTAAATCATTACTTATTAGAGAAATGCAAATTAAAGCATCTCTGAGATACCTCACACCTCTCAGACTGACCAATATGACCAGAAAGGGCAATGATCAATGTTGGAAGGGATGTGGGAAATCTGGGACACTAATACATTGTTGATGGAGCTATGAACTCATCCAACTTTTCTGGAGAGCAATTTGGAATTATGCCCAAAAGGAAACAAAAATGTGCATATCCTTTGATCCAGCAATACCACTACTGAGGCTATACCCTGAAGAGATCATGAAAAAGGGTTAAAACATCACCTGTGCAAAAATGTTCATAGCAGTTCTTTTCCTGGTGGCAAAGAATTGGAAATTAAGTAAATGTCCTTCAATTGGGGAATGGTTTAACAAACTGTGGTATATGTATGTCATGGAACACTATTGTTCTATTAGAAACCAGGAGGGATGAGAATTCAGGGAAGCCTGGAAGGATTTGCATGAACTGATCCTGAGTGAGATGAGCAGAACCAGAAAAACATTGTACACCCTAACAGCAACATGGGGGTGAAGATCAACCCTGATGGACTTGCTCATTCCATCAGTGCAACAATTAGGGACAATTTTGGGCTATCTGCAAGGGGGAATACCATCTGTATCCAGAGAAAGAATTGTCAAGTTTGAACAAAGATCAAAGACTGTTACCTTCAATTTAGAAAAAAATACTTATCTTATTATGTAATTTTGCTATCTCATACTTTATTTTTCTTCCTTAAGGACATAATTTCTCTCTCATCACATTCACCTGAGATCAATATATACCGTGGAAACAATGTAAAGACTAACAGAATGCCTCTGAGGGGGATGGGGAGAGGGAAGCAAGAATGGGGGAAAAATTGTAAAACTCAAAATAAATACAATCTTTCTTAAAAAAAGAATTATGACTTCTTTTGTTGTGTGAAGTTCTTATCTTCAGTCAAAATTATCTAAATTACTTTTTCTTCCTGGTCTTATGTATGACATACAAGAAATTACACAGGAGTCATCAAATAACAAGTTTGCAGCAAATATGGGAACAAGTCTGTAAGATTAAACCCTGGGGGAATGTTTGCCAGAGCTGCTCTGGCAATTTCTGGTGACCCTAGACATTTATGTGACTTAACTTTAAAGTGCTTTCATTTTGATATAAGTGATCCCAGCAGGCCATTGTGCAAGAAAAGCTGAAGAATCAATTAAGGGAGTGATCCATCTATCCTTAGTTAAGTTTTTCACTTCCAAATGTCAATTGTTTTAGGTCTAGCCCAATCTGAAGAGTCTGCAAAGGAGTGACACCATTTTCCCTCACCTGGGAGCTTAGGGATTGCAAGCCACATGAAAACTAAAATTGGGCCTCAGATACACAAATCTGAGCCTGGCACTTGGGCTGACTCTTCTGCTCAATTTTCTTTGATTGATTACAAGTGACCAAGAAGCTATTCTGAGATAAATGTGTAGAGCCTTCTGGTCATCACAGTGGCTCTGAGAGGATGGTAGGTCCTAGGTCGCTTGGTTAGAACTAACTGAGGGTAAGAGAAGTTTATATATCAGAAAAGACAATCACTGACAAAAAGTTCAGTTGAAATGGTGTCCAAAGCCCATGGATCTGGAGTTGCTTGGGCGGTGCAAAGGCAAGGTGAAATATGACATGCCCTACCTACTCCTCTGTCCTGGCAAATGTTTATGGTTTGATGGTTTTAAGTCTCAGCATTTTAGCAAAGTGTAACAATAGTTATTACTTCCATTTTTTTTAGTCTGTTTAAAGTTTCGTCAATGCACACTGAACATAATAGTATTTATAAGTTATTGAAATCTGCTCTAAGTCTTTTATCAATTTTAGATAGTGGGAGACTTTTGTGTTTAGCATTTCTTTTGGTTATAGGAAATAAATGTTCACCCTATACCTGATTTATATTACATATTGTCTACTTTTCTACTCTCTTCTCTGGAGAGAAAATAAACGAGTCAAAACCTAGAATTTGTTCTACAAAAGAACCCTAGAATTTAAGAAAAAAATTTTCCCCGAGCACAAAAATAAAGGGATGTAATGAGCCAAAGCATTCAAGAAAAGGACTCTAATTCCTCTTAATCTCTATTTCACAGTTTTCTTCTCTGTTTCACCATGACTTTCCAATCTCTCAAACTTCTGACTTTCAAAGTCCTCTATCTTAAATATACTTCAACCATTGCACCATGGAAGCTGTCATACCATAGACTTCTCTGCTTCCTCCAAAAGGCAACAAAATTGAGTCCAAATGGTAAAATTCCAATGATAACTATTTCAAGATCTTGAGTCATTATTAGCAAACAGAAATTAGGTAGAACCAATATCCCATATTCTATTATAACTATATCTGCTAGGCAATATAATAATTCCAGATATCTCTTCTTCAGTTCATATTGTTGCTGTCGTTTAGTCATTGTGTCTGTTCTGTGACTCTATTTGGAATTTCTTGACACAGATACTGGAGTAGTTTTTCATTTTCTTCTCTACCTCATTTTACAGATGAGGAAGCAGAGGCAAATGACCTGCTTAGGACTGTACAACTATTAAGTGTCTGAGGCCAGATTTGAAATCAGGAAGAGGAGTCTTCCTGACTCTATGAGTGGTGCTCTATCCACGGCACTACCTAGCTACTCTTCCATTAGTATTAGTGAGTATTAATTATACACATGCTTTTTACAAGGAATTGTATGGGACCCTAGGGATCAAAAGACAAAGACTGTCAGTCAACTAGTATTTTTTAAGCATCAAATGTATCAGTCAGCAGTCAACAAATAATTGTTAAAGCTGGAGATAGAAAGAAATGGAAAAAAGTCTATGCTCTCAAAGGGTTTATGCAAGCAAATATGAAAACCAAATTAAAAACATGATAATTTATTTAAAAAAGGATAATTTGGAGAGGAAAGGATCTAACATTAAGAAGTACAAGGAAAGTCATTTTGTAGAAAATTTGTAGTAAATTTGAATTAAGATAAAAGAGAAAGCCAAGAGAAAGCATTCTAGACAAAGGCTAGAACCAGTAAATGTGCTCAGGGTCAGGAAATGGAGTGTATTTGTGAGAAATAGCAAAGAGACTGGTGATATTGGACCTCTAAGTATATGGAGAGGAGAAAAGCATAAGAATACTGGAAAGGTAGAAAATTGGAAGAGGTCAGCTTGTAAACAGCTTCGAAAACAGAGAGTTTAATATTTAATCCTCGATGTAATAGAGAGCCACTGGAATTTATTGCATGAGGGAAGAATGTGATAAGGTCAGACTGGTATTTTAGGAAGACTAGTTTGACTGTTTAGTGGAAGGCAGGCTGAAATGAGGATTAAGGTAGAGAAACCAACCATTAGGTTCTCATAATTGTCCAGACATGAGGAGATCAGGACCTGAAACAGTATAGTGGCAGTGTCAGAGGAAAGATAGGGACATTTACATATACAGTGACAGAACTTAACAATCAATTGGATTTGGGAGGTAAGAGAGTAAGGAGTTGAAGATGAGCCCTAGATTGAGAATGTGGTGATTGTAAAATCGGGGCTACCAACTGAGAATAATAGGAAGGTTAGAAATAGAGGAGAGTATGGTGGGAGAAACATAATGATTTTAGTTGTTGATAATTTCATTTTCAGATATCTACAGATCATCCAATTTGAACTGTCCAAAAGTTAATTGAAGAAGGGAATGTATCAAGGAGAAGAGACTGATCTTCAGTGTTGGACTGCAAAGATGCCAAGAAAGATGAGGATTAAGAAGAGTGAGGTCTTTGGGTTTGGCAATTAGATCATTGGTAACTTTGGAAAGAACAGTTTCAGTTGAATGATAAGGTCCCACATTAGACTGCAGGTAGTTAAGAGAGTGACGGGAAGAAGTGGAAGGCAATATTGCAGTTGGCCTTCTAAAAGAGTTTAAACATGAAAGGGAAAGAAGAAATAGAATGATAGCTAATGGGTACAGATTGGTCAAGAGAGAAGGTTTTGAGGATGAAGACGTAGCTATGTTTCTAAGTTAGGGAAAAAGTCTATAGGAAGAGACTGAAGATTAATGAGAAGAACGATGAGAGAGGGGACAATCTATTGGAGAAAAAGAACAGAATTAATTTCCTTGAGCATTTTGAGGAGTTTGTCTTGGCAAGGAGGTCTATCTTTTCATGTTGAAACAGTTGAAGGAGGAGATAGTAGCAGAAGGCAACTGAGTGATATGAAATGAACATGGAATCTGAGAAATGGAAACTGAGAATGGTTGCAATTTTTTTTTTTTTGGTTTTCACTTGAGAAACTGAAATAAATGGAACTGTTGAAAGTTTGAGTAAGGATGAAAATGGTTTTTTTCCCTTCTCCCATACCTTTGGGAATTATTATGATGGTGAATCAGTTCAGGAGGTATAAAACGATTGCCTTGCTACAGGGATGGCTCAGTTGAGATGATACAATATCAACTTTTCATAGGCCAAGTCAGCATAGCTTTCTGATTTTCTTTAGCTTTCTTAAGCAGCATGAGAGTAGGAGCAAAGGCAGAAAATATTGGGAGAAATCCAAGGTTGGGGTTTGGAAGGAAAGATCTTTAATAGCAGAATGGGATGTTGAGTCGAACTCTTTCATTAAGATCAGTGGGAGATGAAATGTCTCGTATCTGAAACATCTGGCAAACCAAGATAGAAAGTATGTGAAGTGTTCTAATATGGCATTTTAGTTGTAGCAATGAACTATTAAACCAGGGCACCTAGACCCAAACCATGGTCCCTGAATCCAATGAAACAATTTCCTGAGGCTTGAAATTCTCCCACCCATCATTCTGCCTTTGTTCTGGTTAGCCTCCTCACCTGAAAATGCTCTGCCCCCTCACCTCTGTCTCTTGGTTTTTCCTGGCTTCTTTCAAGTTTAAATACAAATTGCACCTTCTTCCAGAGAACGTTTCCTGTTTCCTAATCACTATTAGGGGACTTTCTCCATCTATCTACCTAGTTATTCTCATATACCTCCACTTCTGGAATGTAAGGTCCTCGAGAGCAGGGATTGCTTTTACTTTCCTTTATGTTCTCATTCTTAATGCAGTCACTGACTTATAAGTATTTTAATGACTATCATCTGCCTGCCTAGGTCAGGGGTCCTATGTTATCATGAAGCAACAGTTTCATACAAAGTGATTTCAGGAATCCAAACCAGATTTCTTCCGGTACAAGATACTCTTGTGAACTTCAAAGATGTTAGTCATTTTACTTTGGATCAAGCCTTAAGGCAGAGCCCATTATTTATAAAGCACAGATTCATGCTACAACTTTCCCATTTGAAAGGGGGAAAAAGACATTTGTGTTCTAAAACTAACTCATCCTGCTAATTCCCAATTAAGATGTTGTCATCGAGCATCTGGCTCAATTCCCTTTTATGAAATACAGTAAACATAATTTGAGCATAGCTTAAATGAAGTGTCCAAATGGGATAGCACAGGTCACCTGGGAAATTAGATTTTTGAGATTATGAGTATAAAATATCCATATTGTACTTCCCTGACAAGATTTTTTTTAATGATTCTTTTTCAAAGAAAATCCTTTTCTGGTTTATCAGCTTCAGTATGACACAAGTGTGAGATTTTGAAAGGGGCAACCTAACACAGCCAATTTCTGGCACAAGCCTTAGAAAGATGTCTTTTGTGGTTCGTGTACAGTTGTGGCCAACTCTCCATGACCCCATTTGAAGTTTTCTTGGAAAACAAACTAGTTAGATGAGGAAATTGATGTAAACCTTTAAATGACTTATCCTGGGACACATAACTAATAAATGTCCGAGGCCAGTTTGAAGTCAGGTTTTCCTGACTCTGAGCTCACCCTAAGATGCCCAGAGAAATTTCTAGGTTTATCTTAAAGTTGGTATCTCCCTTCTGAAATTAATTCCATTTTTTTCTGCAGGTATCTTGTATAAGCATAATTATTTATAATTAGACTTGGAGCTCCTTGAAAGTAAGGAATATTTTTGATGGTTTCATTTTAAGATATCTATAGGTATCTTTTCTTTGTATTCCCAGTACTTACTGTAGTAAGGCACTTAATAATGCTTGTTTGGCCCTATGTGGATTCAAATTTTACATCTGACACTAAGAGTATGCCCAATAGGCAGCTGTTTTAATCTCTTGGAGGCTTATATTCTTAGTAAAAGAATGGAGTTAATAATTCCTATAATTCTTTTAGGCTAAAATGTGATTATGAACATAGAATACTCAAAAATATCTTTTTTATTCACATTATTAAAACCTAGAGAAAAAAGTAAGACTTTAAAAATGAGAATTTCTGTAAAATTTAAAGAAACTCCAATTCATCAGAAATGCAGTCATTCTGATTTTCATAGATTTGGCTTTTACCATAATAGGTGAAGGGAGATTTTGGTCCTATCTTGGGAAAAATTTTCTATTCCCAGATCCACTTTTAAAGTATTCAAAATTGAAGTAAAAAGATGATTCTAAGTGACAGTCATTAAATAAAAGATTCTTTGTCTATTAAAAATTTTTTAGAGAATTTCCAACTATATAGTTAAAATAGTTTCATTCAGGGAGAAATACATAGATATCCAGCATGAATCAATGACTTGGAGTCTGAATACCTATATTTGGATTTCGTCTCTATGGCTACTTCACCACCATGAACAAGACTTTAACCAGTAGGAATCTTCTTTGCTTCATTTATGAAATAAAGAAATTGTTCTAGATGACTTCTGTTGGTCCTTCCAGTTCTAAATCCATGGTCCTACCATCTTTACGCCAATGCTGCATTCAAGAACTATAGATATCCAAAAATACACATTCCCCGGACTAAGACACTAAGCCTAGCCAAGGAGAAGAAGTGTTACTAAGTAGAAATATTCTTAAGCTATAAAAAATTATAGTCTTCAGTTTGGAAAAAGTGAGTAATAGAGGGAGGGGAAATGATGAGAACATATAGAGAAGGAATACATGAAGCAGAAGTCATCATGGAGACACAGTTTTTTTCTAAGCAAGGAGTGTTCTTGTCTCCAAACCTTTAACGTCCTTGACATGTATATTTATCCTATGTGACTTTGTCACTGCTCTTCTGACCACCACATTATGAAATATTGTATGATGATCTTTTATGATGGAAACACATAAGAGTAGTTAGTAATAGATCTAACATAGCTATTAGATCTTAGTCAAGGTCTGATATTTGTATCTAGAAAGTCATTGAAAATTGATTGTACCTGTAATTTTTCCTTAAACTAATTCATAGAGTCAAAGAGTTATAAGGTAAACATGGTGAATACTATGTTTTGGTTTTGATGTTTTTTTTGAGACTTGTGATTTCACTGGTGAAAGGTGGAAACTCCTAGTGGAAAGAGGTAACTGTTCTGCAGCTTCATAGAGCTACCAAAATACTTGGATAATCAATATATAGATGACAGATAGAAAGAGAGATAGGTAGATGATAGATAGATAGATGATAGATAGATAGATAGATAGATAGATAGATAGATAGATAGATATTTAAATATAGCAAGGTGGTGCAGTGGATAGAGAGTCGAACCTGGAGCCAAGAGGACTCCTCTTCTTGAGTTTAAATCCCATCTCAGATATTTATTAGCTGTGTGTCCCTAGACAAGTCAGTTTTGCCTCAGTTTCCTCATCTGGAAAATGAGCTGCAGAAAGAAATGGCAAACCACTCCAGTATCCTTGTCAAAAAAAACCCATAAATGGAGTTGTGAAGAGTCAGATATGTCTGAACTGAGGAGGAGGAGGAGGGAGGGAGAGAGAGAGAGAGAGAGAGAGAGAGAGAGAGAGAGAGAGAGAGAGAGAATGAAAGAGAGAGGTGGGGTGGGGAAGTTATTAAGCCCTTATTAAGTTTTAGGCACTGTTACCCTCAAAGAAATGATATTTTTTTAAGCTTTTGTTTGTTTGTTTTGCAAGGCAAATGGGGGAGTTAAGTGACTTGCCCAAGGCCATACAGTTAGGTAATTATTAAGTGTCTGAGGCCAGATTTGACCTCATATACTCCTGACTCCAGGGCTAGTGCTCTATCCACTGCACCACCTAGACACCCCAAGAAATGACGTTCTAAAAATGGGAAGACACAAACACAAAAAAAAAGGAAATTGGAAGGAATTATGGGAGAGATTGTTAGTAAGGAAGCAATGAGGATATCCAGTTGCTGACTAGAAAAGATAAATGGTCAGAGCCTGGTCACTTGGAGCAGCCATGTAGTGTTCACAAGGACCAAAGTATAAGGCAGAGACCTAAGGGGTGCAAATAATGAAGTATCAAAATATTGACAAAATGCTAAGACCTATCAGAGTTGGGCAACATAGGGTGAAGGCTACTTTCTCAGTCTTGCACAATTTATATTAGAGCACGTATATATATATATGTGTGTGTTTGTGTGTGTGTGTGTGTGTGTGTGTGTGTGTGTGTGTGTGTGTGTATATATATATTTTAGGTGTTTTGCAAATCAATGGGGTTAAGTGGCTTGCCCAAGGCCACACAGCTAGGTCATTATGAAGTGTCTGAGACCGGATTTGAACCCAGGTACTCCTCACTCCAGGACTGGTGCTCTCTATTCACTGCGCCACCTAGACGCCAGTATTTTAACATAGATCTGCCTCACTCCCAGATGAACTCTCTATATCCACCAAATCATGCTGCCCCTCTGTGTTATGTTCTCTCTCTCTCTGGTGGTTCCTATCTCTGGCTGTCTCTTTCTGACTGAATCTCCATTGTCTATTTATCCATATCTGTCTCTGACTGTCTCTCTCTCTGTTTCTTTGTTGATCTCTGTCTGTCTAATTGTCTCTCTCTCTCTCTCTCTCTCTCTCTCTCTCAAGAATTTTCATTTTGAAGTCTATGGAATCCCAAGTGAGCATGGTTAAATTCCAGGGTATCCATTTACTTGGAGGAAAAATGAATCTTTATTCAAATACAAATGATTTTGAGAAAAGTTATTGGGTTTTATTAGACTTTCCAAGGGAGTCATGACACAAAAATTGTTGAGTCCCTATACTAAGGGACACCTGAACAAGTCACTAATAATAATAATAATAACTTACAATTACATAATGCCCATTATGTGCAAACATTGTGCTAATTATGTGTCCAAATTTTATCTCATTAGATCCTCATGACCACTCTGGGACACAAATGCAATGATTATCCTCACTTTTATTTATTTGTTTGTTTGTTTATTTGCAAGGCAATGGGGTTAAGTGACTTGCCCGAGATCATACACTAGATAATTATTAAGTATCTGAGATGGAATTTTAACTCAGATCCTGACTCCAGGACAGGTCCTCTACCCAGTGCACCACCTAGGTGCCCCATATCCTCCCTTTACACATAAAGAAGCTGAGGTTCAGTGACTTGACCATGGTCATGCTGAATAGTAAGTTTTGAGCTCAGGTCTTCCTGACTCCAAGTCAGGATCTCTATTTGTTTTGCCACCTGACTTTGTGTGCCTTAGGCCAGCCTTTAAGAGGAATCCACTGAGTCATGAATCAATGAATGAAAAAGCATTTCTAAAGTGTTTTACTGTCTTCTAGATATTCAGCCTAGAGTTTCCATCAATAATTGCCTTAGATAGATTGTCTTGTACAATGGAGGAAGACATTTCCAAACTAGTAGTTCCTATATTGAAAAAATCTTTGCCATTTTTTGGTGTATTTATGTATGCCTCTAGAGATGATTGGGTAAATGTATAGACATACATAAATAAATATATATTCAGATATATATTATAGATGAAGACACCTATTTTCACAGGTGTATAAATAGTTATACTACGAGGACATATCGATTTATATGTATATTTCCAGCCATGTATTACGTACGCTTTGGTAGCTACCTCATTCTCCCCCTGGGAAAGCGGCTGCTCTAATTGCAGTGAATGGTGATTCTATTTGTAGACTTCAGAGTCTACTGTATATGTGGTTTGCACAGTTAAGGAAAGAAAGTGTCTTTGCTACTCCTCAAGCTATTTAGCCTCCCTGGGAAATGCAAAGGAAAGAAAATGTACTTAGGGAGTTGAATTGCAGTTGGGGCCTTATATACATCATACAAAGCAGCTCACTGATAATGATGAAGCCACAGTGGCTTTGGGGTTTTTTTCCAAATAGAAGGGAAAAAAATCATCTTTGATTTTCCTGGGGACACAGAAACTGCAATATTTTATCGCCAGAGATGCAGAAGGCCACCAATTTAGGCCATGTAAATACAAATAAAAGAAAACAAATCAATAAAGTATTAAAAAACCACCTTCCTAAATTTAAATATATTTATGTAATCCATACCTACATAGATACGTACACATGGACATATATATATATAGACAGAGAGAGAAAATAAATGGACAGAAATAAATACTGAGACAAAGATAAAGATAGATAGGAAGATAAATAGATTGATAGATAGGAAAATAAAGAGATAGAAATAAAGAGATAGATAGATAGATAGATAGATAGATAGATAGATAGATAGATGATGGATGAATGAATGATGGACTGACAGAAAGATAAATGATAGATAGATAGATGATAGATAGATAGATAGATAGATAGATAGATAGATAGATATTGAAAGATAGAAAGATAAAGAGATTAGATAGAGACAGACAGGAGTATTCAGACTGAGTAAATATTTTCTTATCTTTTCTTTTAACCCATCTCTGAATAAACAAAAGATAATTTTAAGCTAATAAAAAAGCACTAAAAATATGAACTTACCTTCATTCAACCAAGAAATATTATTTTTATCATTTTCAAAATTCTCTGCTGTTCTGATTTTTATCTTTCCCAGCTCAGTTTCTGACATCTGAGTGAAAACAGAATTGATGAAATAAAAAGTTTCATTAACAACCAAAATTCACAATATTGAGCTTCTCCTCCTTTCTTGATTCTTAGCTGCATTTTTTATTCAATGCCTAACATTCAAACTCTTAGAATGTTATCCATTAGTATCATTCTTAATGCTTTCTAAAATGTTAAATAATTTGTATATCCAGTTACAGTCTTTGGTAACATAAACTGCTATAAATTGTTACAAATGAGCTCAGTAATAAATTCCTAGCCTCGGAGGACAACCCGTATACATCTAGCCACAGGATTGCAAAAATGATGCATGCTCTGGTTTAATGGGATTTTTAAGGTCTCAGTAAGGCAAAGCAGGCTACAAAATGAAATATAATTAGGTAAACAGTGATAAAAATCACAAAGGGAACTTTAACAGTGTGCGACCCTCCTACACATACACCCCAGGATAACCTTTATTTATCACTTTCAGCAATGGATTTGGTCTCATGAGAATGAAAACTAAACTAAAGCATGCAAAGTTAGTGTTGCTGTGGGTATTACCGAGAGAGAGAGAGAGAGAGAGAGAGAGAGAGAGAGAGAGAGAGAGAGAAGAACTTGACTTTCTATGTTTTTAGTCAGCCAGGACTGATTTGTCCATTCTTCATGGAAAGGATGTCCTCTAGGAAGTCTCAGACCCTAAAGCCCCTCAGATACCCTCAGCTGTTTACCTGGTTGTTCCAAGATGAGGAGACAGCCGGAGGAGGAGGAATCGGGAGCTTCGGAGATGTTCTTTCTATAGACTCCCTTCTTTTCTCTGGGTGACCAGCATTCCCTCCCAGACAGAAGTGAGCAGAAGAGCACCTCCCTGCCTCCCTCCCTTTGTCCCTCCTCCCTCCCTGTGTGGTGCTAGGTCTGTAAAGCTGCCAGAGTCATCCAAGTGACTACTGAGAGATGGAGATTTTTTTGAGTTCTTATTAAGCCTTGGCATTCAAGCAGAGTGGAAAACCAACTTGATGGTGACTTTTTATTGAAATGCCACACAGCAAAGTAGGAGATACCAAATAGACACTTTTGGTTCTGCTTTATAGTTAGGAAAACTTAGGGGAAATAGAGGGCAAATATTCATCCTCTGACTCCAGGAAACAACGCCACAACGAATGGTGGAATATTTAGACTGAAATAAAGTTAAGGAAAATAACCTGAGATGATAGGATCTAAATTTACCATGCAATTGGTCTCTTGGGAAAGAACTTCCCAGATTTTTCATGGAGTACAATTTGAATGAAAATCTGAAGTTGTGGGTACTTTCTAGGAAATTTCCAAAAATGCTTACCTAATTATTGAGCACATTTAGGTCAATTATCAGGAAATTTCATTTATTCAAGTATTCCATTTCATTCTCGATATTTCCTCAAGTTTGTTAGATGATTGGTTTAGGTGGAGTCAAGGGGGAAAAAACAGGTAGCTGATTTCAAAAATCTGAAGGGCTGCCATATTGAAGTGGGATTGTTCTTTTTTCCTTTGGGAGTCTTAAAAGGTTGTTGTTTATGCTTTGTTTTTGAAGAGGATCAATGACATCATGATCCTGGGGTAAAATAGTGAATGATGGGCCATGAGCTTGACTTGTTCAAAGTCTTCAGCATCACTCTCTCTTCCAGAGTCGCTGAAGTCCAGTGGTAGGACAAAAGTCAAGAAGACTGGCAATAGCCCAGAATGCACTGGATGACCTCGGAGTCTTCTGTGGCGGACCAAACACTAAGTGCTATGAAGCTTCTGCTTCAGTCACCCTTACGATTATTAGAACAAAATACTCTCTTGTACCCATTCTGCTCAGAGAAGTCTTCACATGTTTTTTTTTTGGGGGGGGGGTAGATATTTCTGGAACTCACCAATTTAATACCTACCAGTTACCTTTGACCTGGTTAAGTCCATCTGTAGTAAAACTAGGTGTGATTATTAGCATCTTGGAGACAGAGGTGAGAGTGAGGTGACAGGTGACCATGAAAGGTGAAAAGCAACCCTGAAAAGGGTTTTGGTGAGCCTTCACAGCAAAAGAGCTAGCCCTCCCTAAACACTATAAATGGCTAAGAATCGAAAAGAATCAAATTCAACTTTGATATCATGAAAAAAACTTTCTAACCATTAGTGCTCAAAAGTAGACCACAAGAGATAAGGAGTTTCCCCTCACTAGGAATTTTTAAATATAGGATAATAAATTGTAGGCTATGTTGAAGAAACGTAAATATCTCCAAAGCTTTGCATTGTGATTAGCACACTGAAGTTAGCCAATAACTACTTTTTGACTGATTGATTGGATAAGAGAAATAGAAAGTATTGCATTAAATTTGGGAAATTATACAGTTTTTGGTGATCATAACCTGTTATCATAACCTGAAAGATAAATTTTTATTTTTGTGATGCAAACGGTTTCTTATAGAGGTTGCATTGTTGTGAATCTTAGAATACCATACTCTGAAAAATTAATACTTGCTAATTCAAAGGACAGTGGAGAGAAGCATAAGGGGGTAGAAGTAGGCTATGATATTTTCCAGTGATAAGAGATATTCTATCAGGATTCATCATGATAGGAAACACCATCAAGAAAAAAATATACTTAGAAAAAAGAAAATACCTGGACATATAGTAAAAAAAATATGAGATAACACACACATGGACCAAACGCATGCTGTTCTATTACCCAATAGAGGCAAAGCAATCTAGACGGATGCTTCTATTTTACTGAATCAATTTTCTTTGGAGGAACTATGGGACAGCATGAACAAGAATAACAGCACACAATGAGAAATTCTGGATATTTTGTCATCTCCATAGATGGAGGAATATCCATTTTGAAGAGATCATAGATCCATTGAAGTGCGATCTTTTTTTATCTTGTTTTTTTTGTTAGTTTATTAATTTCTTACTCTTTGAAGCATAGAAAGAATTATGAACTGAGGCTGAGTAAAGAGAGCAGAACCAAGAGACCATTGTACACATTAAAAACAACTCTGATGGATGTAGCTCGCTCCAGCAGTTCAGGGATGTAAGACAACAACCCTGGGAGACCTGTTAGGGACAATACCATGCTCATCCAGAGGAAAACAGAAAACAAACAAAAAAAGCAGAATATGAATGCATGCTTTGTTCAGTTTTTTTTAAACTACTCATGTTTTTCCTTCCTATTCCATTATTTTCTTTCTTTTCCCTTTGTCCTAACTCCTCATACACAAAATGACAAATATGTAAGCATGTTAAACACAAATGCATATATACAACTTTTACTATTTACCATGGTGGAGGGTTGAAAACTATGTAACATAAATATACAATAGATGAATGTTGAAAAACTTTCATAATATGCAATTGGAAAAATAAAATTAAAAAAGAAAAATATATCTTCTTTGAAATTAATTTTCTCTTTATTGTACCATTTTTCTCATTAGTAAGACCATTATGACACTTCACAGTATTATAGAATCATATAATCATAGATTTAAAGATGATTGGGACCTTAGATACCATTTAGTACTACCCTTCATTTTACAGATGGGAAACTGAGGCCCAGGAAGGTTCAGTGTGATTTATTTAAGATCACAGCACAGAGTTCAGAGCCTGAATTTGAACCTATTTTTTTCTGAATCAAATCTCAGCACTCTCTTTCTTTTGCAGTGTCTTCCAAAGCACTGGAATCAAACTCAGATAGAAACAGGGGTCAATAAATCATAAGCAAGGACCCCGGTAGCCACATGTTGATTTAGAAAATCACATATTATCATCATCTATGCTCTATTTAACTTTTATTTTGTTAAATATTTTACAGAACCTTTTAATAGATCTGCCCCATTCCCCACTCAGAAATGTTGTGGCGAGCTAAGTGATACTTAGTTTCTAGAATATCAAAAACATGTTTTAGTAAAATGAAGATTTAATCTGTCATAAATCACTTATACCACTCCATTTGGATCTCTACTATGTAGTTGCTATATAAATCATATTTTAATTAACTATATTAACTCTGGGGGCCCCAGATACTAAATTGTTCCCCTCCCTCAATAATAAATTGTTAGCTCTTTGAGGTCAAGGACTATAGTCTAACTTTTCCTCAAGAACGAATACAGTGGAGTTGTAGGGTTCTAAAGCATAAAGTTTTTGAACTGAATTAATGAGTTGATCAGCAAATATAACAAATAGATTGGACTCTTAAGGGACTGTCCTTAGTCAGCTATGTTCTAACACTGAGCTACTGCTCTGCTTTTGGGAATGCAGCCCTTCATAAGAATGTCAGCTTTTAATCCATCTGTTCAGACCCCTATCAGTTACAAAACCTGGTCAATACCATACTTTCTCATAATTTTCAAGCACCATTTTGGGTGAATAGTAATACAGACATTTAAAAATGCCTACAGTTTTAAGATGAGCTAATCCTACATATATGACCCTTTCTTTTAAGTTAAAAACTGCTTTTTTTACTAAGTTTCAAAAGGAAATAGATGTCTATTCTCTTGGTAATGTTAATGGCTAAAGAAATTCCCTTACAAAGTGGTTTTCAATTTTTCCTATTTAAATTAATGAGCCAAAGAAGTCCTATCCAGGAATGTGGTCTTAAAGCTTGTGTTGTCTTGTTTAAATGTGGTTTTGCTTGCATTTTTTACTGCAGACATGATTTTATGTACTATTCCCTTCCTAATTTGATTCCATTTATTTTGGATCATGCATCAATATTTCCAGCTCCTAATCAAAATTTGATCTCAAAATAGAATCCTGGAGGGCAAGCTGCTCAGCATAGTCAAATAAAGATTAGATCAGACAAGAAGGTCATTGTTTGTTTGGTAAATAATTATAATAAAAGACATAAAACCAGGTCAGGATCCTTTTTTGAAATAAATTGAAATAAATGCTTAATAATATACTTAAATAATATTTTGGGAGTAAAATACTTCTTTCTACTGTATTAAACTTATATACATATATGTGATATTAATGTATTCCTAAAGAAATGTCATCACATCAGAGACTAGGCTTACTAGAACAATGATTTCCCAAATGTGATCTCTAAGTGGTCCATTTTGTTGGTCTTAAAATAAATTGAATAAAAGTTCAATGGTGACCTACCTATAATGTAGGAGACTGGATTTGAATTCAGCTCTGTCTTTCTGTCTCCAAGGCCAGCACTCTACCCACCTTATCATAACAGTGATTCTCCCTGAGAAGTTGCAAGGACTGGCATTTAGAATAGAAGGTAGTTATAATATGCATACAAGTCATAGAATTTTAAATCTAAAAAGGACTTCAGTGATTCTCTGACTATATGCTTATTAACAAAAGATATTTGTTAAATTGAATTGAGCTAAATAACTTTTGTTGTTTATCCTTCATTCTTGAAGAGGATCCTGATATTAAGAGGGTATTCCCATGACTTTTCAAGTTACTTGGATTTAAGCAAAGGAGCGCTGAGCAAAGTCCCCAACCTGACGTTTTCCTTCATAATCATCTGCTTCCAGTGGTAAGATATAAATCAGCATAACTAGAGATGGCTTATGGTGCATGGAAGCCTTTGGCCTTTGTAAACTAAGATTTTTAACAGGTCTCAGTTTGACTGAAGCAATGGTCATTCAATAATAAAGGTCAGGTAAGCAATGAAGCAAAGAATGGCTTCTTTTATCTAGTCAAAAAACATTAATCTGGGAGGGAAATGAAATTGCTATGACTGGGAGAAAGCCACAATTTAGAGGAGAGTAAACCCTTTCACTATATTCTGGAGTAAGGGGAAAGGAGAGAAGGTCCGTTGATTGATGATTATCCTACTATTTCCCTGTGTGAGGAAGGAATTCTTTTCTAATTAATCAAACTATGATTGATTTCTTAAAATTCTAAGTAAATGTCCTGATATCCCCTTAATGCTGGTTAACAGTTCCCGCTAAGTCTTCCCAATATGTCCTATATGTATCTTATTTGTACAAAATGTTTGTATGCTGTTTCTCCATTAGACTATAAAGTCCCTGGCAGTAGGGTTTAATATTTGACTTTCTATTTCTGGTGCTGCCACATAGTAGGGATTTTATAAATGCTAGTTGATCCAATTTTTTTGAATTTCTCCAATTTCCAAAATTTCCCAAATTTCCTTTCCGAGTAGTTAGCTTCAGTCATTATAATATATTCGACCCCATCTTTACCAACCAAATTCCAGTAACTGTACTTTGTCTCATTCACAAAGATACTGGGGTTATCTACAGATTTATCAAATGGTAATTAAGGCTGAGAGGCTAACCTCCACCTAAATAACTGGGGGTATCAGAACAAATATAATTGTACACCCAATTTGTCATTTAAACTCTTTAAAGAGGCAGAATAGGGAGACAAATGAATTGGGGGTCATCAGATAGACTTAGATAATTATTTTACTGAATTATTATAATTGGGTGTTACATTAAAATAAGAATTACTTTCATGTATATATGTGCCAGTTTTTGTTTGTTTGATTGATTTTAAGGAAATAAATTCTTTAAAGGAAGTAATAGTCCAAGTTTTGTTTTTGTATTATCAAAATGTGCCTGAATCACATAAGGAATGCTTTTAGATTGAATGATTAATTGAAATATAAGCAACAAAAGCCAAATATTTTGTGCATTTCAGGTGAATAAGGAAAGGGCTTAATTCTCTGTCTGGCAACTGCATACAACATAGAGGGAAAGTTTTGTTCTTCCCCTTTAGTTTGTTATTATCATAAAAAAACTACAAATAGATTATTTTAGAACTTTATTCTTTTCTTAGACATTCCCATTCATATTTTAAAATCTTATTTTTATTAATATCATTTGTTTTTATTTCAATTCTAATTATAAATTCTTTAGTGTTTCTCCTCTCACAGAAGGGGGTGGGGTGGGGAAATAGTTCAGCAAAACTAAAAATCCCTCTTAATCATCTCTGTAAAGAGGGAGGGAGTTAGAAGATAAAAATGATTTTCTAGGGTCATAATTGATAACTGTAATCACATTATAATCAAATACTGTTGTTATTCTTTCAGTTTCCATCATTATAATCATTATTAAGGGGAAATTCTGTTTAATTTGTTCTGTATCAGAGTCATCGAAATCTTCCTCTGCTTCTTTGCATTTTGATAGTTACTGAATAACATTAATTTAGCACAATTTGTTTAGCAATTCCCCTGCCAATGGATTCTAGTCCTTTAGAACCACAATAAAAAGGTTTTTATGAAGATTTTGGTGTAATGGGTCATTTTTTCCCCCTGAATTTAATCCTCTTGGATTATAGACTTAACAGTGGGCCAAAGGATAGGAGATTTCAGTGACTTTTAAAGCATATTTCTAGTACAGACTCTTCTTGTTCTAGAGAAGCATATTCCTTTATTTTTAGTTTTTTGGTGAATATCAGAGACACCAGTATTTCTCAATCTTATTCTAACTCCTAAAATTTTAAGACATCAAGATAAGGGTGCTTATGGTATTGAGTAGACCATTTTATTTTCCTAAGAATTGTGTTATGATTGAATTCACATTCACCACAATTACTTCTCAAATTATTATTTATTAATAAGCACTTATTTTTATTGGATTTTTATAGCACAGCACTATTTGCAAAGTTCTGGGTAATCATTTAAAATGATTCTGTAAGGCAAAGCACATACATCTACATTTATTGTCAGAAAGGAGGGAGATACTAATTGACAGAGAGGGGTGCAGGAGCTTGCCTAGGCTCAGGCAAATGTATAGGCTACATCATACTGAAAGCCCATCTCCCCAGAGCACTGGAACCACTGCAACATTCTGCTGCAACTTACTCCACTCCTTTGTTGTATGAAGTTTAAGGGGAAATTACTTCAGGGTATACTAAATGTCTCTTTTCAGATAAGAAACTGCAAGGTGAAAGAAAAATTTAGATTAGTAGAAATATATCTCATACTACTACATCCTTCCTCTGATGGAACCAAAAATATGGATCCTTAGTCCATTGAAAATAATTCACATAAAACAAAGAGTAGCTATAGAAGTGAGTGGTTAGGGATATACATTTTCATGTCTTATTCACACAATCACCCATGCTATCCTTGCTAAAGTTCCCCATGGATTTCAACTCAGAATTTTTTAAAGCCCATTATGCTACCTTGCCATCAAATACAATTCTTTGTTTCCATTTCAAAAGTGACACTGTCCTGTGTACATGAATAAAGCTAGGTTGAAGTTTGAGCTTTCCAAAATACCTTTGAAACACTCAAAGATTCCTGATGCTGGTTGAAATCTCCAAACATTGTGTTTTTTTCATCTCTCATGGAAGGAGTGCACAGTATGTGAACAGGTATCATCAATATTTCAAACTACTGTGGAGGAAGTGTGATAACCATTGAGGAAGAAAGAAATCTTATTTCAACTGCTCAGGGATGCCTAGCAAGTCAAAGATTGTTTCAGTCTTTGACCTTCATTTTCTGTTTTAAGGACCTTCTCTGCAAGCCTTAGTACATCCTTTTCATTGGAAACTCTTTATGGAGTTTCTTTCTTCCATACTCTTTTTTTTGTCTCTGGCTTTTGTGTTTCTCATTTTGGAGCTCTTTCCTTCTCTATGCCCGCTTCTTCCTCCTGCTTTCTTCTCCTAATTGCCAAGCACTTTCTTATCTTCTTGCCTTTCTCTTCACTTTGTGCCAGACCCTCTCCTTTACCAAGGAGTGACAAACAGCACTTCTTTGCCAGAAGAGCTTTCTGTTTCACACTCACATCAGTGGGAATAGTTTGGTTTTCTTACCAAAGAGAAAAGGGGAAAAAATCCATTTTCTTCATCGGCCTTTTCTCTAGACTATGACACTGGGTCAGTTTTGGAGAAAGACATTTAAATCAAATTCAACTTCCAACAAAATTTCATTTTAATCAGACTTTGGGATCCAAAAAAGAATTCTAACATTTGATCACCTATTCACAAATGATGCCCTTTTGTGACTTTTAAAGAATTATGAACCAAATATGAAATTGTAAGCTCTATATTTGATGTTATCTGAAGAGAAGTCAATACTCTGAATGACAAAAAGAGACTAATTGGAACAGAAGCCAATACATCCACAAATTGTAAAATTAGTAAAAATAAAAAGTACCAGTACGTTACAGGTAGTACTATGGTCTTATAGGATGACTCCCATTCAAATGTTATGCAAATCCTTAAGAAAAAATGTCTAATTTAAGGAAGACTAAATTTTTGAAATGTCATTAATTTTTAAAACACCTAAGATAATAAGAATCAGCATCTTTTTCAAGAACTCAGTCTCTCAATTCAATTTCCTAGAATTCAGTCCCTAGGAGTAATATTACCCCAAAGAGAATTGGAGGGAATCAGGAAAGAAAATAAGAGAGAGAGAAAAGGGTAGACCAAAAAATTAAGATGAAAATTCATTTCCTTTGGTACCATCTAGTAAAAATCCTAACATTCTTATTCATGAATTTTTGATCACTCCATGGTTCCCAAGACACCATTAGGAAATAAAACTGTTCTTTTCCCTATAAATACAGTTTGAGGACTAAAACACAAACAAAAATATCTCCAACTATATATTTTGGTTATTGACAAGCAGTAGCATGGAAAAACTTTATGACTAAAATCATATTATTTGGGTCACATTGAAAAGCTTGATGCCACTCTAGGCAGTTTCAAATTGTTTTTATTTTCAGTACTCTACAAAATTAGTAAAGACAATTATGATATCATGTCTTGGAAGTTTTATTAATACCTAATAGAGTGTTCTAAAGTTTACATTATCCCTGGAAATCTTACAGAAAGTGAAAAACATTGATTAAGTAATAGGTATTCTGCTAAGTGATGAGGCTGCAAATGCAGAAGAGGCAAGCCTGTCTTCAAGGAATTTATATTCTAATGGATAAGATAACATTTACAAGAGCAAAGCTAGAATGGGGTTCTGTTTTGTGTGTGTGTGTGTGTGTGTGTGTGTGTGACCTTCCAATTTGGGCTAGACACCATATTTTTTTTTTATTATCTCTACCACCTGAGAACTATTTTCCCATTGTTTCTACCATTCCATTTTCCCCCTTGATTGTCTGTTAGAGTCCTTCAAAATAAATCTTCCTGCCTTTTCCCAGGCCAAGTTTAAAGTTTAAATGTCTTCTATCAATATATTTTCTAGATTCTCACTCTTTCCAGTACCTAAGTTCTGTTGCTATGTGTCTTCTAGTTTCACGTAATTTAAAATTGTTCAGTTGAATAGTAAACACCTTCTAGATACCTTACACTGTCTTAACAACTATAGATACAAACACAATGAATAAAAAAAAAAAATTCTTGTTCTCAAGGAGTCTATATTCTAAAAAGGAAGGCAGCAAATAAATGTATAAAATATAAAAAATAAGAAA
Source organism: Macrotis lagotis (assembly GCF_037893015.1). Taxonomy (NCBI): domain Eukaryota; kingdom Metazoa; phylum Chordata; class Mammalia; order Peramelemorphia; family Peramelidae; genus Macrotis; species Macrotis lagotis. The sequence continues at coordinate 162,347,008 of NC_133665.1, read as the reverse complement.
TAAAAATAGTTAGATGTAAGATAATTTAAGTAATTAAGCATTTTGATTCAGAAGAATAAGTAAGGGCTTCATTTTACAAGGTGGTATTTAGAGAAATTCAGTTTGCTTAGATTTCAGTGTGTGGGCTGGGGTGATAAACAAAGTTGAGTTGTGAATGACTAACCAACCTCAATAAAGGAGTCAATATTGGATTTTGGAGTCAATTGGAAGCTACTGAAGCTGATTAAATAGGGAATGGCATGGTAAGATATTTATTTACCGAAAATTATTTTGGTAATGGTGAGAAAATGAACCTGAGAGGGAAGAGACTTGAGATAGGGTGACGTACCAGGGTGTCACAATATTAGAGGTGATGAGGACTCAAACAAAGGTGATAGTCATATGAGTGTTGAGAAGGGGCTGGATTGGAAAGAGCTGAGAGTAGAAAGATTTGATACACGGGTCAAGGGAGAATGTGGGGTCAAGGATAACAGTAAAGATATGAACCTGAGAGGATGAAAATATACTTTCTTATTAAAAAATTTAAAAAAATTTGTATGATTTTTAAAAAATAAATATAGGCAAGTCCAAAAGAGGAATGAATATGAGAATAAAGCAGAGTTCTCTTTTGGTCAGAGTTTGAGCTGTCTTTAAGACATTCAGTCTTTTTATTTTTAAATTCTATCCCTATTTAGGCTCAACTTTGCTCTTCTCCCTTTAATCATACCAGTCTGATCCTGAACATTTTAATACCAGTTGACAGTCTACAACCCTTTTGTCTTCCCCTGTGGTTCCAAGTCTCTTTTCTACTTCACCAAATGGAGTCATTGACCTCCAGTTGTCTCATCCTACATTTTCATTCTTAGATGTTTTCTAAAAACATATGTATTCACTATTATTAAAAAATGTATGACAAATATTCACATATTCTTAGACTCTGGTGGGATAGGATCATATCACCAACCTAGTTACCTTGGTTATTTTTTTTTCCTTCTCTAAGGTTGCTTATCATATCACCAACCTTGACCTTTGATTATTAGGAATACATCTGGACTATTTTTAAAAATAAATGTGGGGCTTCCTATTCTGATATGTAGAAACTCTCCACATTGATAGAGACAAGCAACTCATCTGTAATGTAAAGTTTGAAAGATTCATTTAGTTGTTTTGTGATTAGCTCAAGGACACACAGCTATGTGGCAGAAGGAAGAACTGAACTCAGAAGTTCCTGATTTCAAGACTGGTTCTCTGAAGATTCTTTCACATTTATTCTCATTATGTACAGATTTGGACAAGGGTCTTCTCTGAATTAATTCTCTTCCTCACTCATAACATTCCATCTATACCTTAGTATTGATCATTCCCAAGCTGGGAAATCTTTCTCTTCTTTCCTCTGCTTTATAATATACCTCTCTTCCTTTAAAAAAATGTATATATATATATATATATATATATATATATATATATATATTTATAATGTAACATAATTTATATAATGTATACATTATATATGCATTATTGCATGTGTATACATTCTTATATATCCATATGCATATAGTCTTTATCATATGTTTGTATTTATTATGTATATATATATTACATTTATAAATAGCATGTAAAAGGAAGAAAGATATACTATAAGGCACATGCATCTATCTGTCTATCATCCATCTATCCATTTATCTATCATCTATCATCTGTCTATCTATCATCTATCTATCTGTCTGTCTATCTGTCTATCTATCTATCTATCTATCATCTGTATATCATCTATCTATCTATCTATCATCATCATCATCATCTGTATATTTATCACCTATCTGTCTGTCTGTCTATCTATCATCTATCTATCATTGTTATAGATTTTTAAGAGATCTTTTCTAATAAAGAAAAAACAGTTAAGTAAATCTTTTAATGCAGTAACCTCATCAGAGAAGATATCTAACTTTTTATCTGTAGCATATATATCTTCCTTATTAAAGGAAGGTACATGCTATATATGAAAAACAAAGGCAAAAACAAAAAAACAGAAATCTAAAAATAGACAAAACAAATTCCCTCAATACATTGTACAAAAAACCTAAGTCTCATTCTTCACACTGCATCCATCACATCTCTGTCATGTACAATTGCATTATCTTCTGGAATCATGCGTGATCCTTGTATTTCATCAGTTTATAAAAATCTTCAAAATTGTTTTTCTTATGCTATTGATCTTGTACATTGGTACCATGCTTCTGCTCACCTCACTCAGTACCAAGCCATAGGTGTTTTTCTATGTCTCTTTGAAATCACCTATTGCTTCATTTCTAATTTTGCAATAGCATTTTATCACATTCATAGGCTGCAACTTATTCATTCTCTCTTCATTTGATGAATTCTTTCTTCTTTACTAGTTTTTTTACCATCTTCAGCCCACAACCTTTCCTGATCTCATAGCTGCTAGTGACCCCCCCCAAATATGTCATACAATGATTATGTATGTGTACAGAATATTTAATATATCTGGAATATGCTGTACATATTCTATTGGTTCTTTTCTTCAACATTGTTTAATACCTAGTTCTTGTATCCCTGGTACCCAACAGCACATACCTACTTGGCCCATAACAGGTGCTTTATACGTGCTCAGTGATCGATTACCCATGAAATTGTTAGCAGAAATTTAGAGGGAGTAGAACCAGGAGAACCATGTCCACAACAACATTGTGATATGGACAACCTTGATGGAAGCACATCCTCTCCGCAGTTCAGAGAGCTAGGGCAACTGCATTAGACAGGTTATGAACAATGTGTCCCCATCCAGAGAAAGAAAAACAAAATAAAACAAAACACATCAACCAAAAAAACCCTTCAGAATGTGATGAACACTTTATAAAAATGATCTCTTATATATCCCTTTCCCTTAATCCTAATTCCTCATACCAAAAATGACTAATCTGTAAATATGTTTATCAAAATATGGATGTACAATGCTAACCTGACTGTTCACTGGGGTAGGAACTGAGGGTGGAAGGAAATTTTGTAACTTCAAAATATACCTGTGCATATGAATGAAAAGAAATAAATTTTTAAAAATTTGGAAAAAAAACAAAAAAGAAATACAATTAGCATAACACTTAAAAAAGAAAAAAAATTAGGCTCTAGGGTATCATTCTTTCTTTTTATGAAATCATATTACTATAATAAATCACATGAATTCTCTTTCCTGTAAAACCATCCCTGAAATATAAAATAACATATTTTTCTTTTTGGTCAGGTTAATAATTGATAAGTGAGACCATTCATTAAGAGTTTTGTCTTATCTCTTCCTCAACTCAACTTACTCATATTCCTTCCACCTTTCTTTCCTCTTTCATCCCCATCTTGTACCATCACCATCATCATCATCATCATCATCATCACAACAGTAATGAAAACATAATTATGATGTTAGCAATGTTGACAGATATCAAATACGTCATTTGATATTTGCAACAGACTTGTGCTATAAGTGATATTTTATATATCCATTTTACAGATGAAGGAGCCAAATTGGAAAGAAATTAAATAACTTGCCCATTTTTTAACAGTAAGTGTCTGAGTCAATTTGGACTCTTCCTAACTCCAAGCGGTCTCTCTTCTTATCAAGACAAACTCCTCTACAAGAAGTGTTCCTGTTACAGTTAATCTTTTACAACTGATTTCCCAATCTATCATCTCATCTCTCTTGCTAATTTTTAATTGCTCCCATATACTGTTTACTTCCCTATTCCTAATAAATATACTACTCTCTCTTTTATTCTCAGGAAAACCAAAACAGAAAAAAAGCCTCACATGGTCCATTGATTGCTTTAAGCTACAGTACCTTATCTCTTTTTCTCATTTCTGGCTAAACTCCTGAAGATCATCTAAACTGGGTTGGTCCATTTCCTTTCCCTCTTACTGTCTTTTTAACTTTTTGCTTCTGATTTCATCAGTCAATTGAAATTGCTTTCTCTAGAGTCCATAATGAGCTCCTGATTGCCAAATTTGATGGCCTTTTCTCAGTTCTCATCAATCTTCTCTTCTCAGAGCCTTTGACACTGCTGATCACCTTCTCAGTCTCATCTCTAGATTTCCCAGACACTACTCTTTCCTGGTCCTCTTCCGTCTTGTCAGATCTCTTCTGATCATCTGCTTTGTTAGCTCTTCATCTAGGTGGTGCCAGCTAAGCATGATTTAGGCAGTCCATCAGTAAACAGTTATTAAGCAGCCTTTCTGTACCACACACTGTATTAAGCTCTGAGTTTATAAAGAAAGGAAAAAGATAGTCCCTGATCTTGTGGTAGATAACCTGCCAGCAATACCTGGATCCTCTTATGTTCTTGGTCTTTATTATTTCACTTGTTGATCTTGTGATCTCATCAACTCCCATCGATTCAATTATCTTCTTTATACAGATGATTTACTGATCTATTTATCCAGCCTAAAGCCCTCTTTTGAATTCCAATCTTGCATCACCAAACTGCCTCTCAGACATTTCAAACTTGTTGTCTTGTAGTCATCTTAAATTCAATGCACCCAAAAGTGAATTCTTATTTTTTTCGAAAACCTTCTTGTGTCATTAGCTTTCCTGTTACTTTTGAGGGTATCTTCATGCTTCTAGTCACTCTAGACAGAGAAATTTTAGCCTGTGGATCATCATCCATTCCTTCTTCTCTCTTGTGCCTCATATTCCATCAGTGGTCAAGCTATCCCTTTTCTATGATCCCTTCTTTTTGCTGACATTACCACAGCCTGGTGCAGGGTCTCATCACGTCACTACCATATCTACACTATTCCAGTAGCTTGATAGTTGGTCTTCCTTGCTTAAATGTCTCACCACATCAGTTTTATATCCTCAATATAGCTATGAAACTTATCTTTCTAGACATAAGTCTATTTTATCCCCCAATCAATAAATTATTTTTGTCTTCATGGATCAAATATAAAATCTAATGTTAGGCTTTTAAAGCCCTTCCCAACCTAATTTATAATAAGAATAATTTATTTATTCTTCAATAGGAGAATACACCTTTACTTAGTTTACAATTCGGAGCTACCATGACAAGAGCTGATATAAATATTTCTGTACATGCACATCCTTTTTTCTTTCTTAATTTCTTTGGGTTGTAGGAGTAGTAGATTTTCAGTATAGTAAGATTTTATTTTCCCCATATTTCATTGTGTGTGCATATATATGCATGCATGTATGTATATATATTTTCTGTAGCTCTGTTCTAAACTGCAAATTTCCTTATTTTGATCAATTAAATTTTGCTTATACAAGTATAAATTTTGGGCCAATGAATAAAAGTTTGGGAAATTTATGAACATATTTTATAATGAAGAGTAATAATAATGTGAAAGTTTGACTAAAAATATAATCATAATTTGACATAGTTTCATATAATATATTACATCATTATGTTAATTATTATATTTCATGATAATATATAATAACACAATATTATATTATTGTAATAATCAACTTTTATTTAATAGTAATATTAGTAATCAACCTTGCCCCCAAATTCCAAAGCTGAGTCTCTTTGGTCCAAATAAACCTTAGGTCTTTCCCTGGTTATCCCTTAATTCAATAAACTCCAAGAGCCTCCTTATTTGACCCTCTAGGGTCAAATGTAAAATCCATTGTTAGTCTTTGTAACTTGATCCCTCCCATTTTTTCCCCAAACCTTTAACCCCACCCCACCCTTTTCCTTTTCATTATGCAGTAGCAATGACTTCCTTGTTCCTTGCCTGTGGTACTCCATCCTAGGAATTAGCCAAAAGGAAAAAGGAAGGTTGTCTAGAAAAAGAAGTTAAAAGAAGTAAAAGCAACAAGATGTATAAATGTGTTAGTTGGCTGGCATATATTATGCATGAAAGAGGAAAAGCTTCGTTTTGAGGACTCCTAGAAGTTGGGGAAAATATGTTTAAGAACAGGTTTTTTTTTTTTATGCTTTGAAAGGCAAGATGTTTTTTTTTTATAATTGTGTAGGCAGCTACTGAAGTTTTTTTGAATTACAAAATGATATGATGAAATCAACTTTTTAGGAAGATTGAGCTGATAATGGTATCCAACTTAGATGATAATAATAGCTGATTCTATAATGGCACTTCAAAATTTGCAAAATGCTTTACATTCTTTTGGACTCAGTGAGCATAATGCTGTTATTATACTAATTCTCCTATTTCTGCCCACTTTGCTCATCAGTTCATAAATATCTTCCCATTTTCCTATGAAGTTGTCCGTGTCATCATTTCTTATGCCATAATAATATTCCATTAAATTCATATACCACATTTTATATAGCTATTCCTCAATAGGAGAATTACCACCTTAGTTTCCAATTTGGGGTTACCATGAAAAGAGCTGATACACACACATACATATACATACATACATACACACATATGTAAGTATAGAGCCTTCTCTTCTTTTTTATTTCTTTGGGCTTTGAATCTACCAGTGATATGTTTTTCAAAAAAAGATCATAGCTTGGTAAATTTCAGGTCATAGTTCCAAACTGTTTTCCAAAATTATTGGAACAATTTAGCATGCTCTAATGTTGTGTTTTCCCATAACTTCTTCAACACTGATCACTTTCCTCTTTTGTTATTTTTGTCTATCTCTAAGTGTGAGATGAAACCTTAAAAATTGCTTTAATTTATATGATTGAATTATTACTCATTTAGATAATTTTATTTTATTTTTTAAAAAATTTTAAAAATATTTTGCATATATTTTTATTTGATTCTTATAGAAATCCTATGATATAGGTGGTATTATTATCTTTAATTTACAAATGAGAGAACTGGGGCTTAAATGACTTGCCCAAGATCACATTTTTCTTGCAAGTGAACTTTAATTTATTATTACTATTATTACAATAATTTTGTTTTAAGAGTAAACATAAATCCTCCTCCACCCCCCACCCCCCAAAGAAGATGAGAAACCTCAAGAATAGTGAGAGAGGGAAAATATGTATTTCAGTCTGTGTTCAGATTCCAATGACTCTTGTCTCTAGGGTGAGTTGCTTTCTTTATCATAAGTCCATCAGAGAAGCTGATTCAATATTTTTCCCACAGTTGCTATTACTAGCTGTACCTCCACTCTATTCTTCCCCACTCTCATTTATTCTATTCTCTCTCTCTCTCCTTTTATCCTGGCCCTGTCTAAAAGTGTGTTGTATCTGAGTACCCTCTCCCTCAATCTTCCCTCTCTTCTATCACCTATTCCCTCTTCCCTCCCCCCCATTCCCCCTTATCCCGTCCCTTTCTTGTCATTTTTCTCTAGGGTAAGATAGAGTTCCTCACCTTATTAATTGTGTATGTTATTTCTTCTCTGAGCCATTTCTGATGAGAATGAAGGCTCATTCATTCCCACTTGCCAACCCCCCTTTCCACTCCATTGAAAAAGCTTTATCTTGAATCTTATGTGAAATTTCTTAGCTTCTTCTTCATCTCTTTTCCCTTCCTCCCAGTACTTTCCTTTATCACCCATTGACTCCATCTTTTTACTATATTATACCATTATATTTCACTCCTTTCTGTGCCCTGTCTACATATGCTCCTTCTAATAGTTTTTATAAATAAGAAAGGTCATATGAGTTATCAATATCTTCTTTCCATGCAGGAATACAAACAGTTCAATATCATTAAGTTCCTCATAGTTAGTCCTTCTCTCATAGTTAGTCCTTCTCATCCACCCCCTCTATGGTTCACCTGAGTCCTGTACTTGGAGATCAAATTTTCTGGTCAGCTCTGGTTGTTTCAATAAGAGAGTTTTAAAGTCCCCTGTTTCATTGAAAGTCCATCTTTTCCCCCTCAAAGAGGATGTTCAGTTTTGCTGGGTAGTTGATTCTTGGTTGTAAACCAAGATCTTTTTTTTTGCCTTCTGGAATATCATATTCCAATCCCTACAAGCTCTTAATGTAGATGCTGCCAAATCCTGTGTAATCCTGACTATAGAGCATCAGTAGTTGAATTGTTTGTTTCTGACAGCTTTTGGAATTTTCTCTTTGATTTGAGAGTTTTGGAATTTGTAATATTCCTGGAAGTTTTTCTTTGGGGATCTCTTTCAGGAGGTGACAGGTGAATTCCCTTAATTTCTATTTTACCCTCTGTTTCTAGGATCTCAGGGCAATTTTGCTATATTATTTCTTGAAAAATGAAGTCTAGACTCTTTACCTGATCATGGATATCCCAATAATTTTTAAATTATTTCTTCTGGATCTGTTTTCGAGGTCAGTTGTTTTTCCAATGATAAATTTCACATTTTCTTCTCTTTTTGGATCTTTTTGCAAGAATTAATTTCTTCCTGATTTCTTGCAAAGTCATCAGCTTCCTTTAGTTCCATTCTGCATTTGAAGGAGCTTTTTTATCTCCTTTTCCAGCTGGCCAGTTCTTCTTTTTAAGGCATTCTTCTCCTCATTTGCCTTTTTTTTGTTTTGGTTTTTCCATTAGGCCTAAACTGTTTTTTAACATATTATTTTCTTCAGTATTTTTTTTTTTTGTATTTCTTTCACCATCCTGTTGATTCGGTTTTCATGATTCTGTTGTTTACTTATTTCCTCAGCCCAAGACTAATTTATAGCACTTCTAAGGCTTTGGGTTTTATTTTGGGGGGGACACCCTGCTGGGACCTTTATTCCTCTAAGGTTTTATGCTCTCTTGCCTGTGCTTTGATATGTAGATAACCACTGCACTTCTCTCTGCCATGAGCTGTAAGAAGGGGTCCTGCTCGACTATCTTAGTGTGGTAGTGTGCAACCTGGATCTGCGTGTGAACAAACAGCAGAGTCCCACCCTGAGGGATAGGGAAATTTCTGCAGTCTTCCCTGACCCCCTTACTGTCTGTGGGCTGTGCTCTGGGGGTGCTGGCTGATTTCTCCAGATTCTTACTGCAGGTTCTGTGGTGGGTACTCCTCACTCCACACTCATTCTGGTATAGCAGAATTTATTCCCTGCCCCTTGAAGCTGTTCCAGGGCTGTGGCTGCGACCCGGGCTTTTTCCAACTTCTGGTCCTGGTGAAACACACCTTTCCTGCAGAACATCTAAGTTATCTTGGACTGGGAAAATGTAACACTCAGTCTTTCTGTGAGTTCTGCCCCTCTAAATTTTGGCTAGAATCATAATTTGATTTGTTGGCTTTTGGAGTTTTGGGGGAAATTCCTGGGAAATCTCATTATTAGTGATCTAGAATAATCTTTCATATAATAGATAATAATTTACATTATTTAGAGAAATTTGCTAATATTCTTTGATGTCTTATCCATTAGGGAATGGCTCTTGATCTAACAGTTTAACAATAGTCAGTAAACCTAAAATATTTTTAATTTTGTCATTAACTATTTAAATTCATATAAAATAATTTAAAAATCATTTTTGAAAAAATTTTGAGTTCCAAATTTTTATCTCCCCTTTTATATAAATTATACATGTGAATTCATGCAGAATGTATTTCTATATTGGCCATGTTGCAAAAATAATAATAAAAACAAAGTTTAAAAAAAACATGTTTCAATCTGTATTTAGAATTCATCACTTCTCTCTCAAGTTGGATAGCACTTTTCATCATGGATCCATTGGAATTGTTGTGGATCATTCTCTTAATTAGAGTAGTTAAAAATTTTGCAGTTACTATTATAATATCCAATATTCTCCTGGTTCTGCTCACTTCACCTTGCTTAAGTTCAGATAAGTCTTCCCAGGTTTTCTGAAACCATCTTGCTCATCATTTCTAGTATTCTATCAAAATCATATACCACCACTTGTTCAGGCATTCCCAAACTGATGGACATCTTTTTCAATTTTAGATTATTTGGAAACATAAACAGTTACTCTGAATATCTTTGTACAAATAGGTTTTTAACATTATTTCTTTGATTTTTGGGGGGGATGCCTTAATTAGAGGCATTGATGGGATAAGCATAGTTTTTAGCAATATAGGAGAAGTTATAATCTTATCATAGTCTCTCCAACAGTATATTAGTATCCCAACTTTCCACATTCCTGCTAACATTTGCCTATTTTCTTTTCTTTCATGTTAGCCAATCTGATAAGTGTGAGGTGACATCTCATATTTGCTTGAATTGGTATTTCTTTGATCAGTAGTGATTTAGAGAATTTTTTAGGCGAGTATTGGTAGTTTTTATTGCTTTTGAAAATTCCTTGATGACTTATTGACTGGATAATGGCTCTTGGTTTTCTAAATGTTGCTCAATTTCCATCTAGAAATGAAACCTTTATCAAAGAAAATTGTAAAAACTATCCCTGATTTCTTGTTTTCTTTCTTATTTTTGGTGGTAATAGTTTTGTTTGTGCAAAGCTTTTTAATTTAATATAATCAAAATTATCTATTTTGCATCCCATGAAAACTTCTCTTCTTGTTTTGACACAAACACTCCCTTACCCAGAGATCTAACTGGTAGGTTTTTTTCAATGCTTTCTTAATTTTATAACATTACATTTTATGTCTAAATCATTTATCCATCTTGACCTCATCTTGGCATATGATGTGATATCTTGGTCTATATTAAGTTTCTGCCAAACTCTTTTCCCTTTTTCCTCCGAAATTTTGTCCAACATTGAGTTCTTACCCCAAAAGATTGGGTCTTTGGGTTTACCAAACACTAGATTACTATGGTCATTTAATACTATGTTTTCTTTATCTAAGCTGCTTCACTGATCCATTTCTTCTCTAGTTCTTAGATGGGACAAGCTTGTTTTGCTGATTATCATTGTATAACATAGTTATAATTGTGTGATCATCATCCTTCACATTTTCTTTCATTGATTCCCTTGATATTGCTGATATTTTATTCTTCCAGATGAACTTGACTATTTTATCCAGCTTTATAAAATAACTATTTGATAGTCTGACTGATATGAAAATGAATAAGTAAATTAACAGGTAGAATTGCCATTTTTATTATACAGACTCATTACTCATTAATAATTAATATTTCTCTAATTATTGAAATGTTTTATGTGAAAAATGTTTTGTAATTTTGTCCTTCTAATCCCTCAATTTATTTTGACAAGTAGACTCCCAAGTATTTTATCATGTCTACAGTGATTTTAAATGGAATTTCTCTTCCTATCTCTTCCTGCCTTTTTTGTTGTTGGTAGTATAAAGAAATGCTGAAGATTTGTGTGGTTTATTTTATATCTTGAAACTTAGCTGATTTTAAATTGTTTCAAGTAGTTTTTAGTTGATTCTCTAGGGTTCTCTAAGTATACTACATATAATCTGCAAAGAGTGATAGATTTGTTTCCCCATTGCCTATTTTTATTCATTCAATTCTTTTACTTGGCTTAATGCTATTGCTAGCATTTTTTAAAATAAAATTTCCACTACGGTTTATTTTTATCTTTAAATCATCTCTACTCCATATGCCTTTTCATCCACATTTGAATGGTAACTTGAGATGGGCAGAGAAATCAGAATCATTTCCAAATTCTTTACAAAATTGGGTGGAAAATAACAACATACAGTTATACAACGTTTCACAAGTACCTTCCATTGTCTCATTTGATCCTCACAACAATTCTGTGATGTAGCTATGATTATTACCTGCATTTTATAGTCTAGGAAACTCAGGCTTAGATGTTAAAGGATCTTCCCAGGGTCACATAACTAGAATGTGAAAGAAAATATGATATCAGTATGAATAAGATATCCTAGAAACTGGATCTTCAAATGGATCTAAGCACAATTATATGCGAAGACTTTTTAGAAGCCAACTTCCATTTCCTACAAAAATCAACACCACTAATATGTTTAGGGTTTTGCTCACATAGTCAATTAACATCCCTGTAAAGGCATTTTCATGATTTATAAAAATGACCTAGAATGCATCTTTTTTCTGAAAGAACAAAAAAACCCTATCAAATTGCAAGCTCAAAATCTAATATCAACTATTTATTGACTGATAGAAAAATGAGTGACAACAATGAAACAGTTCCAACATCTAGGTTTAGGACAAACAATGAATCTCCAAACTAAATACTTCCATTTGCATCTTTCCCCAGAGGTCTATCCTATCTAATTTAGGTTTGATATTTAAGAACAAGGAGTTAGTAAAATAATTTAGTCATATTTTGCCTATCAACATAAAGCATTGAAAAGAGAGAGAAGCCAAGTGAGCTAAGTGACTGAACTGGTACCTAAATTTTCCTACAATGTCCTGTTGGTGAAAGACACCTCCCTGAGTGCCAACTAATTTAATTGCTGGCTATTTTTATTTTAAAAAAATATTTAGCGGCTTTCAGGTTTGCCATTCATCTCATTAGCAGGGTATCTGTAGCAGTTCTAGTATAATATTGGATAATAGTTTTGATAAGGGACATCCTTGTTTCATCCCGGATCCTATCGAGAAGACTTCGTTTATCTATATTATAGATAATACTTGTTGTTAGTTTTAGATAAATACTACTTATTTTAATAAAGACTCCATTTATTCCTGTGACTTTTAGTATTTTAAATAGGAATGGGTGTTGTATTTTCTCAAAGATCTTTTCTGCATCTATTGATATGATTATGTGAATTTTATTATTTTTGTTATTAATATGATCAGTCATGCTGATGGTTTTCCTAACTATATTCATAGTATAAATGCAACCTGGTCATAGTGTATGATCTTTGTGATATATTGCTATAATCTCCTTATGAGTGTTTTAGTTAAAATTTTTGCATCAATATTTATATTATATTTATATTAAGGAAATTTACAGTTTTCTTCCTCTGTTTTTGGTTTCCATGATTTAGGTTTCAAGATCATATTTCTATCTAGAAAGGAATTTCGTTGAACTTCTTTACCAATTTTTTCAAATATTTTATATCATTTTGGGAACTGATTAGTCATTAAATGTTTGCTAGACTATAGCTGATCTTGGGTAGTTTTACTTATTGTCAATTTTTTTTTTTCTAAGATAGAGTTATTTTAGTATTTTATTTTCTCTTTTGCTAATCTGGGCAGTTTATATTTTAAAAATTCATCCATTTCATTTAGATCATCAGCTTTACTAGCATATAATTGGACAAGATAACTCCTGATAATTGCTTTAATTTCATCTTCATTTCTGGTGCATTCACCTTTTTCATTGCTCATAGTACTAATTTGGTTTTCATCATTTTTTTCAAAATTCCAATTTATCAATGTTTAAGTATTTAATTTTTTGCATAAAATCAACTCCTCTGTCTTATCATATGAATTTTTTTAAACTTTCAGTATTATTAACCTCTCCTTTGATTTTCAAGATTTCAATTTTGTTGTTTAATCATAGCTTTTACTGTGTTCTTTCTTCTAGGGTTTTTTTTTAGTTGCCTGACCAATTCATTGATCTGCTCTTTCTCTTTTTTATTGATGTATGCATTTAGAGATATAAGTTTTCCCTTAAGTAATTCTTTGGCTGCAACCCACAAATTTTGGAATGTTGTCTCATTGTTTTCATTCTCTTTAGTGATAGTATTGATTCTTTCTATGATTTGTTTTTTTGATCCACTCATTCTTTAGGATTAGGTTATTTAGTTTCCAATTAATTTTTAATTTATGCTTCCAAGACCTCTATTGAATATAATATAATTTCTATTACATTATGATCCAAAAGGGTGCATTTATTCTTTCTGTTTTTGTGTATTTGGTTGTGAGGTATTTATTTCCTAATTCATGGTCAATTTTTGTGATGGTACTATGTACAGCCGGGAGGAAAAAAGTATATTCTTTTCAAGTTCTATTCACTTTTTTCCCAGAAGTCTATCATATCTATATGTATATCATATCTAACATTTATGAGATTCTATTTATCACTTTTACTCCTTTCTTATTTATTTTATGGTTAGATTTAGCTTTGCTTTTAAGAATTTGAATGCTATAATATTTGCTACAAATATGTTTAGTATTACTAATTCTTCATTGTCTATAGCTCCTTTCATCAAGATGTGGTTTCCCTGCTTATCCCTATAAATAGGTCTATTTTAAGCCATTAAAGTTTGAAAGACTTTTTGGTCATGTATATTTGTGTAATTTCAATGGAAATCTTGGATTTTAAACACTTAAGTACGTTCATTATAACAATATTTTCTAATCAATTTTCCAGTCAGTAATTCCACTATTTGGTGTAAGCTGTTTGTCTAAATCTCTTTTCTGAAAAGCAGTTTCCTTCTTTCCCAATAGTAAGGAAATTTTCCCAAGTAATTGTTTTCTGACTTTCCATTTTTAGTAATACTTTTCTGTTTTTTATCAGAACCAAATAATTTGTATGATTATTTTATATTATGACTTTATATCTTAAAGTTCTATTCCCTCTTTAGTCCTTTTAAATATTATTTCTCTTGAGATCTTAGACCTTTCGTTCCACAAAAATCAATTTTATTTTTATTTTATCTAACTTTAGAAAATAACTTCTTAATAAAATTGTTGGTCTAATAACAAATTTGAAATTGAATTTAGTCATTTCTATATATATATTGGTGTAATGTAAGAAGGAATATTGGCTATCCTATTTTTTAAGTCAATCTTTACTACTTCAAGGAGTTTTCTATAAATTCTATATGAGGCATATTATATAATTTATATAGTATTCCTCTACAGATTGAGTTCTGATATATTATGTATTTTGTTGTTTTTAGTTAATTCCACTTCTATTTCCTCCTAGATTTTATTTTTGCTGTAGGGAAATCATATTGATTTTTATATTTTACCATTTGATCAAACTAGTTTCTTTTCTGATTCTGTGTTGTTTTCTAAGTACATCTTATAGTTTTGTTATTAAAAGAAAAAGGGATACTTTTGTTTCTTCTGTGCATATTTTTAAATTTTTGTCTTCCCTGTTTGCTAACATTTCTAGAATCTAAATAAAATAACAGTACAGAAAATGTATTATTTTAATCAAATTTATCTGGAAAGTTTCTGATATCCTTCTACTCTAAAAAAATTAATTTGGGCTTTATTTAAGATTCTTTTTTATTCTATTAAAACTATCTAAGACTATGGTTTGTATATTTTAAAAAACAACAATATAAATGTGTGTTGTATATCATCAAAAGATTTTTCTATATCTTTGACTTAATCGTGTTATTCTGGGTATTTTCTTTTTAAGTATTTAGAATATTATGTTAATCGTTTTATTAAAAATTAAGTATTGCTGCATTATTGATAGAAACCTAACTTGTTCAATATTGAAAAAATACAATTTAAATTGCTCTAGGTTTTTTCCTAGAATATGATTTGAAATTTTTGAACCAATTTTATTTAGAATTCAAAAAGCCTCCTATGTGCAGTTTTACTTGTTTTCTTGTACATAGTGGATTGGAAGGTCTTATTTTATATAATTTCAGCCCATTTAATCATATTATTTATATTTAAAATTATGGTTATTAGGCTTCTGTTTTCTTTCAGGTAACATACAGAGTGATTTCACCCCCTTCTTCTTCTTTTTGGGCAATGTTATATGTCTATCAATGACACTTTATTTTGATGCTAGTTTATTTTCATAGGTTTTGCCTCTTCCCCTGCTACTCCCATTTTTCTGACATCCCAAGTCCAGTGTAATTAATTAAAATATTAATTTCTTCCTTCCTTCCTTCCTTCCTTCCTTCCTTCCTTCCTTCCTTCCTTCCTGCCTGCCTGCCTGCCTTCCTTCCTTCCTTCCTTCCTTCCTTCCTTCCTTCCTTCCTGTCTTCTTTCTTTCCTTCCTTCCTTTCTTTTTCTTCCTTCCTCCCCTCTTTCCTCCCTCTTTTTCACTCAGTTAAACTAACCTAATTCTACAAATTTTGTAGACTGACTAAAATCTTCAAAAGTTAATTGACTTACCTAATGTGACCCAGATAGTCAATGACAATCAGAATTTAAAATAGGGCCTGTAACTTCAAGACTATCCACTGCACTGGATTCTTCCATTTCAAATTTCATTTTTTTTTTAGTAACTCCCCTACCTTCCAAAAGCACACACGGGGCTAATCTCAAGCTGCAATATCTTCTACCTTTTAATTAGTTATGTCACATTTACCTAGCACATGCAAGTCTGTAAACTGCTTTTCTAGCAACAACTCTATCAAGGAGGGAGTAAAATATTAGCAGTCCCACTATCAAGATGAGAAAACTGAGTTACACATTGAGAAAGATCAGTCCCATTACAACAATAATTTTTTTTAATGTGTATCCTGCCAAGTGAATCATCTTAAAGTAAAAACATCTTCAACATAGCAAGAGAGTTCTAGTCTTTGTAATATCATTACATCACTCACATTTGCAGTCATTGAATGGTGGTGTTTAATTTTTCAAGATTCCTAGTAAAAGTTAAAATAAGAAAGTCATTTTTTTTACTTTTAGACATAGTCAAATAAATTCAATATAAATTTCAAAAATCCCCACTTTATCAACATGCCATGGATTCTTCTGAGGATAAGAAATAGTATTCAATACTCATAGAAATAAATCATTTAAATAAAAAGCTGACTTTAGAATCAGAGTTTTTGCCATAACAAAGTATGTTCCCAATGAATACATATCCATCTCAGCTACTTGTGAAATAAATTCAACAGTTATCACAATATATATGTATATACATATAATATATATTTATACAGTGTATATATAATATATAGTGGAAATGCCTAATTCAAAACTACATATTATGTCAGTTCAGTTTTTACATAACTGTTGTCATCAGTCAGCATTCAAACAGGCAATGGATCCTACCATAGTCCCATCTGCTGTAACATGTTACTAAGTCCCACAATAATTCAATTTCTCATTTTTCATTTTTTTGTTTGTTTGTTTGTTTGTTTTTAGTTAGGAAAATTAGCCAGGTGTTATCAGGGGAATATATGTGCAGCACATCTAAGCAAGGCATTGGACAAAGTATTATATTCTTCAGATTAAAAAGATGAATCTATTCTAGATGTTAATATAGTTGTTACACAGATAAAGGGGCTGAGAATAATGGCTGGGTTCATTTGAGAAAAATCAACAAACCTAAAGATTATATATGAGACTGAATATTGGAGGAAGATCATTTGAGGGAGAAACAGATGCAATTTTGTCATTATAGTACAGGATAGACCTCGGGGATCAAAAAAAATTAAAAAATTAAAAGAGATGAGAAGTTTAGAAAATAGATCACAAGGCGTTGTGATCTATTTACTGATGGGGACTTCACTTTTCCAGATTAACAGTCTCTTTCCTAGTTAAAAATCGGTTAATAACTTCTTACCTTAATATAATGAAAATATTCTTCATCAGATGGAAAAACCACCTAGACAAAATTCCATTTTGTATCTGATTTTAATTTTTAAAAAGTAGAAATTGGATGTTATGGTGGAAATGAGAGTAACCTCAGGGCTACTTAATCACTTCCTTTCTTCCCTTAAGAACCTGCTTATTCATGATCTTCTGAACGAAGCCTTTCCTTATCTCCCAGTAATTAATGCCTGCTCTCTCAAACCACTTTGTACTTAACTATTTTGTATATTTATAGTTATTCAGTTTATTTTAATGTTCCAGACATTTTATGTGTAACTGTTGTCTCCCTCATTTAAGTGGTATATCCTTGAGAGTAAGGACTGCTTCATTTTTTTTGTCATTTTATTCCCAGAGAGCCTACCATCTGACACATAGTAGGTACTTAATAGAAATTTGTTGTCTGAAGGATTGAGGTGTAGTAGCCACATTCTAGGGGTGGTTGTTTTTGCTCATTTGACATCAGGGAGGTGATGCTAGACTATGCAAGTGACTTGGATTTAAGTGAGGGAACACTGTGCAAAGTAATCAGCTTCTTTTGCTCCTCCAGAGTCATTCAGGTCCAGTGATCAGACAGAGATCAGGATTATTCGAGATGGCTCTGGATGCAATAGGAGATTTGACCATTTTAAGCTAGGTCTAAGTTTAACAAAGGGAACACTCATTCTGTAATTAAGGCAGTTAAGAAAGAAATGAAGCAAAGAATGAATTTTTCATAATCAAAAAAGAAATCTATCTGGGAGGGGGAGATCCTCTGAATTTCAGGCTAAAACAGAAACAATTATTTACATTCACTCTTGAACCAATATGGGCTCTTTACTAGATCACCCCAGCCTTAATTTCTTTCTTTGATCAGTGAGGGGATTCCCCGTCTCAGATATAATATTTTCTCCCCTGTGGGGCAACACATGGCATATCTTTATCTCTATAGGATCCCATATCTTGAGTTTTTCCCTCTCTGCACTTATATACATCTCCCCTTGAAAAACTCTTAAATACCTTTATTGCATCAAGATTCTCACATATGTTAAGCATAATTAGAGTTTGTGCTCCTAAACAGAAAAAAGATTAGGTGGTTTAGCAATCCATATCTGCCCACCTCCACCAAAACAAAGTGTTTCCTTCTTTCCTTGGTCTTATGGAATTGAACGATAACACTATATAGTTCTGAAGCCTTTTGAATATCTTGATTACGATTATGCCAGTTTCCTTCCTACTTGTTCCAATGAAGCAGGCTCCATTATGATGAATCCTTTTTATTTTCTTCCCTAAGCATAATAGCAGTCTCCTTATCCTATTTTGTCAAATTCAAATACTTATTAAACCAGGTGACTTTCATATATGCTTGTGAACTAGAAATCAAAATTATGTTTCTGTATTAATAGATATAAAGATGTATATAATATTATTTATATATATATATATATATATATGTATATATCACTATGTATTTAGTTATTCCCTCCTTTCACTAAAGGTTCTTCAGAACCATGGATTTGCATCAAGATACCTGTTACTACATAAGTCATTTCTTTTCTATGGAACTTTTTAAAATCACTCTTAAATGAGGGAGCATATTTTTTACCTGAGTCTAGTATGTAAAAAGTAACTGACCAGAATACTAATTCCATCTTAAGGGGAACTGGGATGATCCAGGTATATGAGAAGAATCTTTTTATTTGACACACCCCCTCTTCATATCACATGAAAAACGACAAAGAAGGGAGGGGGTTGCAATAATAATCCTTTACATAGTGCTTTGTAGTGTACTGAGTAATTTACCATTTAATGAGCGTGGTCAGACTTGTGGTTTAAGATTAGCTGTGTAAAACTGTAAAAAATGAACTGGAGAAATGACTTATCAAAACTCAATGGAGAGGGTGGCTAGGTGGCACAGTGGATAGAACACCAGCCCTAGAGTCAGGAGAGCCTAAGTTCAAATCTGGATTCAGACACTTAATAGTTACCTAGCTGTATGGCCTTGGGCAAGACACTTAACCCCATTGCCTTGCAAAAAAAAATTTAATGGAGATACAAAGACAAAATTTTGTAAGTGCCCTACCCTAGAACAGCTTACATTCTAATGAGGAAGATAGCCTTGTATACATAAGTACAAAAAATACCAGTCAGAGCCAAATATAATAAAAAGTAATGTGGGAGGGGAATGGATTATCAGTTTGAAGAAGGCATTGAATATTAAGTATTTACTATGTGGCAGTCACTATGATAAGCACTGGGAAAACAAACACAAGTTGAGAGAAAGATGCTGCCTCAAGAAACATATTCTAATGGGAGAAGGCAAAACTTGAAAGGAACTTGAAATAGAGAGTTCTGGGATTTATTCTGTGTGGAGGCATGTCCAGATGAAGATGTCCAGTTTGGAACTTGACAAGAGGAGAACATAGAAGAAGTTATTTTCCTTTTACAGATGAGGCAACTGAGGATCATATACTTTGTCCAGGATCACACACCTAATTAGATGAATCAAGACACAAATTCAGGTCATCTGGACTCCAAATTTAGTTCTCTTGATAGCATGATTCAGGTGACTGTGGGATTAGACCCTTATAACTCTAATACTATGTGGTTCAAAAGTCATTAGTTGGAGCCATGACTCATTAGTGTGCACAGTGACAGAAGGTCCTTGAGGAAAGGCTGTGGGCAGGGTGGGGACTTAGAGTTTTTTCCTATGTCTAAGGCATTTATCCAATGGAAACATCAGTCCTTTTTTTTAGTTGTATTTCTTTTTTTTCTTCTTTAATTTATTTACACACTACTAAAATATTCTTGTTGAAGAGTAACATAATACCCCTCCCCCACAAAAATATAAAAACTCATGAGAAATAAAGTAAAAGAAAGAGAAAAAATGTGTTTCAGTCTGTATTTTGATGTCATCAGTTCCGTATCAGGTGGATCACATTCTTTATCATATGTCCATCAGAGAAGTTATTTCCATATTTTTCCACAGTTGCTATTACTGATTGTAATTCCCTCCATCCATGCCTCTCCACTACCATCTATTATATTTTCTCTCTCCTTTCACTCTGTCCCTCTTGAAAAATGTGCTGTGGGGCAGCCAAGTGGCACAGTGGACAGAGCACCAGTTCTGCGGCCAAGAGGCCCCAAGCCTACGTCCCACCCCAGAGACCCAGCAACCACCTGGCCCAGTGGTCCCACATAGGAAATCCAATCCCACCATCTTGCAAAAAGTAAAAAAAAAGAAAATGTATCTGACTATTCTCTCCCATGATCTACCCTCTCCTCTATCACCCATATCCCCCTCCCCTCCCCCTTCACTCCTTTTACTTCTAGATGTCTATACCTTATTGAGTGTGTATGCCATTTCCTCTCTGAGCCATTTCTGATGAGAATGAAGGCTCCTTCATTTCCCCTTGCTTTCCCCCCCTTCCATACCATTGCAAAAGTTACACGACATATCTTACCCTATTCCACCTCTCCTTTCTCTTACTTGCCAGTACATTTCCTCTTTCACCCGCTGACTCCCAATTTTACAATATATTATATCTTCAAATTCAGCTCTCTCCTATGCCTCATTTATAAAAGCTCTTTCTACCTGCTCTATTAAAAAGTTTCATATGAGTATTATCAGTATCATCTTCTATGCAGGAATACACGCAGTTCATCAACATTAAATCCCTCATAATTTACCCTTCTTATCTACTCTCTCTATGCTTCATCTAAGTCCTGTACTTGAAGATAAAACTTTCTGTTCAGTTCTGATCTTTTCAACAAGAACATTTGAAATTCCCGTTTCATTGAAAATACGTCTTTTCCTTTGGAAGAGGATGTTCCATTTTGCCGGGTAGTTGATTCTTGGTTGCATTCCAAGCTCTTTTGCCTTTGGGAATATTATATTCCAAGCCCTACAAGCCCTTAGTGTAGATGCTGCTAAGTCCTCCATGATATTTGAATTGTTTCCTTCTGGCTGCTTGTAACATTTTCCTCTTTGACTTGGGAGTTTTGGAACTTAGCTGCAATATTCCTGGGGGTTAGTTTTTTTTGGATCTCTTGCTAGGGGAGATGAGTAGATTCTCTCAATTTCTATTTTTCCCTCTGCTTCTAGGATATCAGGGCAATTTTTCTGTAGAAATTCTTTAAAAATGAGGTCAAGGCTCTTTTCCTGATTATGACTTTCAGGTAGCCCAATAAATTTTAAATTATCTTTTTTGGATCTGTTTTCCAGATCAGTTGTTTTTTTCAATGATATATTTCACATTTTCTTCTAGTTTTTCAATCTTTTGATGTTGAATTATTGTGTCTTGATTTGTCTCAACGTCATCAGCTTCCTTTAGCTCCTTTCTACATATGAAGGATTTGTTTTCCTCAGAGAACTTTATTATCTCCTTTTCCATCTGGTCAATTCTGATTTTTAAAACATTCTTCTCAATAACTTTTTTTAACTGTTTTATCCATTTTACCTAAATTGGTTTTTAAAATGTTATTTTCTTAAGCAGGGTTTTGTATCTCCTTGACAATGCTGCTGATTTCATTTTCATGTTCTTCCTGCATCTCTCTCATTTCTTTTCCCAATTTTTTATCTACCTCCCTTACTTGATTTTCAAAGTCTTTTCTGAGCTCTGTCATAGCCTGAGTCCAACTTCTATATTTCTTGGAGTCTTTAGAAGCAGAAGCTTGGACTTTCTCATCTTCAGATTGTGTATTTTGGTCCTCAATGGGACCAAAGTAATTGTCTATGGTCAAGTTCCTTTTTTTTTCCTGTTTACTAATTTCCCAAGCCTGTGCCTAGTTTGGGGAGGGGGGTGCTTCCTGAGCTTTTGAGTATTTTTGGAACATCCCTGCAAGGACCTCAGTATGTGAGGCTCTGACTGCTCTCCTGGTCTATGAATAACAACAAATACACCCCTCTGCTCAGAGACTGTAGGGGGAGTCCCTATTTTTTTTTGGGGGGGGGTCTAGCTGTGACCAAGATCTGAGTGTGGTCAAAGCCCCAGAGTCCTGTTCCAGGGACAGAGGAAAAACCTCCGCAGTCTCCCTCCACTCCCTTAACTTCAGTGGGCTGAGTGCTCAGGGAGCAGCTGCCGGGTGGCTCCCTGCTGGGCAGCTCCACAGGCCTGCTTCTGTTTCCTGGGATCTGGGTTGTACTGAGGTCCACAGCTCCTGCTGAGGAGGGCCACACTGGCCTACGCTTCATGCTTGCTCTGGCAGAGGTCTCCTTGCTAGTCTTCCAAGTTGTGCTTGGTGCTCCCTGAGGTGGCAAATCAAGCAATTGCTTCTGCTGCCAGGAGCCAGGGCTCCCAGGGACCAGGGCAGCCTAGGGCTGTTCCGGGAAGACTGAAGCTCCTTCACTCCTGCACTGCCCCTCCAACCCCATGGAACAGAGCCTTCCCACTATTTTCCAGGTTACCTTGGGCTGGATCTTTCCTCAGTGGAAAGAGATCTTTCCCCTGGAAAGAGATCCAAAAAAACTAACCCCAGTGGTTACCTCAAAATATCTTTCTGTGGGTTCTGTCTCTCAAAAATTTAGTTAGAGTCATAATTTGAAGGCTTTTGAAATATTTTGGGGATAGCACCTAAGAGAAGCTGTTCTCCTGCCACCATTTTGGCTCCTCTCCCAAAACATCAGTCTCATTGAGAGACCCAAGGGTGTTCACACTAGCACCTACTTCACACAGATATTTTATAATTGAGTCTTCTAATAGTCATTTCCATATAGATGCAAATACTAAAGACTAGCAAGCAGGAGAGTTAGACTGAAAGGTGGATGGTTGTTCTTCTACCTGTGGTTCCCAGAAACTGGGGCATGTGCAGCAGCTACACCCTAGTAAATCATCTAAGCCAATGAACTAAAACCAGGTCGAGGGTAACCAATGGGCCTCATACCCACTGGTGAGTTGGGGAGTGTCTACCCCAAGCATATAAAGACTTCCCTTGGTGGAATGAGAAGATGAGAACAATTTCTTCCATTGGCCATGAAAGAGGCCAAAGCAGGTAGTATGTATGGCATGCTTAGAACTTTATCAGACACAATACAACAAGGTCATCCATCCTCTGCAACCTAGACCACTCCCATAGTCCTGACTTTAGTGTTGCCACTGGGCTTCAATAACTGTTCAAATTAATCTCACTCATATTATATTATGTAATAACTAATGATTTTAGAACCATATAGTATTAGAGTGACCAGCATCTAATCCCACAATAAGCTTAATAGTACTGTCAAGAGAACTAAATTTGGAGTCCGGATGACCTGACTTGGTCTTAATCTCATTCAATTCAAGTATGAATAAAGCCATTATTCACCTTCTGATGTTTTTAGTCTTCTTCAAAAATGAAGATCAAACATCAGTAGAGAGTGAGAGGAGATGATGTGGAATAAATTTAGAAAAATTGAAACTAATTTGGAAAGGGATATAAAGAATAAACAGAGAATTTTCTGCATTTTATCCTACCAGCATTAGGGAGCCACAATTGTTTCCTGAGCACTGGAGTTTATGATAGTGAGACATTCAATATTTTAGTCACATAAACTCAGCAGTTGTTTGAAAAGATGAATAGGTAAAAAGAGATATCAGAGGTAAGGATGATTATAAGAATCCAGGCAAGAGGTGAGAAGGCCCTGAAGCAGGATGGAAATTTTATTATTGGACTGAAAGGGAAAGTGGCAAAAGGTGTGGAAGAGGTAGAATCCATAGTGCTAGAAAGATGGTTGGGTGCTTAGAGGGATGGAATGGTAAGTAGACAGAGTAACTCAGATTGCAAACTTGGTTGTCTATGTGAATGATTGTCCCTTATGGGATTAAGGGAAAATTTGAAGAAGAGTGAGTTTCAGTTTGTTTTAAAGAATATTCCTTTCTATTAATTTGAGAGTCTGTTTAGTGAACATAATGAATTATTATTTTGCACATTAAAAATGTACTTTTCCAAGCATGAATCTTTTAGTTAGTGTCTATGTGGATATGATTTGTCCAAGGGTTTTCTTCCCCCCTCCAAATCCCCCCTGCCAAATGAAAAAACCACAACTTTGCTAGTCTTCTTTTATAGAACTGGTTAAACATTCATTGACTGTGGCATCTGAATAATATTCTCTTTTAATAGTCAACTGCCCATAGTTTGGATCTTCCCCTTCATGGCCAAGGCCAGCCCTTACGCAAATAACAAACACTTTTTGTCTTAAATATGTACTGTTTGGGGGCAGCTAGGTGGAGTAGTGGCTAGAGCACCAGCCCTGGAATCAGGAGGACCTGAGTTCAGATCTGGTCTCAGACACTTAATAATTACCTAGCTGTGCGCCTTGGGTAAGACACTTAACCCCATTGCCTTGCAAAAACCTAAAAAAAAACAAAAACAAAAACATATATGTACTGTTTGTTTATCTTTGAGAATATGCCAACTTTTATAGGAGATTTGGCCTAAAAGCTAGCCATCTCCATGACCAGAAAGCTACCAGAGAAACTCTTTATAGATACCTCCCTTTCCTTCATTCTAGATACTTTTCCAGATACATTCCAAAATTGATTAATAAATCTTCTAAAAGTATATTATTATTAATTTCCTTATACTATTAATTTCTGAACCTAAAGGAAGAAATTATTTTTAAGAGAAAGGGGGAAAAATTTTATTTTAACATAATGTCTAGAACATTTATATGTGTATTCATGTATATGTATTTGTATATACACATATACATTTCTGTCCATACATAACAGACATGTGTGTACATATAGACATATATACACAAATATCTCACTTAGAGATGAACCAGTGGATAAAGAACCGGCTTTTGAGACAGGAAGATTTGAGTTCATATCCTAAGTCTGACACATAGTGACAAATTCCCCAACCTCCCAATATTAATCAGGACTCTTTAAAACAATCAATGAGTTACAAAAGCCAACAGTGTGCACTGGTAGAGGGAATGTCCTCACTAGGAGTTACTTCTGCCAATAAATTCCTAAATCCAATACCTCCTACTATCCCCACTCCCACTCAATTAGATAATTAATATGAGCCTTTGATTGGATTTTAGAAAGGGAATGAATATTGGCTCATTTTTATCTTATGATAATAGAAAAGGAAATAAGAATGGTACCCTAAGGGAGGAAAAAAACAACCAAAATCTCTAAGTATGTGTAAGACAGCAAATAGTTGGTTTTTATAGTTAAACAGTGCGTGTGGACCAGAATTGGGAAATGATAATCCTAGACTAAAGCAAAAATCATTGATTCAGCAAATAATTGGAGTAAATACTAAATTTCTATCTTTTTTAAGCTGAATAACTATACTCTGACCTAAAAAATACTTCAAAAAAGTAATAATTCAACTGTAAAAAAATGCATTGTTATTGAATTAATCAATAATCACTATTTTAATAGTTTTTTCCTTGTTGATATTTAGTTGTGTATGATTGATTCTTCATGACCCCATTTTGGGTTTTCTTGGCAAGGATACTGGATTAGTTTTCCATTTTCTTCTCTAGATCATTTCTATTGATGAAGAAACTGAGGCAAACAGGGTTACATCATTTGCCCAGAGTCACACAGCCAGTAGGTGATTTCAACAGACAAAGATGTGTCTTCCTGACTCCAAGCCTGGTACTCTATCTACTGTGCCATCTATTAAGAGTCAAGCCCTCTTTTATGTACCAGAGATACAAAAGTTCAAATGAAGGAATTTCTGTCCTCAAGATTCTTATGATCTGTCAGGGGAAGTATTCTATTTTGAGAATTCGCAGGGGATAATGCATATGGGGTGAAGACCGACATCAGAAAGACATGGGTTCAAGTCTTGCCTTTGATTCACATTAACTGTGGGCTGTGGACACAATGAGTTCCCTCGGCAAGTCATTATGGTCTTATCTTAAATCTGAGATCCCTCAATCCAATGTATCAGTGGTTGTCTTGGGAATTTTGCTCATTGATGAAATTGTAAATCCAGAAATCCATATTGTATCCCTAAAAATCAACTTTGATCCATGGCCAAATAATATTTTAATTATCTCTTGTTTTACCATCCTAGGCAGCTTTAGAGAATGTAAAGAATTTGGCAACTGTGTGTGTTATATTTATCCTTGTGATATACCTATTCTGAGGAGATTTATACTTAAAATAGTGTCTCTAAATCCAAGACAGTTTTGACTGTAATGATAAAGTATGATACAAGATATCCAAGGAATGAAGTAGGCAGCTGTTTTGAGTCAGATCACAATAATCCTCCTAAAAATAAAGAACTTTAGAGGGGATTGAATTTTGTTGAAATGTGGTATACCACCAACAGTAGGTGGTATGTGGATAAAATACTGTCATTAAAGTCAGGAAGGCCTGGGTTCAAATCCAGTCTCAGATAGTTACTAACTCGATGAACCTGGATAAGAACCAGCATTCTGGAGCAATGATGCCAAGATCTTTGAGTCACAGTTTTTATGGTGTGTTTGAATTCAGGGATGCAATTTGAATTTTTTTTAAGGATATAATATTGAAACTATGGACCATGCTGAAGAAGATATAAAAGATACTAGAACATATTTTAAAAATTATGTGGGAACATGATATGGCACTTTACTCTTGGACCAGTTGCTGAATTTCTTATTCAGAATCTATTCACTTGTACTTGAAAGATAATTCTAATATGCTTAGATTTCTGATTTGTCTGATTACAACGTAGCAAAAACAAAAATTAGGAAGGTAGAAAAGACTGAAATTGTGGCAGGATCACTGCCAAAAAAGAGAAGTGACTCTTGAAATAATAACAGAGACAAATTATAAAACTCAAATGTAAAAACAAAAAAAACCCAACTCTGTAATGTAGAGATGCTTTGTGTTAGGCATTGTCTAATGAGAAGGGTAAAAAAAAGAGAAATGATCTTCTGATCTTATTTGTATAGGAAACCCTCAAGTAAAAAGGAACCTCCCCCAACTAACACAAGTTAGCATTTTCTTCCCAATTGTCAGACTTAGAGAATTGGCTGGAACATTTAAAGTTCCAATTGCTTGCTTAGTGTCTCCCAATAAATGTGTCAATGGCGGGACTTGAATCCAGCTGTTCCTGACTTAAAGAATGACTATTTATCAATTGGGCAGATAAGTAGCCCCATTCTAGCTGTAGCTCATTCCATCTCATACCTACTCAGCCGACAGTATTGGGCGGCTATGCAATATCTTCATTCGGATTCCCATTCTTCTATTCTCTATGGAGGTTGAAGAGATAGCTCCCAATCCTCTCAGACATACATGTAGCAGTCTGATTTTGGTGGGGTCCAGTTTGGTTATAGAAAATGATCCCTGGGCCTATTATTGGACCACTGGCCTATCTTAGATTTTACCCAGTCTGAAAGTTTGTCCTTGCAGCTTTACTTGATCCTCTTCATTACTATAATTTTCCTCAAGATATAAAGCAGAATGACTCTTTCCCATTCTGCCCAAATTTGTATTCTACTGATTTTGTGTTTGGGGGTTCTGTCAGCTTTCTCTAGAATGAGTCCTTTATAACTGTATCTAGGGGATTGGCAAAGGTGTCAAGAGACTTCCTGGCATCCTTAGGTCAGATCAAAATGGAAAGAACATCTTTGTGATAGCAGGCCTAATGTACAGTTTGGGAAGAATAGACTGTAAAATAACATCTGTACTAAGTCTTAAAAATACTCTATAATATTGTCAAGACACAGCATTCTCCAAGGTAGCTATAGACTACTTGTGCTATCAAATGGAGGAAGAGGAATGAAAGGGAGCATTCAGCAGAAAGGTACATTAGAAAGAATATTTTTGCTCAAGAGTCAGGAGTTGTCGAGTCATTTCAACCATGTTCAGCTCTTTGTGACCCCATTTGTGGCTTCCGGTGCATGACAAAGGCACCGGAATGGATTTTCATTTCCTTCTCCAGTTCATGTTATAAATGAGGAAACTGCGGCAAAAAGGATCAAGTGACTTGGTCAGGGTCACATAGCTAGAAAGAAACCAGACTTGAACTCAGGTCCTCCTTCCTCTAACCTGATACTTTATCCATTGTACCAACTAGTGTAATGCAAGTCTCTTAAACCTGTTTGCCTCAATTTCTTTATCTGTGAAATGAGTTAGAGAAGGAAATGACAAACTACTCCTGGATCATAGGCAATAAAACTCAAAAAAGGGTATAAAGACATGAATGAAATTTTTGAACAATAGCAACAATTCGGAGATAGCTAGGTTGCATAGTGGATAGAGCACTGACCCTGGCATCAGGAGGACCTGAGTTCAAATCTGCTCTCAGACACTTAATAATTGCCTAACTGTGTGGCCTTGGGCAAGTCACTTAACTCCATTGCCTTAAATAAATAAAATTTAAAAATACTAAAAAAAAAAAAACCCAATAGCAGCAGTTGGGTTTTAACTATGGAGGAAATTCATGAAATGACTAAGTTGAAAATAAATGAAACTAAAAAGTATTCAGAGGGCAATTTCTACATGAGCTCAACCATGTTGACAAATGACCATGTTGCACTAAATGTTTATAGAAAAAAAGAGAGACTTATGCTAGTAATTCAAGACTAGGCCATTGCTATGTGGAGTCATAGAAGGATCATCTTAAAGGAGCCAAGATATATTAATTGATGCATATTTTCCAAGTAAAGAGGTAAAACTGTTAAAAAAAAAACAGTTTTAAATTGTTTCCAAGTAACAGGTAAAACTGATAAAAACAAGTAAAACATTGCAGTTTGCCTTTAAAGACACAAAGATTAAGTAATTTGAGGTAGTAAACAGAGTACTAGAAATCAGAAAAACTTGGGTTCAGATATGCTGTGTGTCCCTGGACATACATCCGGATACAATATCTACTTCTCCATTTCTTCATCTATAAAACAAGAGAGTTGGACTTCATGATTTCTAAGGACCATTGCAGATGTAAATTCACTGCAAAGTAATCTACTGTATATCTGTCCATATTGTTTGGAGAATCCAGTAAATGTACTGTCCTTGGAAGGGAAGACAGTAGCAGATAGAACACTACTATTTTAATGAAGGACATTATGCTCAGTAGTCATAATCCCAGATGATGAAGGATGAAAAGCTCTTAAAAACGGGGATACCTTGCATTAAAAAAACATTGTGTGGCAACAGGATATGACACAAATCATCTCTGGGATCCCAGCTGCTATAGACTCGCCCTGAAGAAGCTTTTGGTCAGCCTACCATCTGACTGATCATTAGGGGATGAGTTTATATCCAATCACTTTTATTCAATTACAAAAAAACTCAACCATTTTATCCTCTTATGCCAGAGCTCACCAACAATAAAGGAATAATATTATTTATAAAGGAACAATAGCACAACAGCAACTTGTCCTTAGACAATTGTTGAGTTTCTTTGAGTATATCATGAAAATACTAATAATTATTATATTATTATTTTAATTGTAAGTATATCAAAGGAACTAATAATAATCATAATAATAATGAACACCTTGGATTTGCATGGTGCATGATCTAGGTATGAGAGCCTTACAATAACTCTGGGATATAGAAGTTCCTCTATTGCTTTCCCCATTTTATATATGAGAAGATTGAATTTCAGAGAGGGTCAGTGACTTATTCTTGGTCACACAGCTGGCTTAGTATCAGAAGAAGGTTGACATTGACATCATCGTGTCTCTCAATAATTGTTGAGTAGAACAATTGTCCCTCATTTACTTCTCCAATGACATCCATATGTCAAGAATCCATGTTATCAGTTAGTGGAGAATGGAGCTCCCTTTATAACTTATGAAGATACCTCATTCTGAGAGAGATCTTTATGAAATTTGACCATAGTCATAGAAATATTATGTTTCAGTAGTGGGAGCAACTGGGGGAAGCAATAGGTATCGGGGAAGGAATCAGAAAGACTCATATTTCTGAATTCAAATATGGTGCGATCTGACCAAGTCATTTAATCTTATTTGCCTCTGTTTCTCATCTGTAAAGTGAGCTGGAGGAAATGGCAAACCGCTCCAGTATCTCTGTTAGGAAACCTTAAATGGGAGCATGCAGAACTGAAAATGAAAAAGATGATCAACCAGAACAAAAATATGGAACTGGAATCCAGGCCTTCTTCACTCAAAGTCATTCCATATTGCCTCTGTTAATGAGATGCAACTGCATTTGACATTAGTTGTGGGATCCAGGTACAACATTTAACATCCCATGGCCTCAGTTTCCTCATTGGTAAAATGAAAGAGTCCTTCTAATTGACTTCTAAGATCATTTTTCAGCTTTTTAAAAATTATTTTTAAACTTTTTCAACATTCATCCATAGGTTTATGTATATTTTTAAGTTACAAAATGTCCTTCCACCCTCCCTTCCCTCCCTCCCCCCCAACAGTCAGGTAAGCATTGCACAAACATGTTTACAGATTGGACATTCTCAGTATGAGCAATTAGGATTAAGGAAAGAGACACATAAGAGATAATTTTTATAAAGTGTTCATCAGATTCTGAAGGGTTGTTTTTGTTTTGTTTTGTTTTGTTTTGTTTTTCTTCCTCTGGATGGGGAAAGCATTGTCCGTAGCCAGTGTAATAGGGTTGTCCTAGCTCTCTGAACTGCTGAGAGGGACTGTTTCCATCCAGGCTGTTCATCTCACAATGTTGTTGTTAATGTGTACATGGTTCTCTTGGTTCTGCTCCCTTCACTCAGCATCAGATCCTGTAACTCATTCCATGCTTCTCTAGAGTCTGACCATTTACGGTTTCTTACAGAACAATAATATGCCGTAGCATTCATGTACCATAACTTGTTTAGCCATTCCCCAATTGATGGGCATCCCCTCAACTTCCAATTCTTTGCCACTACAAAAAGAGCTGCTATGAAGATTTTTTTCAGCATTTAGTCTATGATAAATGTAATTCTATGCTAAAAATCAATCTGGGCTAATTTAGTAGATTTCAAACAATCAAAAAGAGGAACACAATCTATAAGAGGAGCAATCAACAAAACAAATAAGGAATTTAAGGGGGGGGAAGCAAAGAAATTTTTGAAAAATAAAATGGATTGGCTGGAAAGAATGAGGGATAGCTGATGAATGGAGCATGACTACTCTCATATCTCTGCAATATCAAGAGAAGGAGACTTGCTCTTTCCCTCACTTTCACTCAACAATATGTGGACCTCATAGGTAAGAATAGAATGTGCAGCTATGAGTGGGTTGCAAATTACATCACTAAAGGGAATATCTGCTCCAATGAGATCACAAACCCCATTTGACTCCATTCAACTAAGGCAGTTTTTAAGTCCCATTGCTTTCATTTGCACTCCAAGTTCTTTTACTAAAATGTTTTTAATGAGTATTTTCAAGGTTCCTATGTAAGGAATCACATTTTCCTAGAGTTTATGATGACCTACATAAAAGTGAACTTTCTTTGGCCGTCTCCTCACATGACATAACATGTAGGAGAAGCCAAGGAGTCAGTAATGCAAATGTCAGTTGTCTTCACAGACTTTATGGCTTTGGTTTAAAGTTGAGAATGTTTGGAAAATAGCTTGTCTTTTCTCTGGTACATAGAGTGTCTCTTGTTCAGATTGAGAGAGAGAGGTTAAGTGAGAAATGAGTTGGCTTGCCAAGGATACATTTGTCCCCTTCCCCCCACAGAAAAGAAGAATAAAGAAAACACACACACACACACACACACACACACACACACACACACACACACACACAGGGATGTGAATTGGAGAGTAGGGGAATAAGATCAGGAATCATCACCAAATTCTACTCTAGTAAAAAGGGATTATTCTTGCTTGCCTGCCATCTACTGGAATTTTGAAATTCAGCATTCGAGCTATAGCAATGATTAGTTGTAGAGTCAATGGGAGAGTCTTTTAAAGACATGGTGAAGGGTAGAAGGTGAGTTATCTGAGATTAGGAATAAAAACAGAGATAAGTCTCAAAAGCTAGGGTCACATGCCCATTGAATTCAACATGAAAAATAGATTCTGAATGGCTCAAAAAAACCTCACAATTATACATAACCAAGGGGTAGTTGGAGAAAATAGTTCACTATTATTAAAATAGAAGGACATTTTAATTAGATGAAAAGATATATGTTACTTTGAAAGAAATGACTATAACTCTCTCAACTGGAATAACACAAAACAAAGCAAAAAAAAAAAAAACCCAGCCCTCTTTAATTCATCCGAGTATAATATATGAAATCTGATCAGAAGGAACTAGCAGATGAGGAACTAACTTCATAAAGAAGTTAATCTGTGCTTAATAAACTATTAAAATAATCTTTTTTTCTACTTTAAAATTTAAGTCAAACCATTTGAAAATTGGAAATGACTTTTTTTCTTTCTCCTGAGTCACTCTTTCCATGGCATTTTTGTTCATTTTTGTCTATTGTTTAAAAACATGAGATTCAGTACATTGAATTTCCTGGAGACAACAAAAATGGTTGAAATGTACAGAAAGTTAATAATTTTCAAAATACATTTATATCTGCAATAATGCCGTGGGTCAGATGCTACGAGTATTATTTCCCCATACACCCTGTAAGGTAGATATTTCCATTCAAGTGGTACATTGAATGGGGGGGCGGTGCTTACAGAGAAAGGTTGCTTTGTAGTTAAAATGAGATATTTTTGTACATATGAATGCCTTCTCTAAACACTAGCTATGATTACTTATTGGAGATATAGAATGTGTCAGAGAAGGTTGTTAGACTCTGGGGATGTAAATACAAATAATGAAACCATCTCTACTCTCAGGGAGTTTGTGTCATTATTCCCATTTTACAGATGAGGAAATGAAGCCTTGGCTGGACTAAGCAGCATGTCCAGAGCCAAGTATCCAAAGTCGGAGATAGTATTTGAACCATCTTCCTGCCTCCAGGCCTGGATCTCTTTCCACTCCACCATATGCCCCTTGAATGAATCAAACATGCTGCTCTTTCTAATGTACTCATTTCAGCTGATAGTTCCTTGTTTCCCATTTTCTCTGAAGTGAAAGGAATAAAGGAAAAATTAATTGCCTGCTGCTTTCCAGGATGATACTCCCATTGGGGCAGGGGCAGAGAGGATGTTTTGAGAGGAAGGAAGGCATCCTTCATCTGAGGAACAGGACGACCCAAACAGAACTGAGCTCTCTCAGCTCGGCATACGCTTTTTAAGACGTGGGCCTTTATTCTAGTTCCTATCTCTCTTTTATGTAGAAGCGTGACTGAGGTTTGAAACAGGAGAATGGGGAGGAGAGAGCAAAAGGATGAACACAAAGAAGAACAGAGAGGAGATTAACATTACCATTTTGGGACCCCTTTCATTTGACTCCGTTCTTTTCCCTTACCCAGACTAGCTCTGTTACATTAAACTTCTAAAGGGTAAACCTCCCCAAGTGAAGATGATGTGCAATTGGCCTCCTTAAGCATTAATGCTTCACCATACAGTACAGAGAGGACATAATTGGAAACAATGCCAATTAGTTACGTATGTTAATTCTTTTATAATAGACCCTGATAATTGTGTAGTTAATTCATTTTACTACTGTAAACGTGGTACAGTTACACACTTTAAACAAAGCCAGTCGAGAGGAGAAATGGAGATAACAATGTCTCTCTCTGGGGCGCAGAGCTTTGGAATTCTCTCTTTATGTCAAAGACCTCCTTTCATCCTCAGAACAATAGGATGAAATGGATTGTATTATCCCCATTTTACAGATGAGTAAATTGAGACAAAGAGATCTTGATCGATCTATTCATGCTCACAGAGCGAGTGTATGAAGGAGGATTTGAACTCAGACATTTATATGGGATACTTTGCTAAGTCACATTGGTGGGTTTCTCTTTCTCATACTATTTCTTATCATATTATAGCTTGCTTGGTTTCTGTTAATCAATAAATTAACCAGCGCTTATTAAGCCAAGAATCTGCTAAACCCCATTCCTAGATGATGGTGATGATGATGATGGTGATGATGATGATGTTTGTCCTTCATTCTCAAAGAAAACCATGACCTCAAGGAGGTTTTGACAAGCTCATATGTTGGATTTGAGTGAGGGAGTTCTGGGCTAAGTCACCAGCCTCACTTTCTCCTCCCGAGTCATTGGGGTCCAGTGGCCAGATATAAATCATTACAACTGGAGATGACCCTGGATGTGAGACAATCAGGGTCAAGTGACTTGCCCAAGCTAATGAGTTTCAAGAGTCTAAGGTGGGATTCAAACTCTCATCCTTCTGACATCAAGGTCATTGTTCTACCCACTGTGCCATCTAGCTATCCCTCCCAGTCCTAGATGGTGAGGATACAAAGACACATGTGAATCAGCCCTAGAACCTTAGGCACCCCAAATTTGGAGGGGACAACAGGATTGTCCCAGGAAAATAGTTATATGCGAAATAGTTGCACTATAGAAATAAAGTAATTTGAAGCTTTACTTACTTTGATCTCACAGGAAGTGAGTTTTAAATATCCAAGGTGACTTCTGGGATAATCAGAGAAAAACATAATAAAATGGCCTGATGGACAGAGGACCAATGTTAGGGTTAAGAAGACCTCTGACACAGACCATTTGGGTTATGCTGGGTGACTTATTTATTCTCTCAAAATCTGTTAGTTACAGATCTCTAGCCTATACTGTGAAGGCAAGAATTTCTAGTACTGATGTTTTGGGAGATGAGGGAGGGAGACCAGTAGAGTTAGGTGACTTGACCAGGGTCACACCGCTTGTAACTGTCCAGGACGAGGTTTGAACTCAGGTCTCCTGACTCAAACGCTGGTGCTCTATCTATTATGCCACCTCGCTGCCCCCAATACTAGTTAAATCATAGATGCAGACCCCTCTCTCTAACCCCCCAAATAAAACAAAAATCAACAACTGGGAAATAAGTTTTTAAAAGGGATAAAATACAGATTTGTTGCAAGGTTTGCTGTTCTCTAAGTTTTGTATAAAATAAACATTGGTCCTTTCAATACGGAATGCATGAACATACTGTAGTCAGAAATACCATGTTCCAACTGAAGCATTCAAACCTGTTTCATTTGAAAGGGAAATATTACTAGAGAGTCTGTGTTATTTTGGATTCCCCCTTTGAAAAAATGCTATGGAATCTTTGTGACATGCTATCCTGGATAATGACAAGGAAGAGGCAGGAAAAAATATGCAGCTAATTCCTATATATCTAGTATGAGCTTTATTATCTAGCCCTTGCCAAATACTTTATCTTCTAATGGCCAATCTTCTGTCTGGGGCCCTCTTTTCTTAACTAGGCAAGTCTTCAGTTTGCAAACCCAGACTTTTGCCTAGACCTTATAGAGGAGTAGAATTTGCTAGAATGTATGTTCTACTTGGGGAACCCAGAGTGATTGGATGCTTAAATTAATTATGAAAAAGATTATTGTCTGACTTTAACACTGACACTCTAGTGGATTGGCCACCAGCTGATGTTGTATTTTGGCAATGACGGCTTATGAAACCAACTGATGTTTGTCCTTCATTCTAGAAGAAGACCCTGATATCAGGGAGGTGATGTCATGACAAGCACATGAATTGAATTTGGGGGGGGGGGTGTTGTGGCCAGCTTTTCACGTATTCCTCCAGAGTCATCTGGATCCAGTGATCAGATATGAATCAGGATGACTGGAGATGATCCTAGATGTAAGGCAGTCAGGGTTAAGTGATTTGCCCAAGGTCACACAACCAGTAAGAGTCAAGTGTCTGAGGCTAGATTCAAACTCCCTACCTCCTGCCTCCAAGGTGAGTGCTCTATCCCCTGTACCACTAGCTGCTATCAAATCATGGACAGAGTTTCCAACTGTTAGATGATATTTTTGTCCTTCATTCTTGAAGAAGACCATGACAACAGAGAGGTGATGCCTTGAATTGGATTTGAGTGAGGGAACCTCTGCTATGTCACCAGCCTCACTTTCTCCTGCAGAGTCATCTGGGTCCAGTAGCCAGATATGAATCAGAATGACCGGAGATGTTCCTGGATGCAAGACAATCAGGGTTAAGTGACTCACCCAAAGTCATACAACCAGTAAGAGTCAAATGTCTGAGGCTGGATTTGAATTCTCTTCCTTCTGACTCCAAAGTCTAGCTGCTATCAAATCATGGAGGGAACTTCAAATTGTAGCAACTAGAAGAGTGCCTGTAAAGATTTATCATATAGGGGCAGCTTGGTGGTGCAATGGATAGAGTACTGGCCCTGGAGTCAAGAGGACCTGAGTTCAAATTTGAACTCAGACACTTAATAATTGATTACTTACTGTGTGACTTTGGACAAGTCACTTAACTCCATTATCTTACAAAAAGATAAAAAAAATTAATTAAAATTAAAAATTAATTAAGATTCATCATGCATTCTTAAAGTATGGAAATATTTGAAAAAGAATAGGACACAGAGTATATAGGATATGGGATACAGAACTGAAAAAATCAATCTTGGCTACAATAGCTATATAATCCTGAGCAAATCACCTAACATCTCTCTGCCTCAGTTTCCTCATAAGTAAAGTGCAGCTGTTAGACTCATCGACTTCTGAGCTCTCCCCCAGCTCTAAATCCACAATTGGCAATGCAGATAACTAAACGTGAACCACCAGTTTCCCAATACTTAACATTCAATAAGCATTTCACCTTCAAATTATGCTGAACACCCATTTACCTCTATCGATGATTCATTTCTGGCTAGTGGAGTGTCTTAGGATCATCACCATCAAGTGTTAATTTGAAGAAAATTTATGCTCATTTAAAGTTGGGGATTGTTCTGATTTTGAACAAGAAGAAATCTCACAGCACATGCTATGGGAAAGGGGAGCAGACAGGGCCTGAACCGGAATCCTCATTCTCCTCCTAGGTGACCTTGATCACGTTTCTAGGACACTCGTAGTCTCAGTTCCTTCCCACTTTGGAGGGCTCTGGCCTGGATGACCTTTAAGGGTCCCTCCTTCTCTGCCTTGAGGTTTCAGGCAGCCCCCTCCCCAGTGCAGAATGCCCCATCCCCCATTTGCTATGGCATCTGCATTGGGTCTGAGCCCGGAGCCATATTTACAAGACATATGTAGACACTCTCCCTCCCTTTCTTGGCATATGCATAAATAGAATCCTAATGTCTACACGGAGGTACTATATAAAAACAAAGTTGTGCATACTCCGTGGATGTCATGCATCATTTATACATGTATTTTTAGTGTCACCAACACATTTACAT
Organism: Macrotis lagotis; assembly: GCF_037893015.1. NCBI lineage: Eukaryota > Metazoa > Chordata > Mammalia > Peramelemorphia > Peramelidae > Macrotis > Macrotis lagotis. The sequence goes on along the minus strand of NC_133665.1, from coordinate 162,309,650 downwards.
ATGCTGTCACGTTTCAAACGGCATCTCGTAGAAATGCCTGCTCAACATGAACTCAGCTGCAGGCAACATCAGTCCCCTAACATCCCCACCAGAAATGGAGATCTGAAGCAAGATCACTCTCAAAATAGCAGATGAAATATAAAATATAGGGCACTCTGCTAGCACACTCTAAGAGAACCACTGGGTTACCAGTACTCATCTCTTTTCCATAAATATCCCACCCTCCTATCTGGACTCATGCATCAAGAAAAAGAAAAAGAAAAAGAGTTGTCTTTGTCATGACAATCCTTGGATCATAGATATCAAGTTAGAAAGAAACCAAGAGATCAAGTCATTTTTTTTGTTTGTTTGTTTCATGGCTCTTTTTGGCAGTCTGGGAAACTTGTGATCTTTTTCTCAGGACAATATTTTCAAGTACATAAAACAAAAAAAAAAATAAGGCAGCTATGGAGAGAGCACTGGCCCTGGAGTCAGGAGGATGAGAGTTCAAATCTGGCCTCAGACACTTGACACTCATTAGCTGTGTGACTCTTAATTCTAATTGCCTCCCATCCAGGACCATCTCCAGTTATCCTGATTTGTATCTGACCACTGGATCCAGATGATTCTGGAGGAGTAAGGGAGGCAGGTGACTTATCATAGCATCCTATCACTCAAATCCAATTCACCTGCTTGTGCTGGCATCATTTCCATGATGTCAGGATCTTCTTTGAGAACAAAGGACAAACATCAGCATCAGCATCTTGGAATGGGGCTTAGCATATTCTTGGCTTTATAAGTGCTGGTTGATTTATTGATTGGCAGATACGAAGCAAGCTATAAGAAATGGTAAGAGAAGCAGAAACCCACCAATATGTCTTATACAAGGGGCATCACCTTCCTGATGTCATCGTCTCCTTCGAGAATGAAGGACAAAACAAAATAGATAAAATTACAAAGGAAGTCAATTTTATTTAAATAGTTCTCACAAGATTAAAATTTAAGTTTACAGACCATACGTTAAACATATCTGAGATCTAGTTTAATTTTTAGCATCGAGTACCAGTAATAAATTTAAGGACACACTTCCTGACTGTATTTATAGCAAACAAACTCCTCCTGGGTTTTTTACCTTTCTGGGCCCTTTTGTACTTGCTCTCAACGATCTGGCCTTATTTCTATGTTTTGTACATACTTCAAAAATCTTTCTTAAATTTGAGCATGTCTATGAGCTGTGGTTGGAAATGTGGGTCTGAGGTTTCTACGGGAGGTCAGGCTACAGATCCAGATCTGGGAATTAGCCAAATAAAGTTGATCTTTTGGAATGGATAAGTTTCCCCAAAGGATGGGGTATCAAGAAAGAAAAAAAATATTGAGGACAAAATAATATGGAAACAGCAATGTTAATAATGAAGAAAAGAGTATAATAAAAGCTAGCAGAGGACATGGTGAATGTTTATTGTAGCAGCATGACAAAAGGGGAATGAATGTTATCACTGAATATAACTGGGGAAACAAATTTAGGAAAAGGAGGCGGTTAATAGGGTTCAATGGAAAGTGGACAAGGAGGATCAGATCTGAGAAAATATGTTTGATTTGAAGATGGGGGTAATTGTGGATCACGGAGAAAGCAGTAGAGAATTTTTGAGAACAGACTACAAACTGAGGAGTCAATGGGTGGCAACGAAGAAGAGGAAGTAAGAGTTCTGTTAAAGATTTGGAGATAGAAAAGACACGACAAATCATCTAGTCCCATTTCTCATGTGTTAAATAACAAACTCAGTCCAGTGAAGGTTAAGTGACATGCTCAAAGGTGACATGGGTAATAAAAAGCATTTCAAAAGTTCCAACTTTGTTTCTCTGACTTCAAATTTGACAATAGATCCCTCTCCATTATTTTTTTCTAATTAATATCTTGTTTTGACCTCAGAATCATTATCCAGTAGACCCTTCATTCTCAATCTCTCCTTGTATTAAAGGAAAACTGTGAGCAAAATCCAAGCAAAAAGTGAATACATCTGACAGCTCTTGTGACATACTGCAACCATGGTCCTTCACATCTTTATTGTGAGGAGAGAGGTACATTTTCTATCTTTTCATGGGGAGCAGAATTGGTCATTGCTTATATTTTGTTATTTTGGTGATGATTTCATTTGAGAGTTTTGGTAGAAATGTAGTGGAGGCAGAAACTTGGAAGCTCCTGAAAGTTTATTGTCAATATTACTATAGGATGAGTGATGTCAGACCTAGTTCAAACATAAATACATATGTATAAATATGTTTGTGTGTGCAAAGACAAACACATTAATATGTGTGTATGTGTAATTATATATATATATATATGTTTGTATGTATTAAGGTATTTAGATATAAATGATATACATCTGTATGTATGACAATTTTCTATTGGCAATTCAACTAATTCAATTAACTCATATTGTATTCTCCAGGTCTGTGAGATGCTGGATGCATAAATAAACCAATTCCTGTCTCCTTTCTGCTTTTAGTTGAGAGATTTTTGCCAATTTGGTGTTATAGGCCTAAAATAACACTTATGTCATAAGCTTCTTATATTATAGGGAGAGAAATGTACCTCAAGCACTGTGTCTGGAGAATTAAGCTCTCTGAGTGGATCTGTCAGGTGCTTTGTACCAAAGTTTTACTCAGAGCTGTAACTAGCAATTTTGGCACCCCAGGGCAAGAAGCACGCCCCCAGAGCTCTCAAACCAATTTTGTAATTCATGATGTGAAAATAATACGGGTAATTGAGACAAATTCAACTGAGCTGGAGGGGGAATTGGTTACTATAGTGGCCAACAGATGGATATTATAACAAATGGCTAGCTGGCTGTTCAGTTGTTTCTACACTGCTATAGAAGGATACATATTACATTATTGAACTCTCTAAATTTCAGGATACTGGATAATTCTCCACTGACCCCACCTTAGTTATAACTCTAGTTTTACTATGCTCTTTCCTCTTAGAAATTATCAGGGAGCTCTTATTGTCCACTTGGTGCTCTCTGGTTCCTTTTAACCTGTCATTAAGATTGGAAAAGGCAGATTTCTTCAATCAAAGTCTTTCCCCCTTTATCCAGGACTTTTTCCTCTCTCTCCTACTTCTGCAGCTGTGAGGGAATTTCACGGTATTTCAAGTGACCGTGACTTCATCACTGCGCATACACATGCAGATCACAACCCTCCTATGCATGAGCAGAAGCACACTTACCAGGGTAAGGCAACTAGAACTCTGTTTCAGGGCACTAGAATTTAAAGGGTTCCAAAATTTAATACATGCACACTTTTAGAAACACTACATTTAGAGCTTAGCAAGAATAATTAGTTAGAAAAAGAAATTCCTAGATTGAAACATTATTGATAACATCCATCTGTGAGCCACTAAAATTGTTATAATTTTCTGAATTATATATATCATCTTCCCCACTAGAATGTAAACTCCTTAAGGACAAGGACTGTTGCTTACTTCATCTTTGTATTCTTAGCATGTGGCATAGTCTTTGTAATTTCCCTGTCCATTCAACTAAATTTGTCTTCATTGGTTATTGAATTATCTCTGTGTCATTATTTACCAACCTGATTTGTGTCCAGATTTTGTGTTGATTGGTACAAACACCAAATTGATGGTTATAACTTGAGCAGATTGTTTTTGTGAGTTGCAGTGGCTCAGAAAATGATCATCCATGCATGCCACTTCAGGTGACATACTTGATGGTTTTTTCCAGGTTGGTAGAACCCACCAGACCTCATATTCTATTGGCAAGACTTTTGAGAAGACAGTCATTTAACAACACGATAATGCATCAGAGCAAGATGGGAATGGGGGATAATTATGTGTAGTTAAGGATATACCTGGTTTTATAGCTTCACCTGATTCAGTCAGCATAGGTCAAGTTTAAAAATACAGACTTCATTTGATAGAGAATTTAGATTTATCCTGCTTCATCTCACAGAAGAGAACTGGAAACAGAGAATGCAAGTTTCAGAGACACAGCTTTTAACTTGGAATGATTTCTTCTGAAATACTTAATTTTGATGGGAAAGAAAAAACAACTTCCTAATAACTAGAGGTAGTTAAAAGTGATTCCACTATGTGGATGAGGCAGAACAGAATGGTTGCTGTGAGGAGTAGATGAGATCTGTGAAGGGCTTTATAAACCTTAAAAGCATATATATATATATATATATATATATATATATATATATATATACATATATATATATATATGTATACATATGAGTGAATAGTAGTCCTGGAGGTTTGTAGTAACTAGGGGGTTGGAAATAACGGTTAGATGATGTGATAGAAATCCTAGGTTAAGTTCAGCTTCAAATTAAGAAGCCTTGAAGGTCAATTCCTATTCCAAAACTTTTAGACCTATTCAGTTATGTGACTGCTATAACTAGAGGGGGGTGTAGGTATTAAATGATCAATACTTTCCTTTCCTGAAACCACCTGACTTAATTTCCCTTTTTTCCCTTGTACCTCTGTCCTTAGTCATTTGTTAGCTTCCAATCATCTGAACCAATTTAGGAGTGCAACAAATCTGTCTTGCTATTATCTAGTTAAGACAGACTTATCTTGAACCTTTTATATGGTTTCTCAAATACATGCCTTTTCTCTATAATATCCATGATACACTATTTCTCAACCCCATTGTATAGCTGCAAAATAATTCTAGAATATCCCTTAGTCAACGTCCCATTTATAACAGTTCCTATAGAAATAACTGTTCCTTGTAATGCAATTTCAAAGTTTCCCTAGAACAGATGAATGGCATTAGGTCGCTTACATAAGTCTTCTTAAATCCTGTGAACCCTAATAATGAAAGCCTAATAGAACCTGCTTTTTACTTATTATATTCCCCTCTCCTTGTATTATTGATCATAGGACATAGTAGAGTTTGTCTTTGCCCCATTTACTCTTTTTTTAAAAGAAGACCTGTATTCTTTTTATTTATTTGTTTATTTTTCTCAACTACAGGGAATGGTAGTTTTCAAGAAAAATTATGGCAAGTTTTTGAGTTTCATACTTTTCTCCCTCCTTCCTTCCTTCCCTCCCCCTCCTCTGACAGAAATCAAGCTAATGTAGGCAAGATAGGTATAACTATTTAAAACATAAATTCATGTTGTGAAAGAAGAAGCAAATCAAAACGGGACGAGATATTAGAGAGCAAAACCATACTATATAATACAACTTTTAAAAATTGAAGGAAGTAAGCTTTGATCTACATTTAAACTCTGCAGTACCTACGCTGAACATGAATGATATTTTCCATCACAAGTCTCTTAGAATTGTCTTTGATTATTGTACTATTGAAATGAACAAGTCTATCATAGTTAATCATCATCCCATGTTATTGGTAATCTGAACAGTGTTGTTCTGGTTCTTTTCATTTCATTCAGCATAAGTTCATGCAAGTCTTTTTTGCTTGTTTGTTTTTGATTTTGGTTTTGCTTTTTGGTTTTGCAAGGCAATGGGCTTAAGTGACTTGTCCAGGGTCACACAGCTAGGTAATTCCTTCCAGCTGCCCCTCATACAAGTCTTTTCAGATTATTCTAAAGTCCTCTTCCTCATGAATTCTTAGAGAACAATAGTGTTCCATCATATTTAGATACCACAATTTGTCCACCTATTCCCCAATGATTGAGCATCCCCTCAGTTTCTACTTCCTTGACACTACAAAATTACTGCTATAAATATTTTTGTTCATGTGTGTTTTTTGGCCTTTTTATGATTGGGGGGGCGGTTAAAGATCTAGTAGTGGTTTTGTTGGATCAAAGTGTTTGCATGTTTTTATTGCTTTGGGACAAAAATCCAAATCACTCTCCAGAAAATTTGGATTAGGTCACAACCCCACCAATAATGCATTAGTGTCCCAGTTTTACCATATACCCTACAAAATTTTCCTTTTTAGTCTTATTGGCCAAACTGATAGGTATGAGGTAATCCCTCAGAGTTTTTTAATTTCCATTTCTCTAATCAATAATGATTTAGAGTATTTTTATATGACTATAGACAGCTCTAATTTCTTCATCTAAGAATTGCCTTTTCATATCCTTTGACAATCTATCAATTGGAGGATGATTTGTATTCTTTTAAATTTTACTGAGTTATCTAAGTAGTTTTTAAAATGTGTTATAAAAAACTGTTTCCCAAATTACTGCCTTCCTTTTAGTCTTGAATGCATTGATTTTATTTGTGCTAAACCTTTTCAATTTAATGTAATTGAAATTATTCATTTTGCATTTTATAATATTCTCTACCTATAGATCTGATAAATAAATTATTCTTTATGCTCCTAATTGACATATCCCCTTTTATGTCTAAACCATTTCAAACCTTATCTTATTGTGGATCTGAGATGTCATTCTATACCTGATTTCTGTCAAACTATCTTCCAATGTTCTCAACAGTTTACCCCATTTACTCTTTTTTGTTGTTATTTTTTGCAAGGCAGTGGGGTTAAGTGACTTGCCCAAGGACACACAGCTAGGTTATTAGCTAACTGTGTCTGAGGTTGATTTTGAACTCAGGCCCTCCTGACTCCAGGACCGGTTCTCTATCGATTGAGCACCTAGCTGCCCCTACCCCATTTACTCTTGGTTCCTCTTTGTCACCCTTTCAAAATGCCCTTCCTTTCTTACTCATTTTTTTATGTTTTTGTAACATTTTCTTCTTCCTGAGAAGAGGAGAGAGGTAAACTTTTTAACCTCTACAATTACCTGCCCACCACTAACCAGTTTGCAATTCCTTCCATCTTCATTAAATCATCACAAGTATTAACTCATTCTTGACCATATCAATATCTCCTTCATTGCTTCACAATAGATATGTACATATATATATATATATATATATATTTCAAAAACTGTTTCAATAGCCTTCACTGTTAAAAAAAAAATAACTAACAGGGCAGCTAGGTGGCACAGTGGAAAGAGCACCGATTCTGGAGTCAGGAACACCTAAACTCAAATCCAGACTCAGACATTTAATAATTACTTTGCTGTGTGACCTTGGACAAGTCACAATCCCATTGCCTTACAAAAACATAAAAAAATTAATAAGCAGCATTTATATTACTAAAAAAGATATCTCCACTAGGGCTATTTAAATTCACAACTATCTTTGAAGGGAAAAAGAATAATGCTTTCAACCTTTGCCTTAAAGCATATCACTTTCCAAAGGTTTAACACTGGAATTAAACTATGATACACATCATAAACCATAAGGTAACAATTAGTTTCACTGTCTGGTATAGTGGCTTGCTTCCCTACTAAACATTTTTTGGGATCAGAGTGACTTGGTCTTTGCTTCTTTTCAATTTAATATGACTATTATTATAAATTCTTAAAGTTTAACCATCTAGTATAATTAAAACTGTAAGTATGTTGTTTCCCCCTAATATAATACTATTCCTACTTGGTTCAAATTAAGTTAATATTCTACCTAAAGCTAGAAACTCATATTAGAAAACTGACTCTATTTCATTTCAATAAATGTTATAGCTAATATCAATGGAGAAAAAAACTAACTACTAAGACTATGTCCTTGTCATTTTTGTGTTGGAATGTTAAATCTTAGTGTCCTAGGATATTCAAAGTTGGATAATTGTCTTCTTCCTACCCCAAAATTCTCCTGTTGTCTCAATGTGAGAAATTAGTCTTCATTCCCCTCTTGAAAAAAAAATATTGTGCAATATTGCTGCCTTAGAGAGATCATTCAATTCTTCCCCAAAGGTAGCTAGATTTCGGTAGTGGGTGACAGAGTACTATATATAGGTCATAAAAAGCCTTGCAATAACAGTAGGTAAAATGCTCTATCGATGTGTAAGGTATTATTATTACTTAAGTATTATTATTTTAACTTTTCTATAAGTTACAGTAAGTCCAGAAAGCCCACCTTGGTGTACCAAAGTCAGCCACATATCCTGCTTTCATTTCAAGCCTGTAAAACTTATCTCTTTTAGGATAATTTTTTTCTGTCACTTTTGATTAAGGAAAACAATTTGGACCATTGTGAATTGCTTAATCTAGAGATTCTCTGTGGGACATACTGTGACCAAACAAACCACTAAGTAAAGCTGAGCTGCCCTGGGATCAGAAAGAAAAGGGAAAGAAAACAATCCTTTTAAGAAAAAAAAATAGAAAAAAAGGGAAAAGTCAGCAGCAGTCACACAGAGCCTTAAATATTATTCAGCTGCTACCTGCTGATTTAATCAATCCTTTTCAGTTAAAAAATAGAAATTGGAGTATAATATGCATGATGAAAAATTTTAATAAAATACGTTGGGATTTTTTTAAATGGGAAATGAAAATGATCTGAAGGAGGCTAAGGCACTTTTTGAAAGTCTTGAAAAAGAAAAGGAAAAAAGTCCAGGAATGTATTAAAGCCCAGTTTGATGTTTCACCTTGGTATTTCTACTGGAGATATCACCAAAACTTCTTTATTGCAGTACGTTAAGGGCAATTTGATAGCATGAGATTGTGTAGGTTGGGTCCTTGATACATGGGTTCACCTTCTTAACCCCAATATTTTTGAGTGCTGGAAAATGACTGCCCTGAAATTATACTTCCAAACTCTGTTCTTCATGGTAGGTCAGGTCCCCAGAGGATGGCTGATATATCTCCCTATGGGATCCAGGAGTAGACCTGAGATGCTGGGTGCTAAGTGTGTGTGTATGTGTTTTCTAATTCTATAACTCATTAATATCCACTACCATGTTGCCTTCAAAGATTATCAGCTATTTTCAATTAGTCAACTAGATTTAATTAGCATTTAGAAATAAAATAGTGGTTTCATTAATAGAGTTAGTACACATTATCTCCCCACAATTCTGTGACAAACTCTCTGACCAGTTACCTACAGAATCCAGGAGAATGTGTCTTCAAGCTTAAGATACATGTGGAAAAGGGGATAACTCATAGCTCCTAGAACACTTTTTGCTGATAGCCTCAGTAAGTTCCCCCTGCAGGGGTCCTTGAGGAGCCTTGTCTTCCCTCATTGCATGTAGTTTGTTCTTGATTCTCAATGAATATACTGTCATCTGTTGAGTCCAATACCATACTAAAATGTCAGAAGGAAATCCCAAATCCTTCAGTTCCTTTAATATCCAAAAGGTTTTCTTCCAGACAACAGGGAGTTGGGGGGAGGGAATCAAAGGCAGTCCGTGAGTTGGGACTCTTTTCCCTTCCAAGCACCTCCTTCTCAGAGGAGGTTGTAGATTTTCTTGATGCAAGTTTCTAGACACAAGCAGATGCTCAATTATCAGTCTCCTCAATTAACAGACTTTTGGAGAGTCTCATTTCATTTTATTCAATGATTTTTCATTACTTTAAACTGACTAATGATTCTGTCTCTCCTGGCAGGCAGGTGACCCAAGGGATAGAGTTTCAGACTCAGAGACAGGAAGACAATTTCTCTAGCTTCAAATTTAGCCTCCAACACTTATTAGCTGTGTGATCATGGACAAGTCATTTGACCTTATTTGCTTCAGTTTCTTCATCTGGAAAATAACCTGGAGAAGGAAACAGCAAATCAAAATAGTATCTTTACTAAGAAATTCCCAAAAGGGGGTCTTGAAAAGTCAGACATGAATGAAAGTGGCTGAAGAATTTTACTTACCGTTGACTGATTCATGTGTAGACCATTCTGGAGAGCAATTTGAAACTATGCCCTATGAGTTATAAAACTACGAATACCCTTTGACCTAGCAGTAGCACTACCAGGTCTGTATCCCAAAGAGATCTACGAAAAAAAGGAAAAGGATCTATATGTACAAAAATGTTTATAACTGGTCTTTTTGTGGTGACAAAGATAGGAAACTGAGGTCATACCTATCAATTAGGGAATGACTGAATGAGTTGTAGTATGGAATTGTGATGGAATTGTACTGTGCTATCAGAAAGGACACTAGGATGACTTCATGAAAAAAGCTAGAAAGACTTACATGAACTGATACAAAGTGAAGTGAACAGAACCAGAATACTGAACACAATAACATCATACAATGATCAATTGTAAATGACTTGGCCATTCTCAGCATTATAATGATCTAAGACAATTCCAAATAATGAAAAACAATTCTATCCACCTCCAGAGAAAGAATTGATAGAGCCTGAGTGCAGATCAAAATATCCGTTTAAAAACTTTTTCTTGCTATTTTTATTTGGGGAAAGTCTGCTTTTTCCTTTCAGAACATGACTAACATGGAAATGTTTCACATGATTGTACATACATAACCTGTATCAAATTGCTTGTATAGTGGACAGAGGGGGAGAATTCTGAACTCAAAATTTTTTAAAATTATCAAAGAGATGCAGCTTGGGGGCAGCTAGGTGGCGCAGTGGATAAAGCACCGGCCCTAGAGTCAGGAGTACCTGGGTTCAAATCTGGTTTCAGACACTTAATAATTACCTAGCTGTGTGGCCTTGGGCAAGCCACTTAACCCCATTTGCTTTGCAAAAACCTAAAAAAAGGAGATGCAGTTGAAAAATCTTCTGAAGTATTTTTTGTCTGCAACTGCTAAAGTGTTTAACTCCCTCCCAAACTACCTTGTATTTAACTACTTTGTGTTTTTATTTATTCCTATTATATTTATTCTCTATATGTTATATATATGTATGTATTTTCCTAAATATGTGTGTGTTGCATAATACTTGTTCTTTCCTCCATTAGAAGCACACAATCACTGAGAGTAGTGATTGTTTCATTCTTTGCAGTTATATTCTAATGGCCTAGCCTAGGACCTGGCAGTTCACAGACTTCTAGTAAATATTTATTGCTTCAGTGACACAAATGAGTGATTAAATAAGGAAGGATAACAGACATATTTAGAGAAATGTATGCCTGAAAAAAAATGGGGTTGATCACAAACAAGAGTGAGGGCTAATAGATGGAGATCCTAAATGCTCTATTAATATTCCTGCATTATCAGGAAGCTTGTAATAAAACTAATTGGGTGAACCTCTGTTCTCTACCTTGGAGAATATCTGAAAGGACAGGCATCCAAGCCATGACTGGGTCACAATCTACATAAATGGAGGAAAATACCTACATCAATGAGAATACAGATCCATTGGAACATTGGAGGTTTATAGGGTTGTTCCAGTAAAATTAAAATGAAGATTTTGATTTTTATAAGATTTTTAAACTCTGTTTGATCACAAAGTTTGTCAAATCTTTACTTCTAAGCCTTCTCTCAAGTATTCATTCTCAATGAACAAGCAAGACCTGAGTGAGAGAATATACAAGAATTCATTTAAAATGGAACCATGGGATCAATGGGCAACACCGAGGAAACTCATTTGACAATGAGTTGGCCTGAGGGCTGAATAGAAGAAGAAGTGGGTTTGAACTAACAACAAAATGATCAGTGGTAGGAAAGAGAGGCCTTGGATTCAAATCCTGGCTTTGATTAAGTTAGTAATCCTCTTTGGATCTAATTTTCATCAAGTATAAAATAAATGATTGAACTACATTACCTTAAAAAGGCCCCTTCCTGATATAAGCCTGTCATCTCTTCTCTAATGATACCAACTAGAATAGCCTAACTTATTTCAAAATAACATAGGCCAAAATTTGCCTAATTATGGAATAGATAAAAAGGTGTGATGATGAAAGCTTTTGGAATAATTAGATTCACCTTTCTCTTCTTTCTCTGGAAAATGAATCAGAGGAAACGATCTTGTGGGCGAGTTATACAGAGCTGTCTATTTCAAAGAAACTATTGAATGCCCCCATTTCCTTAAAAACTGGTGCTCCCTCAAATTAAGGTAGAATGTGTTCTCTGTGCTTCCTCTTATCCTCCAAATAAGCTCCTCTTCTTTTAATCCTTCCATTATTTTCCTCCCAAATACTTTCCCATTCACACTTTTTAAAAAGATTATATTTTAAAAAATCTAAATCATCACCTATTTTCCTTTTTAATATAAGAAAAGAAATAAAAAGAAACAGTAAGAGATCATTATTTGGAAGTGATTTGGATGAAAATGTATATAGGCTGCTCAAGGGGAGGCAAAGCATTTAATCTAAAGGAAGTAAGTTTTGGTATAGTGACTCGTCTTAGTCACATAACTCTGAGAGTCAAAAGGAAGGCAGCCAATGAATAGCACTGGCAGTTTGCTTTGCCTTGAGGATGACAGGGTCAGAACAATGCTCTTGGCAAGGAACTGGGGAAGCTGTTCATGAAGCAGCCATTTCAAATCCCAGCTGTAGGCATCCATTTAGATTCAGGCCAGGACTGGCATGACAAGAATCCTGTAAATTCTCAAGGTCTATGGTAAAGTTCTCTCATCTAAAAATAAAACAAAAACAAAAACACGCCTCCTCCCAGACTGGAATTTTGAGTTGATTTCTTGTTGACTTCTTTCCACTGAAAAAATCAGATTGAATAACACTATTGATTCTAGTGAGGCTTACTGGTAAGAAAAACAAAGGATTGTCCCCTCTCCTGTCCAAATATTTGCCTTTTCATCAAATAGTTTGTTTATTTGGGTTTTTTTTTTATTTTTGAGTGCACGCTATTTCTATTGAAATTGAATATGTAGAAAATATAATTGAAGCATATCACTAGTATACAACACATTTTAATTTTCCTGTTTTTGTTCACAGACTACTTTAACCAGAAGCAATGTAGACTAGATAGTGATGGATCGCATGTGAACTTCTTGGCAGAGGAATGCATTCAGAAGCTGCCAGGTTTGTTTAAACATGACTTTAAAGTATTTGTAAAGTAATTCTGGAACTGAGATAATTATTAATAGAGTCAGTTGTTGAAATATCTAATAAAGTCATTTGCTGGATATTAGCAGGGAATTGGGTTTCCCAGGTTCCTCTCTCCTCCTAGATACAGATATAGCAAATTAAATGTAGATTTGCATGCGTGTTTGTGTGTGTCGTGGGGAGGAATGCTTTAGACCTTGAAAGAAAAAAAAAGTCAGGAGGAATTCAACTCTCTAAAAACCTTGACATCAGACAGCTCCGGCAATGAGGCAGTTGATTTCTCAATTGGGATGTCTTTCAGGAAAAGATGGCATCTTGCCTTCTCCATCAGGACTCAGTAATAATTCCACTATTCATGAACAGATGCCTTGGTCAGATCCCCAAGTGTATTTGAATTCATTAAAGAATCTAGGGAATTGGGGTATTAATTTGAAATCATTACATATTATAGATTTTCTGGAAGCAAGTGAGGGAATATGGCAGGAGAAGGAAATGGTAGAGATAGCTGAATCTCAACTAGAAGTTGACTCATAAGACTCCAAAATAGAACTCTTTTCCATACTACATTTCATAATAATTTTAAAGAATGGAATTACATTTTCTAAGGGAAAGTGATATAAGATGTTCACTAATACTCCAATAATCTAATGGATTTTGATTTCAACTATATGAATACAGTATTTGTTCCAATTGTGATAATCATACTCTATCCTATGCTATGAGATCTGAGTCCATATCCAGTCATAGATTTGTGATATAGTAATCATGTAACATGCTAGGGACTTCCTTGATTTCTCTTATCTTCGAATGATTACGAGTGGAAACCATAGGCCATCTTCAAGTTGTCTGTCCATCACAATTAATGTGGCATGAACCCCTTTTTCCTTGTTGCACAACTCTGAAATGAAAACTATAAAGCAGGATTGTAAATTTACAGAACTAGATATCACTGTCCTGATAATAACTCTTGGATGGCAGAAAGGGTTTACATATTGCATTTACCATTACTATGCAACATTCTTCAAAGAAGTTTAATGCCTAAATTATCCTGAAGATTCTCTAACAGGGTAATGGGCTTATGCTGAAGATGTTAGTAATATTAATAGCCTTCAAATAATGCTATGGGATCTTTCAAAAATGTGAATTGACTCTATCCTTTTCAGTATTTTAATTGATTTTACAAAAATTTGGATACTTATTAGTTTATAGGCATATATATATTATATACATATATATATATATATATGTCTATATATAGATACACACAAATTTTTGTTGTTCATGTCATTGCCAGTAATATCATTTCATCTCAGTAGTGTCTGACTCTTCAGGGCCATATCTAAGTTTTCTTGGGCAAAGATACTGGTCTGACATTTCCTTTTTCAGCTTATATTATAGAAAAGGTACTAAGGAACATGGGTTTAAGTATTTGCCCAGGGTCTGAGTCCAGAAGATATTCCTGATTCCAAACCCTGAGCTATCGCCCACTGAGCTACCTAACTGCCCACATGCCTGCATCCATATAGACAAAAAATGTAAATATCTTACAAACTATTTTTAAATAGTTGATTTCCAAGTATTCTTTCAATGAAACATTAAAAAGAAATTATGAGATCTTGAATCACAGAGAAAAATGTCACCATCAAACTATATGATACAAAGCATCAAAATGGAAGCTGCTGGCTAGGTTTGCCTTGGTTCTTTAGTAGTGTGAGTTCCAGTGTTATATCCCATGTCAAGTGGTATCTCCTGGAAGGCAAAGATGGAGATATCTTCTTTGATTCTCTGGAGTGTCTAGAAGGGCACTGTGAAGGTAACATGTTCTGTGAATGAATGAATGAATGAATGATTATCTCCAGTATGGGAATGTGGGTGGAACATGAATGAAGTTAAGCATCCGTGACAGCAGAGGATCTATCATGGCTCTTATTTGTCTGATTGATGTCTGTTTTCCTTTCTTTGACATCCTGTTCATGAACTGGAAGGTTATTCCAGAGGGACTAGACAGAAGTCTTAGTACTCATCATATGCAGTTCCTACGTAGTACTTACATATGCCTATAGCAGTAGGCGGTTGTGGGTCTGGTGGCAGGCGTGTGGTATTTAGTTTCTCAGGTCACTCTGACAGGTGATCTAGGATTTTCCCCTTTGGTGAAGAGAAGACTTTTCATTCCTTTTATCTTACTTCACTTTGGAGGAGGATAGTGATGATAATGATGCTGATAACTACCATATATTGGACACTGTAAGATTTATAAAGCCTATACATCTATTATTTCATTTGATCTTGATAACAACCCTGGAAGATAGGTGTTATCATTATATGTGTCTCATAGATGAGGAAACTGAGGCATACATAAATGGATTGACCATGCCAGGGTTATGCAACTAGTAAGAGTCAGTGGTGGAATCTGCATTCAAGTCTTTCTGACACCAATCCAGAACCCTTACCTATTGCAAAGTATAAAATAGCTTACATTTCTATGATAGTTTCATGTTTATAGAATGCCATTCATAGATTTTCTAGTCCAACATTCTTAATTTTATTTAGAGGGAAATGGAGGTCTAGAAAATGGGAATGATTTTCCAAAGTCACAATGTGAAATTTATGGAAAAGCTAATACTAAAAATAGTTGCCATTTTCCCAGTTCAGCTTTCTTTTCAGTCAATCAGTTAATAAAGATTTATTACATATCTTCCTTGTTTCAGGTACTATGCTATATGTTGGGGATACCAAGAAAGACAAAAGAGAATCTCTGAATGGGAAGACCTCACAATCCAATGAGGGATACAGCATGCATACATCTCTGGCAAAGCTAGTTATATATAAGATAAATTTGAAATATCCATCAGAGAGAAGGCACTAGCAATAAAAGAATTGAACATGGTTTCCTATAGAAGCTAGGATTATGTTAGGACTTGAAGGAAACCAAGGAGTTCAAGGGGGGGTCCATTCCAGGCATGGGGGCAATCAGAGAAACCCCCTAGAACAGAGATATGGGGCATCTTGATTGAGGAACATTCAGGAGGCCAGTGTCACTGGATGGTAGAGTATATAGTGATAGTGGGAAGGGGAAAATTTTATATGAAGTCTGGTAGACTGTGACTGTTTCTACTGTATGCAAAATTCATTTAATTCAATTCATTTTAAAAACTATTATTAAGTATCTATTATAAAGGGAAGCATGGTGCCAGACACCAAGATACTGGATGTAGAAAGAAACGATCGTTACTCTCCTAGAGCTCACATTCTATTAGGAGATGCACTTGGATAAGTAATATAAAGTATATGGAAAGGAATTTCAAGGAGTAGAGAAGATTACAAACCTAAAAATTGCCACTGGAATAATGTCCAAGACCTCTTAGCCCAATATTCCAAATCTTATGACAACACTAAGTAATACATTATTTTCGCAGAATTTATGTCCATAAACTTTCACCATGAGTGACTTAAATATATTTCACAAATTCTCCTAGTTTCTATTAGTAATCTTTTAATGGCCTATATTATGTAAACCTTCCTTGAATCTCTTTATCCTATATTTCAAATTGAAAGCTCATTCTCAATAAGATCCACATTCTTCCTATTGCCACCCAACTCATAAGTCTTTCTTATTCTCAAGGTATGGCCCCATTTTTCAGGTTATAAGCCTCCAGTGGCTCCTCACTATCTATAGAACAAAATCCCAATTCTCACTTACTGTGATCAAGAGTCTTCCAAATCAGATCCAACCATTCTTTCTTAGTTTACATCACACACTTTTTTTTTGCACAGAATACATTACAGAATAAATTATCACTATTTACTATCTTATCCTGTCTGCTACAATATGTGGGTACACACTATTAAATAGCAATAGACACTTACCACACCTACACTGCTATTTTTCCCCCTCAAGCAAGGCCCAGTTCAGTTACCATCTTTTCCATGATTCTCTATCTATCCTCTGCAAATCTCTCCTGCTACCATGTTTTACCTCTCCTATGTATTTCACATTCTCTTTCCCATCATATCTTGAACTTTTTCAGATCATATACCACTTTCCCTGATTCCCCCATTTCCTTGCATACAGGACCTAACACATAGATTCTATAATGGATGTTGATTTGAGTTTAAATAACACAATCTAAGTTTTATTATGGTTATTTCTGTATATACTAGATTGTACTACTAATTTATAAGTATAAGAAGGAACAATATAAGTTCCTTCAGGTCAGGGATTATATTGTTTTATATTATCATATCTTCAAAATTTAACACGCTAGTTATCTAGCTATTTATTATGAAATTGAAGTGGTTCTCAAAGTAAGGCTCTCTTTGATTCTATCTCTTTCTCTATTTGTAATAGATTAAAAAAAATCTTTTAAAATTTTTCTCTTGATGAAAATTTTTCATCTGTAGCTCCAAGCTTTTTAGCTTTATTTTCAAACTTCTTCAATTTATAATTTCAGTAGATGATATAAATTCAATTTTTACATATTTTCTTAAAACATAAAATTTTTATTGGAAGAAAAGATTCCAATTAAAACTCACTCTTCATTGATCCTTCTATCCTGTTTGAAAGGGCATGTAATTCAAAGCTATGATCCAATGATGAGAAGCAATGTTCTTAAAACTAAAAACATAAAAGTATTTCTCACTTAAAAGAATGGATGATTTTTACTTTGCCAAAAATATAATTAGTGAGTTCAGTTTATTCATTAAACTTATTTTTAATCAGAAATGAACATTTAGAGCTCAATATAATAATTCATTAAAAGAAATCAATGAATTAATGAATGAAAAGTGTTTGTTAATCTCTGACTTTGTGACAGGCCCTATGTCAAGAGGAGGGAATACAAATACTAGTAAAAATAGACTCTGCTTTCAATGAGCTTGCATTATAATAGTAGATAAATTCTAGGAGCTACATGAACATGGATGGGGAAAATAATCTTTATTTTTAACAACCTATAACTGTAATGTGGTATTGTCTTCATTATTAAAAAAATAATAAAGAGTTCATACAGAACACCCAAAAAGATTAAGAATGCCTTTTTTTTTAAAGTTTTTGCAAGGCAATGGAGTTAAGTGGCTTGCCCAAGGCCACACAGCTAGGTAATTATTAAATATCTGAGGCTGGATTTGAACTCAGGTACTCCTGACTCCAGGGCCAGTGCTCTGTCCACTGCGCCACCTAGCCACCCCAAGAATGCCTTTTTTAGGAAGCATTTTTTGAGGTAGTGGCCTTTTCCACAATTTCTCTTTTTTGTTTGCAAGGCAAATGGGGTTAAGTGGCTTGCCCAAGGCCACACAGTTAGGTAATTATTAAGTGTCTGAGACCGGATTTGAACCCAGGTACTCCTGACTCCAAGGCCGGTGCTTTATCTACTATGCCACATAGCTGCCCCCCCTTTACCACAATTTCAAAGAAAAATTTTCCAGCTCCATTTCTGATTACAAATGTCCATGTGTAACATGAAAGGTGTGTGTGTGTGTGTGTGTGTGTGTGTGTGTGTGTGTGTGTGTAGAATTGCTTTTGACCATGTTAAGATTTAGCCTAAGATACTATAAAATAATGAGAGTTCTTTAATTAGCTGCAGATCAAGAATTCATTGAATATACAAAGAGGGCAACTCATCCTTCAGTCACTTTTGCTTCCTTTAAACTTTCTAACAGTGCATATAATTCTGTGCATCTGCATCTACAGTGTTGGTTCAAAGAAGAATGAGATCTGTGACTTCCACAGAACTTTGTTAAGTAAATATGCACATATATTGGTTAGTGAAGGCTATTCATGAGTTGAGATTGCTTCTCTTTTGTGTTTCCATTTCTTATGTATGGGACTTCATGAGGTTCAAAATTTCTACAAATCTAGAATTTCCACAATAGCATAATCCTTTTCTCACCCATCCCCATGCCATGGCAGCAATATCCATTGGCATGGAAGTAACAGAGTCGTCTAATTGAATGGCTAATAATAGAAGTGTCTCTATCTGAGAGAATTACCACAAGAAAAAATAAAACTGTCCCAATTTGGTCATCTCACTTGCAGATATTCTCCAGAGGAATGTTTGGCTAGTCCAAAGGAAAAGCTAAAAGTAAAGATGGCTAATTAGCCGTCCTGAAAATTGTACCTTATCTGAATGAAATCTATATATTTGACTCCCAGACAATTATACTAGCAATTATGTGGTTAGTTACTTAATCCAATTAATTTTTAACCCATTCTAATTGATCTCATATATATGAGATCAATTATATATCAGTTTATACATATATGTATAAATAATATATATATATATATATATATATATATATATATATATATATATATATATATATATCTTCTGTGGAGGAATAAATTACCTCATATTTATTACTTTGCTCCTGTTTCTCCTTTTGGGGGGTTTGGGGATGATCATAGATTTCAACTAAAAATATCTCTCTATATATAATATGTATATATGTATGTATGTATGTATGTATGTATGTAAGCTTTGTCCTTTGTTCTCAAAGAAGATCATGACATCAGGAGAGGTGATGCTATGACAAGCACATGAATCTCTAGTACACTGGGATTGAGGTTTAACAAGCCAAGAAGTGTGTGAAAAGAGAGCCTAATCCCCTTAATTGGAAGCAGGCTCTCCCAGCAGTGAAACTTGTCCATAAATCACAAAGTCTGGGAAAAGAACAAGGAATGGTAAAGGTTTTCAGTTCCTTTGAGTCCCAGCATAGAAGCATAAAGGGGATTCGTAACCAGAGAAGGAAATTTTGTTTGAAATCAAAATTGGGAGCTTATCCAAAGGACACATCATTGATATAAAGAAAATTTTTTTTGTTACTTTATTTCTCAAGTTAAAAAAACACAAATGGAATATTTTATTTTATCATATAGTCTTCCCAAAGTAATGGTGCCATTTAATCTTGTTTCTGTTGTTTGGAATGCTGTCAAGTTTAAAATCCACCCATATCTATTTTTTCTTTTGTCAGTAATGTCTCAAATTCTTCACTTTTGTTGAATAATATCTTTTATTGTTGTTGTCAATAATGATGGTGATTATACTAAGGTTTGCAGAATATATCATGCATCTTCAGTGACTTTGCTATTCAGAACATGTTATTCCATTTCCTTCTGTGGTTACCAGTAGCTACCAAATAGTCTTGTGTTATTAGAATTTCTTTTCACTATATTTAAAGGTCTTTATTCTGACCACTTGCAGAATGTGTTTTTATTATATTTATTAAATATAAGCAGTTGGAAATTAAAGTATATTTTCTTTTACTCCTAAAGACCATTTTTTCTGAAGACCTTTTGGTTGCTGCCATTTTATGCTCAGAAGTCTTAAGTGCTTTTCTGCTATATGGTGCTCAGTCTTTTTTTTTCTATATTTATCATGCATTTCTGGGAGAACTATTATCCAAAAATTGTCTCTACCCATATTATTCTTAAGGTCAAAAGTTTTCATTTCTGTAGGGATTTTGCATTCTTTTAATATTACTGTCTTTTTCTTCATTTGTGTCAGATTATCTTTTACTCTAGCATTTTTATTGCAAATGTTATATTTTTTTTCATCTGGAGAATCTAACTTCACTGAATTAACTTTTCGAATCTACAAATTCTTTCTAGGTTTAAATCTATGAGATCTGAAATGTATTCCTTCCTGATTGCTTCTCTTTATTTCTTTTTCAAACAATTCTGAAATTTTTTTCTTTCAACTTTTTAATTTTATAGGTGAAGAAACTGAGGCCCAGAGAAAGTGATGTGATCTAGGGAGTAAGTGACAAATTTCAATCCCAAATTCAATGATTTTGCCACAATGTAGGAATGCCTAGTCTTTGGATGACTTGAAAGCTTGATATTCATCAACACTTGGTAAGAATATTAGAAAGGA
This sequence comes from Macrotis lagotis, assembly GCF_037893015.1. NCBI lineage: Eukaryota > Metazoa > Chordata > Mammalia > Peramelemorphia > Peramelidae > Macrotis > Macrotis lagotis. The sequence continues at coordinate 162,289,055 of NC_133665.1, read as the reverse complement.
TTCCACTGATCAGCTATCTCCCCTGTCAATGTAAATTATAGTGAAGACCCAAATTCTTTCTGTTGTAGAATCTTCTTTTCCTCAAGCATTTTTTATAGCAAAGTTTGATGGAAAATATAAATGACTTGTGAGTTATTTTATCTCTCAATACTTCAAGGAACAAGATGTTTTAGGATCAATGTCCAACTTAAAAATAAAATAAATAATTTTTTTTTAAAAAAATCATTACCCAGAAAGACAACTAATGACCTAAGGGATATGGTATACAAGTCTGTGTTGAATACAAAATTGTCTAGGGTGGTAGAAATTTTTTTCATCTTCTATTCCAGCAAATGCTAAAACTGATGTTTGAAGGATTGCTGGGCAGTTTCTTACTATTTCTTATATTGTTGGTCTCTTTAGCAATAACTTGTGACAGATTAGTCTGGATAATTATACACTGGATAATTTTTATCTCTAATTAAGATCAATAGAATGTAAGTTCCTCATAGTTAGGGACTGTTTCTCTTTTGTCTTTGGTATCTCCAAATACTAGGTGCTTAATAAAAGCTTGTCGAATGATGGCACGAGCCCTTACAATGGACATCTGGTCTATTCGTTTAGCTCAATTGCTAGCCATTCTGTTCCTCCACCCTTCATCAGAGAAGAGATTTTCATAATAGATATGACTCAGAATGAGCATTTTTTGTCCCAATATTATATCATGAGGATATTGATTCAGTAGTCATCTGCTTCAGTTTTATTAATAATTCTTAGGTGTAAATATGGTAGTATTTGTCTCACATTGGCACGACTAGATCTCAGGAGAGTTAGAAGGGGATGGAGTAATGAAGATTGTTGTCTGGATCTGTGATTTCAATGGTGGTAGCAATTTTCTGTAGGAGTAAACTACCTCTTTGCAACTAACTTTGCCATAACAGTATTTGAGAGTTTCCTGGCCACAAGACTAGTATATGGTAGGGTCAGTATTTGAACCCAGGTCTTCATGCTCCCAGGATTCTATCTACAATTATAAACTCTGTTTCTTAGAAAATTATGATTTGAGAAAATGAAGTCCTGCCTGTGATTCTTTGACAGTATGGTGAAATAGGAAGCTTGATGAATGTCTTGAGCTTAGGATCTTGGAGTCATCTGAAGGAATGTTTATTATTACTTTGATATAAGACTTCTAAAAAAGGTAGGATTACTTTTAGCTTATTCTGTGTAACATTCTATGCAAATTTTCAGTTTCAGTTCATTTCTGCTGCATGTTTTCTGAGTTTTCAGAAGTACAATGTATTTTTCTGGCAAGTATTGATGTCTTTATATTTTATTCATTTGTGATATTTGTGGGGAATTTCTTCTTGTAGCTGTAATTCATAAGTTGTCTGTAGTTCAGTGATATGTGCATAATTCTGCAGTGTAAGTAATGGTGCTAATTGTCAGCAGGATTGATAGTGATATTTTGATTCATTATCAAAATAATTAATTACTGTTATTTCTAATAATGGAGAATAAGCCCTGAGATTCTAGGCTGTATGATGCATTTTTTATTCCCAAATATCTGACTGGAATTCTATAAAGATATAACCTGGAAATTAGGAAGTTCCAGTTCATGCTTCTTTAATAAACAATTTTCTAAAAATATTAATTAGATGGTCAGTAATGAAATCCTATGGTATTTTTGTATAACATGTCACCTTGTTAAAACATTATAATATTATATATATATATATATATATAATAAAAACTCAAACTCCCACATTTTATTCAAAGTAATGATCTATTATTGCCAAAAATATCACTGCAATAAATAAAATCATGAAACCCACTGAAATTATGAAGACGTTATCTTATTTGTAGTAATATCATGCTTCTTTAATACAAAATAGGATAACCCCAAATGATCACAGCATCATCAGCTTTATGCTAGAAGGGATCTTCTAGGACATCTAATCTTTTTTAAATTTTTAAAATTTTTTGCAAGGCAATGGGGTTAATTGGTTTGACCAATTTCACACAACTAGGTAATTAAAAGCATCTGAGGTCAGTTTTGACCTAAGGTCTTCCTGACTCCAGCGTTGGTGCTGTATCCATTGTGCCACTAGGTCATCTAGTCTTCCTATCTCAATTTACAGATAAACAACTTCCAAAGGTATCTTGCTATTTAAAGTTATTATTGCTATTTAAATTCTTGACATGATCCAAAGGCAGGAGACCATCTAGCATATGTTCTCTTTAGTTTTGCTTCTTTTGAAGACAGAATATTGGTAGAAATTTAATTTAATTTGATGTAACCTATCTTAATATTTGAATATCATTCTCCATGACAATAACAGGAACATTTATTTTTATTTTAAAATTCTGCCAGCATGTTTTTTTTTATTTTGTTTAATGCACTAGAATCTCAGAATGAGAAAGGGCCTTTAAATTAACCTAATCTTACCTCTAGCCTCTTCAAAGATTTTATCTACAATATACCTGACCAGTGGCATAGTAAATAAAGAGTAAACTTGGCTTCTTTCCTTAAGGTCAAAACTTATCTTTGACACTTAATAGAGGGATATCCATGAACAAACAATTTAACCTCTCTTAGCCTCAGATTCATCAACTGAAAAATGTAAAATAGTATCATGAATACAATTTTAAAGGGGAGAGGTCATCATAAAACTGTCCTGTAACTCTTTGTCATTTTTTTCTTCTGTGCATTTAAAGTAAGACTCTTGATACCTTTTTTCTACATATCTATCACTCCCCTCATTAGTAATATTATATAAATATCACTTATCAAACATGTCATTAATATAGTATTATTCAGAATAATTATGCTTTAAAATGACAGTATGTTAACAAATGTATCAAATGCAACAAAATGTAACAGAAATACAGTTTATTGTATAAGACACTCTCATGTTCAGTTAATCAAATATTTATTAAATGCCTATTATGTGTCAGGTACTACAAAGTGACTGGGCTTTATATTTTAAAATGTGTATGTTTATTCAGAATATAAAAGAAAATTTAACTTTAAAAATCAATTCTAAGCCTTATTCTCCATGAGCCTGAGCACTGTAGAGAGAACTGGTCCTACCATTGTTGAAATGGCAGAGACAAAAGTTCCCAGACTCCCTTTATATAAGGAAAATAAATAAAAAATATGTGTATTGTCAAAGTGTGCCTGAGAAGGCTGGAACTGCTTGTCCTTGCTGCAATGTTAAGGTAAATCCACAGAAATTATCAGAAATTATCAGATCATTCAGTAAGGGGCAGAAAAAGAAAAGCGGAACGAGTATTTGACTATGCCTTATCAGGGGGTACTGAGGGAGAGACTGATGAACAATAGCAACAATAGAAAGGTCCCTTGCATAAGGCAAGACAGTCAATATTAAGAAAAATAGGGATTTTCCACCAGCTTCACATTTGCAATCTCTGACTGTATAATCTTGACAAAACTCCTCCATGTGCTATTACATATAAATTTTCCCTGATCTACCCCCCATCCCCCTTGCTCATAAAAACAAAACAAAAAACAGATCCTAGTCTCCAACTCCCTAAAAATATTATGAAGGCAAGCAATTTTCAATGCCATCCCATTTTTTCTTACAAAAATAATCACCTCTATTCCTCCAGAGTAGCAGCGTCCTTTGATTATAGAAGGCTCTTGTGATTTCATGTCCTCTCTAAGACTTAAATTAAAACTTGAAAAAGAATTAATAAGAAAGTTTTCCCAGTCCTTCTTGAACTTCCAGCAATAAAGATAATCAGAATAAACAGTCACTCAATTCTTATTCCCTTTACTATTTTCTCCATTTGTAATTTGAGAACCTTATTTGCTCTTCTAAATACTCTCTTGCGAAAGCATCAGAAGAAATGGAAAGAAGAGTTGGGGGAACATGGACTCAGAAATATTGAGATATGAACTCTGTCTCCAACACTTATTAACTGGTAAAAGTAAGGGTCATCTAATTTCTATAGACCCTAGTTTTCTCATCTATAAAAATGAACGTGTTACACTGAATCTCTAAGGTTTCTCTCAACTCTAAATCTATGACTTATGAAATAAAGAAAAGTCAAGAAAAATATATGGACACTTCCATTAAATGTCTTTTGAATGATATTTGTTTAAAATAGAGAAATAGATTGATCAAAAAACAGACAAGGGAGAAGTAGAAATAATTTAACTCACAAGGTACTTGATAAATTTTAAGATGTAAATGACCTAGGACATTATTCCCTATTTGATTATAAAAAAATTATTACTGGCTGAAATCATGCTTATATCATCATCTTATATTATATTCTGTAATGAATCTAATCTTTACATTTAAGATGATATCATAGAAAAGTTGGAAGCAAAGCAAAAAATGGACATTTCAAAGCTATGGGTAGGATATATATTAGCAGCTAAAGAATTGTAGAAGCAATTATAAATGATAGATAGCTTTAATTACATGAAACTGGAAAATTTCTGCATAAGAAAGATCAAAACACCTAACATAAGAAAGAAAAGTGGTAGAAAGGGAAAAAATTCTCTTATAAAAATTTCTTAGATATGGATGTCAAATCCAAGCTATATAGACAATTAATACTACATGCACATATAACCAAGAAACATTCAAATTATATGCACTTCTCAAAGGAATCACAAATTATCATAAAAATGCTCCAAAATAATAATAGTAAGATAAATAGAAATAAAAACAATGCTGATGTTTCCCCTAACAAGCTTGACAAATTCGCAAATACGGCAAAAGTTGAAAATAGTTATTTTGAGTAGTCGTGAAAAGATAGGCACAATAATAGGGCATAGTTGGTGTGGCTGTGAATCAGCACAATATTTTGAAACTAAGAATAATGAAAGTAAAAAGACTGAAATTCCCATACTTTTTATTCAGTTATTCTATTACTAATTATATACACCAACCCCCTCAGGTCCCTGAAAAGAAGAAAATCTTTACATGTCTCAAATATTTATAGCAGCACATTCTATGACTACAAAGAAAGGAAACAAAATAGAAATTTATAAAATAGAGAATGACAATAAATTATAGCACATGGAATCTGTGAAATTTTTCTGTGTTTTAAAGAAATGAATATGATGAATACAGAGAACTTAGAAATAGCATATTACTCAATACAGACAAAAGTGATAAGAGCAAAAATATCTATAAGAAATATAGTGATGTAAATTGAAGGATAACATTGAAGTGTATATATGTGTGTGTGTGTGTGTGTGTGTGTGTGTGTGTCTGTGTGTGTGTGTGTAACACAATACACAAAATCATAAAGAATAAGCATGACCCCAAAGCTTACAACTGTAAACCACTCCTTTGTAGAGCACTGAATATATCTTCAGACTTTTTTGATTTTGTTATGAAATTTTTCTCCTTTTTGTTCCTTTGAAATATAATTTGGAAAAAGGAATGATTTTATGGACATGGGAGGGGAAAAGGAGGTACTTTGGTAATTTAATGAAGAAAAAATAAATAACTTTTATTATAAATGCTTTGATATAATAGTTTGGTCTTATAAAAGTTACCTGTAAGGATTAATTTTCCTCATTCTATTTTATGTCTGCATTTTGTAACTATAAAATGCCATTGGACAACAGTTAAATGTTAATTTGGAAAACTAAGAATTACTAAGAAAAATATAATCTTTCAATTTTTTTCTATTAAATAAGAACTCAAAGCAAATATATTGAAAACTTTGTAAAATAAAATCTATTCTGTGAATTATTCTTACTAGATCCTCTCTTTAATCTTTACTATGTTGAAGGTAAGCTTTATTTCATTACATCTAAATATTACTTTTAGTCATTGCTGAGAAAATTCTGGCCAGAGTCCTTCTCAATAGGCTTATCCTTTATGTAGAAGATGGTCACTTCCCTGAGAGCCAGTGTGGCTTCAGAAAAGATTGAGGAATAGTTGATATGGTGCTTGCTACCTGACAACTCCAGCAAAAATGCCAGGAACAGAACAGAGGTCTGTATACAACATTTGTCGATCTGACCAAAGTCTTTGATACCATCAGTCTTGAAGGTTTATGGAAAATTATCTCAAAATTTGGTTGCCCAGAAAACTCCCTCAGTATTGTGCATCAGTTACATGATAGCATGCATGCCTGGGTTCTGGATAGTGACGATGATCTCCAGATTTCCCAGTTGCCAATGGAGTGTGTGTGCCCTTGCTCCCATACTTTTTTAGCATGGTGTTTTCAGTCAAGCTATCATATGCCTTCAATGAGAATGAACATGGCCTCAAGGTCAACTACCACACTGATAGCATATTCTTCAACTTAAAAAAAAACAAAACTACAAGGTAGTGCCAAAGTGGAGGGAATGTTGGTGCAAGATCTTCTGTTTGGAGATGATTGTGCATCCATTGCTGCCTCTGAAGCTGAGGCAACAGCTTCAGAATCAATTCTCTGCTGCTTTTACAAACTTTGGTCTAGCATTTAACACCAAGAAAAAAAAAAGAACCCAGGTACTCCATCCGCCAGCACCTCACTATCCATATGTGGAACCATTGATTACAGCAAATGGAGAAGTTTTGAACACTGTGGACAAAGTTTACTGACTTGGATAATGTCCTTTCCAAGGAGGCACACATTGGTAATGAGGTTCACACTCATATTACCTGAGCTATCTCAGTATTTGGGAGGCTTGGAAAGAAAGTATGAGAGAGAAGAAGTATCAGACCAACTACCAAACTGAAGGTCTTCAGAGTCATTGTGCTGACCTTATTGTTATATGCCTATGAAATCTGGACAGTCTACCAATGCCATGTCAGGCAATTGAATTGCTTCCATTTACATTATCTTGGGAAGATTCTGAAGATCACTTGGCAGGAGAAGATGCCAGCCACTGAGATCCTTTCTCAAGCTAAACTGCTGAGCATCCCAACATGACTACAGAGAGCACAACTATGATGGGCTGGACACATTGTTTGAATGCCAGATATACACTTGCCAAAATAACTATTTTATAGAGAACTCATACAGGGCAAGTGCTCACAGGAGGGTAAGGAGAAGCAATACCAGAACAAACTGAAGGTCTCATTGAAGAACTTTAGAATCGATTGTACAACATGGGAGACAATGGCACAGGACCACCCAGTGTGGCATGCCCTCATCAGTGAAGGGGCTGTGCTCTATAAGCTAGGCAGAATTGAAGGCAACATGAGATATGTAAGTTTTGAGTATCCACCCCACATGTTCGTATGGACTATTTGTGCCCACCCTGTGGTAGAGCATTCCAAGCTCATATTGGTTTGACCAGCCACAGTCGGACACACTGCAATTTGTCTCAAACATAATGATGTCATTTTGGTCATCTTCAATAACGAAGAACAAGAAACAACCAACTGTGAAACAAACTTCTACAAAAGTTTTATACTAAGGAACCATTTTAGTAATTTAGTAATAATGTAGTAGCAATACTGTAGTAATTTGGATATTACTCTGAATCTCAAGGCCCATCTTTTGGATTACAGACAATAGTCATTGGTCTGACAAAGTTGAAAAGGGCTTTGAGTACAGTTAAGGAATGGACTTTGATTGTAATCCAAGGTGAGCTTAATAGAAATTTGTCCACTATGTGATTAAATTTCCTGTCTACAACAACTCTAGAATGGATAAATTATGACCTGCACAAGTGGAAGGAATAGCCAACAGATGAAACTTTCTTTTTATGAAGTGTTAAACCATTATAAGAAAAACTAATGCTTTTTCAACATTGGTATTTATTATAATACATTTTGCTTATCCTTCATTTTCGAGGAAGACCATGGCATCAGGAAGGTGATGCTATGTCATGCACATGAACTGGATTTGAGTGAGAGGATTGTTGTGCAAAGTCACCTGCTTCACTTTCTCCTCTGGAGCCATCTGGGTTCAGTGACCAGATATGGATCTGGATGACTGGAGATAACTCTGGGTGTGAGGCAGTCCAAGTTAGGTCACATAACTAGTAAGTGTCAAGTGTCTGAGACTGGATTTAAACCCACATTCCAGGACCAGTACTCTATCCACTGCACCACATAGTCAATATGAGAAAGAAAAAGAAAAGAAAAGAAAAAAGACAAAGATTCAGAAAAAAAAGAAAGCAACTTCTAATTGGTTCTTATTGTTAGTTGGAGTTTGCCTTGTTGAGATTTCAGAAGGTTACAAAATGTAGGTTGCAAAATAATTTATTGATGATAAACTTAAGAATTTAACTATACCTGTTTTTTTATCTAAGGAAAAATAAAGAAAGAAGGAAGGAAGGAAGGAAACAAGCAGGGAAGGGAGTAATGAATCAAGGAAGAAGGAAGAAATAGAGTGAAGAAGGGAAGGAGGGAGGAAAATATAAAAGGAAGAAGGAAACAAAGAAAAAGAAAGGAAGAAAGGAAGAAAGGAAGAAGGAAACAAAGAAAAAGAAAGGAAGAAAGGAAGAAAGAAAGAAAGAAAGAAAGAAAGAAAGAAAGAAAGAAAGAAAGAAAGAAAGAAGGAAGGAAGGAAGGAAAAAAGAGGAACAGCAAGAAAGATATAGAGAAGAAAAGAGAGGGAAAAAGAAATAGATAAAGAAAAAATGAAAAAGGTGCCAGAATTTCAAATCCACTCAGAAAAGTCTCAGAGAAAATGTATCTTATTTTGCTGTTTGTTAGTTTTAAATCATCTTTCTGCCTACTTAAAATATTCTAGAGTTTGAGGAAGATTTCTAACTTAGTCTTTTTAAAATTGTATTTAAAATATTATTTAGTTTATTTTGAGTCCCAAGCTGGCCCCCTACGTCCCAAACCCTCACTAGGAAAGTTCAATGTTTAAATATATAATTTTTATATGTAAATGTGTATATAATTATGCATACATACATATGCATATAATGTTAGATATGTATATTTACATAATATGCACCTGCACACACATATATGAAATCATACAGTGCATACTTCTATATATCAATGCTTTTCTAGACGTGCATAGTACATTTCTTCATAGATCTTTTGTAGTTGATTTGAATATCCATCTTGCTTAGAATAACTTAGTCATTCACAGTGACTCTGAACAATATTGTTGTTTCAGTATAAAACGATTCCTTTGGTTCTGTTCATTTCACTATTTCACTATTCACTATTTCATTCATGGCTTTCCATTCTTTTCTAAAATCAACCTGCTCATCATTTCTTCAGCACAGCATTGATCCATCACAATTATATACCACAACTTATTTAACTGCTCCTCAATTAATAGACATCCCCTCAACTTTCAGTTTTTGGTCACCATAGAGAGCTGCTAAAAATATTTTAGAACATATAGATTATTTTCATTTTTCCCTGAATATCTTGGGAAACAGACATAATAGTGATATTTCCTGGTGGTTATAAAAAGTTTTATAGTTCTTTGGGGAATAACTCTAAATTGCTCTCCAAAATAACTGGCTATATTTATAATTCCATAAACAGTATATTAGTGTCCCAATTTTTCCACATCCCCTCCAATAACTGCCATTTTTCCATTTCTTTCATCCTAGATAATCTGACAAATATGAGATTGCACCTCAAAGTTGTTTTAATTTGCATTTCTCTAATTAATAATTGTTTGAAGCATTATTTTTGAATGGCTATTTATATATGTATAGCTTTGATTTCTTCTCCCAAATACTTACTTTTCATAACTTTTGACCAGCTATTAATATGAGAATGACTCTTGTTCTTATATATTTGACATAGTTCTTTATGTATTTTGAAATGAGAATTTTATCTGAGAAAATGTGTATAAAAATCCCCCCCCCCAATTCTTGCTTTCCTTCTAATCTTGACTACAGTGGTTTTACTGTACAAAACTTTTTAAACTTAATATAAAAAAATTATCCATTTATATCTCACAAGACTCTTTATCTCTTATCTATAGATCTGATAGGTAATGCTTCATGTTCTTCCAATGTATTATATCTCTGTGTATGTCTATGTTGTATGTGTATTTTGACCTTAATTTAGCATATGGTATAATATATTGGTCTATACCTAGTTTCTGCCACATTCCTTTCTGGTTTACTACAAAACTTTTTCAAATACTAAATTCTTATCTTAAAAAATCTTTTTAAAAACTATATGAAACAAAAGGTTCCTAAAATTATTGTACAAATACAATTTTCCACAAATCTAGTATTTCTATTTCTGTTTCAGTACTAATTTTGATAATTCTTGCCTTATAATGCAATTTGAAATTTGGTACTACTCAACTTCATTTCTTTGTATTTTGAATTAACATTTTTATTTTATTACATCTTATCATGTTATTCTATGTCATATATAATGTTATGCTATCATTGTAATATTTTATATTATATATCCCTTTGATATACTTGGACTTTTCTTTTTCCAAATGAATTACTTTTTTCAAGATCAATGAAATAATTTTTGATGATTTGGTTGAGATGACATCGAATAAGTTGAATATTTACAAAATGTTGTCATATTTATTAGATTGTAACAGTCCACTCATGAAAAATAAATATTTTTCAAATTATTTGACCTTGAAGTTTCTTGAATAAAAACATGTTGTAATTACATGCATACAATTCCTGAATTTGTCTTGACAAGTATATTCACATGCATTTTATTTTAATTATGTCTATAATTACTTTTAATAAATTATCTCTCATTATCTCTTTATCTAATATCTACAGGGCTTTGTTGGAGTTGTGTAGACATTTATGTGGGTTTATTTTCTATCCTGATACTTTGCCAGAATTAATTGCTTTAATTAATTTTACTTGAATATCTAGAATTTTCCAGGTTCAGCATCATATCATCTGCAAAAAGAGCTTTATTATTGTATTGCCCATTCTAAATCTTTCAGTTTCTTTTTTTCTCCTCTTACTGTTATTTCTAACACTTCAAATACAATATTGGATATTGATAATAATGGGCATCTTTGTTTCATTACCTAATATTATTAGGAAGCTTCTAGTTTATTCCATTATAGAGAATTCTTCTTGATGGTTTTAAATAGATGCTTTTTATCATTTTATGGAAAAATTCATGTATATCTATGCTTTCGAGAGCATTTAATGGGATTGAATACTGTGTTTTGTCAAAAGCCTTTTCTGCATCTATTGATATAATCATATATTTTTGTTACCTTTATTATTAATATAACAATTGTTTTCCTTATATTAAACCAACTATTAATTCCTGGTACAAAGACCACTTGATCATAATATATAATCTTTGTGATATTAAAATCTTCTATTTCATATTTTATTTAGGATTTTTGCATCCATATTCATCAGTGAAATTGGTCTATTATTTTTTTCTGTTTTTGTTCTTTCTTATTTAAATATCAACAGCATATTTGTTTTAGAGAGGAAATTTGGTAGGATTACTTCTTTGCCTATCATTCCAACTAATTTATTTAATATTAGAATTAGTTGATATTTAAATGCGTTGTGTAATTCAATTGTAAATTTATTTGGTCCTTTTTTTTCCCCCTTAGGAAACTCATTTATGGTTTACTCAAATTAATTTTTTAAAGTTTTGGTTGGTTTGTTTTTAGATATTCTGTTGTAGAACAATCAGTTGATTCAGTTGAGGGAATTAATAAGACTCATGAGGTCTAAAATGGCCTTAGACATTAACTGGTTCTGATTCTGGGCACATCCATTAACCCTGTTTGCTTCAGGTTCTTCATGTAATGAAAATCTACTACACTTTGCCAAGAAAATCCCAAATGGGATCATGAAGAGTCAAATGCAACCAAATGTCTCAACAATAACAAAAAGATATTTCATTTCTTTTTCTGTTAATCTGGGCAGTTTATATTTTGTTTGTTTTTTTTCCATTTTAGGCAAATTTTTAAATTAGCAACCAATTAATAATCAGACAATAATTCCTAATAATTGCTTTAATTTCATTTTTTGTACCAGAGATTTGCTTTTCTTCTTTTTTAAAAAAAATCTCATTAATCAATTATTTATCAGTTTTGTTATTTTCCTAAACCAACTCCTTTCATTTATTAATTCAAAGATTTTTTACATTCAATTTTTTTAAATCTCACCTTTAGTTTTTAGGATTTCCAATTTGCTTTTCAATTAAGGACAATTAATTAGTTCCTTCTTTAGTTTTTAAAAAATTGTATACATAATTCATTGAACTGTTCATTGTTTTTGATGCTAGCATTTAAAGATGCAATTTTTTCTCATCACTATTTATGCTGCATTTGATATATTGATATGTTGTCTCATTATATTCTTTCTCTTGAATATTTTTATTTATTGTTTCTATAATTTGTTCTTTAATACACCATTTTTTTAGGATTAGGCTATTTAGTCTCCAATTAAGTTTTAATGTATTTTCAATATATATTGTATTGCATTATGATTAGAAAAGGATTCCTTTGAAAGTTCTGTTTTTATACATTTGACTATAATATTTTTATGCTCTAATATTTGATCACTTTTTCTAAAGATACCAAGTGCCATTGAGAAAAAGGCATATTCTTTTCTTTTCTCATTTGGTTCTCTCCAGATGTCTTTCACATGTAGCTTATCTAAGATTCTGTTCATCAACTTGACTGCTTTCTTATTTATTTTTGGTTAGATTTATCTCATTCTGAGAGTGGAATGTTGAAGTATCCTACAATTATAGTTTTGTTATCTATTTCCACATGTAATTCATTTAACTCTCTCCTTAAAAATTTCCATTCTATAGTATTTGTTGAATAAAGATTTAATATTATTACTTAATTATATATATGATATTTTTATCATGCTTAAATTTTATCATATTTAAATTTACCATGATAAATTACCTGTTTTCATTAACTATTTTAGCTCTAATTTTGACTAAGATTACAACTGTTATCCCTGTTTCTGTTGTTGTTTGGGGGGGGGGGGTTTAGAACAGCCTGAAACATGATAAATTCTACTGCAGGTCTTTAGTTTTACTTCTTCATTTTAAAATCTTTTTAAAAAATAAGCAACATATTGTTTGATTTGGATTTTTCATTCATTCTACCATTTGTTTCTAATTACTAATAAATTCACCCATTCACATTCAAAGCTATAATTACTAGTTGTTTATTCCTCTCTATCTCACTTTTTTACCTCACTTTTTATCCCTTCTCAGAAGTCTAATTTCAAACCTTCCTTAATCTGTACCTTCTAAGAAAATCTTTCTTATTTTATCCTTTTCACCCCCACCCCATTTCTTAAACTGCACAACCTTCAGAATCTCTCACTCATTCTATATCCTTTCTCTCCTGGTTCTCTTTAAGTTAGGAAGACTTTTATATCCTGCTAGATATATGTTATTCTTTCTCTTATCTCTTTATTTCCTCTTGAAAATAAGGTCCCTGTACTATCTGCCCTCTATCTCCTCTCCCCTCCACTAATTCTTCCATTCACACCTTTTTTTGTATGAGATAATTTAATCTATTTTAATTCTCCCTCTCCAATTTTATTTCTTAGGATCATTCCATCATTATCATCAACACCAAGATTGATATCATCTTTTTTTTTTTACTTTTTGTAGGCAATGGGGTTGTATGACTTGTCCAAGGTTACACAGCTAAGTAATTATAAGTGTCTGAGGTCGGATTTTAACTCAGGTACTCCTGGCTCCAGAGTCAGTGCTCTATCCATCACATCACCTAGTTGCCCCTCGATATCATTCTTAAGAGTTACAAATGAAATTCCTTGGTGGAGCCAAGTTAGCAAGAATTTAGGAAGTTGTCTGAGGTTTTCCCAGTTTCTCTCTATAACAATTTGAAATGAAGACTCTAACAGATGCTAGGTAGCAGAACCTACAAAAAAGTCAGCTTAAAACAATTTTTCAACTCAAGATATCTTGGAAGAACTTCCAGAAAGGTCTTTATCATTTAGTTAAAAGGAATTTGGGCTTTGTTCAATATTAAGAAAACTATCAGCAAAACCAACAAAACTATGGGAAATTTTATGATTATCTCAACAGATGATGAATAAGCTTTTGACAAAATATAGCATCTATTTAAATTAAAAAACACTAGAGAGCATGGGAATAAATGGAATTATTTTTCCAAAATGGTTCACCATATATATCTAAAATCATGGAACATTATATGCAATGGGAAGAAACTAGGTGAAGTAAGGTGAAGGATGAAGGATTCCTGTTATCATCACTAGAAATGTTAGCTTTAGCAATAGAAGAAGAGAAATTAAAGGAAATAGAATAGGCAATGAGGAAAATGTTCTCACTCAATGCAGATAATATGATGGTATGTTTAGATAAATATACTAAAGAATAAAGTATAAAATATATAAATATATAAAGTATAAATATATTAAAGAATAAAATATACTAAAGAATAAAATTAAAGAAACAACTAAAAAATTACTTGACACAATTCACAATTTTAGCAATGTTTCAGTATGTAAAATAAATCACAAAAATCATTAGCATTTCTATATATTATCAACAAAGCACAATAGCAAGAAATAGAGATAAATTCCATTCAAATAACTATAGACAACACAAAATATTTGGGACTTCATTTGCCAAGACAACTCAGGAAATATATAAATAAAATTAAAATAACTTTTCACATAAATGAAGTCAGATCTAAACAACTACTGACATAATAAAATAAAAATGAAAATTTTACCTAAATTAATTTACTTACAAATTAAATTACCTAAAAAACTATCTTATGGAGCTAGAAGAAATAATAATAAAATGTATCTAGAATCACAAAAGATCAAGAATATCAAGGGAAATAATTTAAAAAATGCAAAGGAAGGCAGTCTCACTATACCATATCTAATATATTATAAAGTAATGGTTGTCAAAATTATTTGTCACTGTCTAAGAAAAAGAGTAAAGGATCAGTGGAAGAGGTTAGGTTCACAAGTCATAGAAAGAAATTGATAATCTGTTTGATAAATCCACAGACTCTAGCTTCTGTATTGAAAAATCATTATTTGACAAAAACTTCTGTGAAAAGTGGAAAATAATATGGCAGAAACTAGCCATGGACCAACATCTCACACTCTATAAAAGGATACATTTGAAATGGGTACATGAATTGGACATACCATAAGTCAATTAGAAAAAGCAAGAAATTATTTACCTGTCAGATCTATGGAGAAAAACAGAATTTACAGTCAAAGAAAAAATAGAGAACATTATGAGATGGAAAATGGAAAAGAATGATTATATTAAAATGAAAAGATTTTATACAAACAAAACCAATGCAACAAAGATTAGAAGTAAAGCAGGGAGGGGTGGCTAGGTGGCACAGTGAATAGAGCACTGGCCTTGGAGTCTGGAGTACCTGAGTTCAAATCCGACCTCAGACACTTAATAATTACCTAGCCGTGTGGCCTTGGGCAAGCCACTTAACCCCATTGCCTTGAAAAAAAAAAGAAGGAAAGCAGGGAGGTGGAAAACAATTTTTACAGTCAGTGTTTCTGATAAAGACATTATTTCTAATATATAGAGAAGTGAATCAACTTTATAAAAAATACATGTCATTCCCAATTGATAAATGACAAAAAATATGAACAGGCAGTGTTCAGATGAAGAAATTAAAGCTATCTATAGTCATATGAAAAAAATACTCTAAGTTACTGTTAATTAGAGAAAAGCAAATTAACAACTCTGAGATCACCTCACACCTATGATAAATGTTGAAGGATATATAGAAAAGCTGGGACACTAATGTATTGTTGGTGAAGTTGTGAATTGATCCAACCGTTCTGGAGAGGATTATGGGATTATGGGATAATGCCTAAAGGGCAATAAAACTATACATACCTTTTGATCCAACAATAGCTAGTGGTGAGATCACAAAAATGGGGAAAAGACCTACATGTACAAGAATATTCACAACAACTTTTTCTTGTAGCAGTAAACTTAAATTGAGGGGATGCCCATCAGTTGGAGAATGATCGAACAAGTTGTGGTATATGAATACAATGGAATATTATTGCTCTCTAAGGAATGATGAGTAAATAGATTTATTAAAAACCTGGGAAGATACATGACCTGATACTGAACTAAGGGAATCATGTAAACTTTATTCACAACATTGTGTGATGATCAATTATTATAGACTTAGCTCTTCTCAGCAATACAGCTATTGTACACAATTCTAAAAGACCTATGATGAAAAATATCATCTACATCCAGAGAAAGAACTATGGAATCTCAATGCATATCAAAACATACTATTTTTACTTTTTAATTTTTTCCCTTATCATGGTTATTCCCTTATTGTTCACAGCATGTCTCATATAGAAATATGAGTAACACAATTGTACATGTATTATCCTTAGCAGATTACTTGTCTTAGAGTGGGGGAAGGAAAGATTTGAGTGAAGAAACTTTACAAAAATTAATGTTGAAAATTATCTTTCCATTAATTGGAAAAGTATATAAATAAATTTATAAAAAGAGCAACAAATAGCATTTTCCCATATTAAAAATTAAAGAGTTTTACCTCATTAAATACTTTATAATTAGTCTCTCATATTTATTCTGATTTTTATCAGTCAAATTTTTTCTTCAACTTTGGTCTTTTCCTTAAGATTAATTGAAAATCTTTAAATTCATTAAATATCCATTTTTCCCTCATGAAAATACCCTCAGCTTTGCTGGGGTGGTACTTCTGGATGCATACCTAGCTCTTATGCTTTTCAGAGTATTATATCCCATGCCTTTTGTTCTTTTAAGGTATAATTCGCTAAATGTTGTGCTATTCTGAGTGTAATTCTATAATATTTCAATTGTATCTTTCTAGTTATTTCTACTATTTTCTCCTGTACATGGGAGCTTTAAAACTTAGCTATAATGTTCCTGTGAGTTTTCATTTTAGGATCTTCTTCAAGTGCTCATTGTTGGATTATTTTTTTTCAATTTTTCTTTATGTTCTCAACCTAAAACTTCTGAGCATTTTTTATTAATCATTTTTGGAAGCACAGTGTCAACACTTTTCATATCAGTTATTTTTAATGAGATATTTTTGTATGTTCCCTTTTATTTTTTTCATTTTTCATTGTTCTTGATATCTTATAAAGTTACTGACTTCTCCTTGCCTAATTCTATAAGATTTTGAATTTATTCTTATAATTGGCTAATTTTCTTTTCATAATTATCTTGATTTTCTGACACTACTCTTGTTTTTACCTTAATTTTCCTCAACTTCCTTATGTGATTTTAAATGTCCTTTTTAAAGCTCTTCCAAGAACTCATTTTGGGCCTGTGACCATTTTACATTTTTCATTGAAGCTTTACAAGTTACTGTTTTAACTTTTTGTTTTTCTTCTGAGTTTGAACCCTGATCTTCTCTATCTCCAGAGTATCACTGAATATTCCAGTTCTTTTTCTGTTTACTCATTTTAATGACATTTCTTTGGTGTTAACTTTATATTAGTATAGGAGATAATGCCTCAGCCTTCACATTTTTTGTGCTATTGTTTTCTGAGCTCTATCTTGGGGCCTTTGGTTCTTCCATGTAATCCCAGACCAGGTGTGGTTACTGATACTCCAGTTCAAGCCTTTTGTCTACAAGTACCCTCAGATACTTCTCTCTATCCCTCAACATTATTGCCATATTTAATGCTATTACTCTTCATAGTTTTTCCAGTGCCCATAAATGTGAACTGCATCACTCTACTCTGGAATCAAAACAAAGAACTTCATTTTCCTGCAAGACTCCATAAGCAACAGGGTCCCTACCCCTCTGCCATCACACTCACAGTGTCCACTTTTCCTTACCTGCAGATGCAACCTGGGACTACATCTGGTCAAGACATTTACACCCAACACCAGTTAAAGGGGTACCCCACTAAACAATCTTCTCTGGAGCAGCTTCCTGACCCCTAAACTATGGGGCAAAAGTTCCCAAAGTTAAGGCTGCCACAAGGGCTTGTTATATGTTGACTGAAAGATATCTGGCCTGACCAGACCGCCACCCTGGGAGGTCAGATGTTTCCTAACATCCTCTCAAGTTATCATAAAGGAGACAACTGCTTTACTCTGACTTTTTCAAATTTTCTGCCATTTTAAAATTCCTTTTGAGATATTAAGTTATGGGAGCAGGATTTGGGAGAACCATGTAATTTCTTACCTTATTTCATCATCTTCCCACAATTCCCTCAGGAACTCCTGAACTTTACTTTTTATTTTGATTTAACTGTTTTTGTTGGCTTATTAAATCATAATAAACATTTAAATTTCCTCAGATAAATAATAATGCAGTCCACCTTTGTCCTAAATTGTCTCAGAGAGTTTTCCTATCACTCACTATATTCCACTTTTAAAATTCTTTCTTTCTTTGTTGGCTCATTCTCCAATTCTCACTAAAAATTCAGGCTCTATGTTTATATAGAATTTCTTCCAGATCAGAATGTTGCTACTGGCACCTTTGAAATTTCAGTTCTTGTTCACATTGGAATAGATTTTCAGGTTTAAGCTTTGAAGAACAACAAAGTACATGTTTCATATTATGAGATATTTTAAATGTTACATTTTCTTCATTACATTTGAATTAGTACTTGTCATTTTAATTTTCCTTTTTTGTTGTTTTTATTTTAATTTTACTTTTTTAAATTTGATTTATTTAAGGCAATTGGATTAAGTGATTTGCCCAAGATCACACAGCTAAGGAACTCAGGTCCTCCTGACTCCAGGCCCTGTGCTTTATCCACTGCACCACCTAGTTTTTCCTAAGATTATTTTTTGTGAGGTAAATGCATTGGAAAAACAAAAGAAATGAACATCAAATATGGCACAATTAAATTCAGTTCAAATCAAGAAACATGTATTAAATAGCTAATGAGCAGAAAACACTATGGTTTGTAATCCATTGAGTT
Source organism: Macrotis lagotis (assembly GCF_037893015.1). Lineage (NCBI taxonomy): Eukaryota > Metazoa > Chordata > Mammalia > Peramelemorphia > Peramelidae > Macrotis > Macrotis lagotis. The sequence goes on along the minus strand of NC_133665.1, from coordinate 162,270,244 downwards.
AGTTTATCAGTATATATATTTTTGCATAAGTGCTGCAGATAGACAATGAACTTGGCTTAGAAATGAGTAAGAGGATTTAAGGATGAAGCAAATTTAGAAAACTGTTTAGGACTTTCAGTGATCCCAAACTACTTGTTGCTGTAAAAAATCTATTATTTTAATACTAATTTTATTCCAGTGATTCTATGTCAACTTGAGTCATGGAATACTATATGTTAAGGAAACTAAATTGCAGTTGACCCAAAGGAAATGGGAAGATCCAGGACAGGGATTAAATATTGCTCTGGTTATAAATTGTGATAGTTTTCTAATAGAACCTCAATGGAGAGGTCATTAAGAGAAGACTGGGTCTTCCAGCCAAGCTGACAGAGAAATATCAGGCACTGTCCTAAGGTCTCCTGGCTTTCCCTCAGAACTAATATGAATCAAGCCTCTTAACAGAATTCAAATTCACAAAATCCAGATAGAGCAAAGGAGAACATCTACCAACAAGGTTTGTCTCAGGGGAATGTGGGTGAGCTGGGGGCAGAAAGCAAAGAGCCAATGGGGGCAGGGTGAGATCCAGGCCTAACCTCAGAGAATCCACAGAAGCTTTTGGCTTTGTAAGTGGGCAGGAGAACTTCAATGAGATTGGAGGGAGGGAGAGTTCCAGTTCAATGAGCAGGAGAGCTCCAGCACAGCTGCTAGACATCATTCCTGTCAGCTCCACTCTCCTTGAAGACAAGGACAGCATGGCCCATATTTTTGACAGAGTCCATGAATTGAGTCCCGCCCCCCCCACCATCCCTGTGAAAGAAAAGGACTCTTCCTAGAACAAACACAATAACAATCTTCCCTGCCCATTTCCCCCTCCAGGCTCAGGTGTGGACAGCAGATCACTCTCAGTACTGAATAAAGATTAACTTTATAGCCCAAAGGTCCAGCACTCATTGTTCAAGGCACATTTTAAGAAGATATAGTCTATTTCAACAGCTCCTTTTCTGAGATAAAGGTTACTCCCCAGAAGCAAAACAATATTCTGCTCCAACCTTTTACCTTTTACCTTTACACTCTCTGTGCTTCAAATGAGTTTCTTGTAAGCAGCATATTGTTCAGACCCTGCTGCTCTGCTCTCCATCCCCCCACCCCTAAGGCCTAGGGAGTGGGCCACAAATCAAATTCACAGAGAATCCAGAGAAAATCTGTAGCCCCCAGTACTGGCCAGTACACTTGGAGTTACTAAGCCCACTGAGCAAAGCCTCTAGGGTTTACAAAACCTAAGGTTGGTGAATGCCCCTCCCCCAACACAAGATCTTAGGAAAATGAAGAAAGGCTATTGAAAAAGGGGGTCCATTGAAAGCTTCCTTGAAGTTAACCCAAGCTTAACACAGAGATTGCTAGAATTTCTGAGGTGAATGTGAATTGGTCTCCAGCCCAGAAAGACTTCTTAGAAGAAATCAGGAAGGAGTTTAAAAATCAGTTGGAAAAATTGGGAAAAGAAACCCAAGAGAAAATTAACACATTGCAAGAGAAAATTAACACCTTGCAACAAGGAAAAAAAAACCCTTGGAAAATATAGTTGGAAAAGTGCAAAAAAGAAAATAATTCTCTAAAAATCACAATTGGGCAAATGGAAAACTCCTTCAAAAATAGAAATGACCAATTGGGAAAGGAGTTGCAAAAGATAAATGAAGAATATTCTTCTCTGAAAAAAATGGAATCCATAGAAACTAATGACTTCATGAGACAACAAGAATCTGTTAAACAAAACAAAAAAAATTGAAAAAAATAGAAGAAAACATAAAATGCCTCATCTGCAAAACTACTGACCAAGCGAATAGATCTGGAAGAGACAACTTAAGAATTATTGGGCTTCCTGAACACATTGAGGGGAACAAAAGCCTGGACTCTATATTTCAGGATCTTTTAAAGGAAAATTGCCCTGATATCATGGAACCAGAGGGCAAAATACTTGAAAGAATATATCAATCCCCTCCTGAAAGTGATCTCAAAATGAAAACATCAAGGAATATTATGGAAAAATTCCAGAACAATCAGATAAAAGAGAAAATTCTGCAAGCAGGAGAAAGAAATAATTTAGATACCGAGGAGCCACAATAAGGATTACATAGGACCTGGCTGAATCAACATTTAGGGATCAGAGGACCTGGAATATGATATTCAGAAGAGCAAGAGAACTTGGAATGCAGCCAAGAATTCATTATCCTGAAAATATGAGCCTTCTCTTCCAGGGGGAAAAAGATGGGCATTTAACAAAATAGGAGACTTCCAACTTTTCCTGATGAAAAGATCAGAGCTAAATAAAAAATTTGGATTTCAAGCAGGAGACTCAAGAGATACACAAAAAGATAAAAAAGGGAAAAGAAAAAATAAGTTATCCAATAACTATATTGGCTATATCCCAACCTGGGAGAAAGATTCTCATAACTCTTGAGAATCGTAACTCTATTAGCGCAAATATACTTAGAAAGAAGTAATGGACACTCATGATATCTCTGTGACTCAGATAGAATGATTTAAAAACATTTATCTCCTTAAAAGGGGGGGACAGTAAAGAGATAGGAGGATGGAGGACACTGAATGGAGTAAATCACATTACATGAAGAGGTCCAAAGGATCTATTGCAATAGAGGGGAAGAAGGGAGGACTTAAGAACCACCTATAGCTGCGTGGCCTTGGGCAAGCCACTTAAGGCCATCTGCCTAGCAAAAACCTAAAAAAAAAAAGAACCACCTGACTCTTACTCTTATCAGATTTGGCTCAAAGAAGGGTTAACATACACATTTAAATTAAGTTAAATTAAGAAACTTATCTTAAGGGGAGAATGGGGAAAAGTGAAAAAAGGGGGAAATACAAATGAAGATAGCATGGAGGGCAATAGTTAATAATTAAAACTTCTTATGTGAATGGGATGAACTCTCCCATAAAATGCAAGCGAATAGCAGAGTGGATTAAAGACTAGAATCCTACAATATGCTGCTTACGAAAAACTCATTTGAAGCACAGAGAGACTGAAGGTAAAAGGTTGGATCAGAATTATTTTGCTTCAGGGATAGTAATCTTTAACTCAGACAAAGCAGGTGCTAAAATAGATCTCATTAAAAGAGGATAAGGAAGGAAACTAAATCCTCTAAAAAGGTACCATAGACAATGAAGCAATTTCAATACTAAATATATATGCACTAAATGATCTAGCATCCAGATTCTTAGAGGAGAAGCTGAATGAGTTGCAGGAAGACACAAACCACAAACAGCAAAACTCTACTGGTGGGAATTCTCAACTCCCCTTTCTCAGATTTAAATAAATCTAACAATAAAATAAACAAGAAGGAATTTAAGGAGGTAAATAGAATGTTAGAAAACCAACCATGATAGACCTTTGGAGAAAATTGAGTGGGTCTAGAAAGGAATATACCTTTTTTCTGCAGGACATGGCATTTACACAAAAAATGTGTACTAGGACATAAAAACCTTTAAATCAAATGCAGAAAGGCATAACTAGTGAACACTTCTTCAGATTATAATGCAATAAAAATCACATGCAATAATGGGCCATAGAGAGATAGTCCTAAAACTATTAGAAACTAAATAACCTCATTTTAAAGAATGAATGGATCAAACAACAAATTATAGAGAAAATTAATGATTTTATCCTAGATAGTGACAATAACAAGATAACAAACCAAAATTTATGGGATGCATCCAAGGCAGTTATTAGGGGATATAGTATATCTTTAACTGCTTATATGAATGAAATAGAGAAAGAAGAAATCAACGAACTAAGCATGAAACTAAAAAAAATTAGAGAAAGAGCAAGTCAAAAACCTCCATTTAAATACCAAATTAAAAATTCTAAAAATTAAAGGAGAAATTAATAAAATCAAAAACAAGAAAAATATTGAACTAATTAAAACAAGAGTTGCTTTTATGAAAAAAATAAAATTGATAAACCTCTGATCAATTTGATGTAAAAAAAGAAAGAAGAAAGCCAAATTGCTAGTATCATTAATGAAAAAAGTGAACTCACCACCAATGAGGAGGAAATTAAAATAATAATTCAGAATTCTTTTGCTCAACTGTATGCCAATAAACTTGATAATCTAAGTGAAATGGTTGAATATTTATGAAAATATAAGTTTCCCAGGTTAAATGAGAAGGAAATTAAATACCTAAAGAAATTAAATACCTTAAGTACCCTATCTCAGAAAAGGAAATTCAACAAGCTCTCATGAAACTCCATAAGAAAATATTTCTAGGGCCAGATGGATTCACAAGTGAATCCTATCAAGCATTTAAGGAACAATTGGTTCCAATTCTATATAAACTCTTTGGAAAAATAGGTGATGATGGAACTCTGCCTAACTCCTTCTATGATACCATTATGGTGCAGATACCTAAACCAGGAAGAGTCAAAACAGAGAAAGTTATACACCAATTTCACTAATGAATATGGATGCAAAAAAATTAAATAATGTTTTAGCAAAGTGATTGCAACAAGTTATCACAAGGATAACACACTTTGACCAAGCAAGATTTATCCCAAGAATGCAAGGTTGGTTCAATATTAAGAAAACTGTTAGTATAATTGACTATATCAATAACAAAGCCAACAGAAACCATATGATTATCTCAATAGATGCTGAAAAAGCCTTTGAAAAAATATAGCACTCATTCCTACTAAAAATACCAGAGAGCATAGGATTCCTTAGAATGATAAGCAGTATCTATCTGAAACCATCAACATGCATTATATGCATGGAAATAAGATAGAAGCATTCCCAATAGGATAGGGGTGAAATAAGGATACCAGTTATCACCTCTACTATTCAGTATTATATTAGAAACATTAGTTTCAGCAATAAAAGAAGAAAAAGAAATTAAAGGAATTAGAATTGAGAAGAAACAAAACTCTCACTCTTTGCAGATGACATGATGGTATACCTAGAAAATCCTTAAAAATCATCTAAAAAACTACTAGGAAGAAATATCAACTTTGGTAAAGTCACAGGACATAAAATAAACCCACATAAATCTTCAGAATTTCTATATATTACTAGCAAGAAACAGCAACAAGACCTAGAAAGAGAAATTTCATTTAACGTAATTTCAGACAGTATAAAATACTTGGGAGTCTACTTGCCAAGGCAGACTCAGAAACACTATGAAAACAACTATAAAACACTTTTCACATAGATAAAATTAGATTTAAATAACTGGGGAAAATATCGACTACTCATGGAAAGACAGAGCTAATATAATAAAAAATGACAATTCTACCTAAATTAAACTATTTATTTAGGTCCTTACCAATCAAACTTCCAAAAAATTACTTTAATGAGCTAGAAAAAAATTGTAATTAAATCCAAATGGAGAAACAAAAAGTCAAGAATAACCAGGGAGTTAATGAAAAAAAGTGCAAAAGAAGCTGACTTAGCCTTATCAGATCTAAAATTATATTATAAAGCATCAGTCATCAAAACTGACTGGTAGTGGCTAAGAAATAGTGTGGTTCATCAGTGGAATGGATGAGCTGCAAAAGAGACAGCAGGAAATGATTATAGTAATCTGCTGTTTGATAAGCCCAAAGTGTTAATCTTCTAGGAAAATTGGAGGTTAGTATGGCAGAAACTTAGATTAGATGAACATCTCACACCCTATACCAAGATGAGATCAAAATAGGTACAGGATTTAGTCATAAAGGACAATATTATAAGCAAACTAGGAAATCAAGGAAGAGTTTATCTGTCAGATCTATGGAAAAGAAAGTGGTTTATAACCAAAGAAGAGATGGAAAACACCATTAAAAAATTAGATAATTTTGATTACATTAAATTAAAAAAAAACTTTTGCACAAACAAGACCACTGTAACCAAGATCAAAAGAAATGTAGTAAACTGTGAAACAATTTTTACAACTAGTATTTCTGACAAAAGGCTCATTTCTAAAATAATACAGCAAACTGAGTCAAATTTTAAAAAAAACAAAAACAAGCCATTGACAAATGGTCAAAAGAATATGCAAAGGCAATTTACAAAAGAAGAAATCAAAGTTATCCATAGTCATTTGAAAAATTGCTGTAAGTCATTATTGATTAGAGAAATGCAAATAAAAGTAGCTTTGAGGTACCATCTCACACATATTAGATTGGCCAATATGACCAGAAAGGACAATGTTCAGTGCTAGAAGGGATGTGGGAAATCTGGGACATTAATACATTGTTGGTGGAGCTGTGAACTCATCCAAACTTTCTGGAGAGCAATCTGGAATTACTCCCAAAAGGGCACTACCACTACTGGGTCTATACCCTGAAGGGTAAAAACAGCACTTGCACAAAAATATTTATAGCAGCCCCTGTTTGTGGTAGCAAAGAACTGGAAATCAAGTTAATGTCCATCAACTGGGGATGGGCTGAACAAACTGTGTTATATGCATGTTAGGGAACACTATTGTTCTATTAGAAACCAAGAGGGATGGGATTTCAGAGAAGCCTGGAAAGATTTGCATGAACTGATTTTGAGTGAGATCAGCAGAACCAGAAGAACATAGCTCACCCTAACAATAACATGGGGGTGAAGATCAACCTTAACGCACTTGCTCATTCCATCAATGCAATAATAAGGGACAATTTTAGAGTACCTGCAATGGAGAATACCACCTATATCCAGAGAGAGAACTGTGGAGTTTAAAGAAAGTCCAAAGTCTATTATATTTTTTTTAAAAAACTGTGTTCTGTACAACATAATTTTGCTACCTCTATTATTTTATTTTCTCCTCAAGAATAAGATTTCTCTCTCAACACATTTAATTTCGATCAATGTATAGCATGGAAACAATGTAAGGATTATCAGACTGCCTTCTGTGGGGGAATTGGGGGAGGGAAGGGAAGGGAGGGTGGGAGAAAAATTGTAAAATTGAAAACCTTACAAAAAATGATAGGTAGAAACTACTATTATATATAATTGGAAAACTAATAAAATATTTAAAGAATCAAAAAAAAGAGAAGATTGGTCATTTGTTAACAGGATTAATTTTTGATTATAGGAACCAGATAAAAAAAATTCTCCAAAACCCAGGCAGTCTTTTCCCTTTGTCTTTGTATGCATATGTTTGAATATAGTGACTGAAACATAGTAGGAGCTTTATAAATTCTTATTGTTTGACTGGTAGAGTTGCAGAAAGGGAGCAAAAGTTGCCAAGGATCATGCAGTGTTTCAACCTTCTATCAGCATTAATTTACCTGTTTGTACTCCAAATGTGAGATCTTTATTTGCCTGCTAATGTGTTGCTATGTTAAGAATGGAATTATATTGGTATTGGCATTCTTACTGTAAATTAAATCTGAAGGCACAGAGAAATAGATAGCTCACAGAGTCTTCTCAGAAGGAACCACCACAAAGATAATTGCATCTCACATGCGAGCATCTGCTGCTGAGGATGAAGAAATAGGGAAATTCTAAAAAAGAAATTGACAAGATTTTCCCAATTGACTGAACATACAACCTGATATTAGGTGATTTCCATGTGAAGGGAGACTTGAGGAATGATGGCAAAAAATGTGTTGGGAATTGTGGCTTACAATTAAGAGATGAAAAGGACAAAAAGCTGTATCTTGCTCAGAGCCCTCATGCATATTTATCATGAATTCTTTTCTCAAGAAGAAAGTTGAGAAGGTGCTAAACATTGTAAGGAGCAAGGAAAAGAATACTGAAAAAAAATTGACTATATCTTAATGACAGGAAAAGACTGGTTGCTGAAGTGGGAGTCAGTTCTAAATTAGATGTCTATGTGCATGCAAGCAGTCTATCAATTAGTTAGAACTAAAGTCAAATTTAATACTGGGCTAGATTATTTCAAATCTCAAGGAGCAGAGTCATAGCTTCAACCATGGATGCTACCCCCAGAAGCAAAGGGGATAGAGGCATATTAGAAGTGGTGACAATACAATCAGGTAGCATTATATTCCTTGCTTCTTATTTTCAATTCGTTGAGTTTTTTGTTAATAATCAAACTAATTTATTTGATCCCTTATAATAACTTCTAAATCAAGGATTATTAACATTTTTTATGCTATGGACCCTCTTGGAAATCTGGGGAAGCCTAGGATCTGTTCTCAGAATGACATGTTTTAATGAATAAAAATAAAATAGGCAGGATTAAAAGGAAACCAATTGTATTGACATAATGTTATTAAAAATACTTTAAAACCAAGTTAATGGACTCCAGGTTAAAAAACTCTCATCTACATCATAGTGATTATTTTTTTACTTCATTTTTTAGAATATGTAGATATGTCATATATTTTGCTTATATGTATACATATATACAAATATGTTTACATTTAGTTGTATCATTGATAATCTGTGACTTATTCACTTGAATAACATAAGATTTTTTGTCAGTTTTATGATTTTAAAACTAGATCTTATTGAATAACAAAATTAATAAATTCCTTCATCATTCTTTTTATCTTTACTTACATAACAATAGTTTTTAATTGATTCTTTATTAAAATAATGTACTTGGTTGTATGAGATATACTTTTTTTAATTAATTAAAGATTTAATTTATTTTGAGTTTTACAATTTTCCCCGAATCTTACTTCCCTCCCCCCCACCCCACCCCCACTGAAAGCAATCTGTCAGTCTTTACATTGTTTCCATGTTGTACATAGATCAAAATTGAGTGTGATGAGAGAGAAATCATATCCTTAAGGAAGAAACATAAAGTATTAGAGATAACAAGATCGGACAATAAGATATCAGGTTTTTTCCTAAATTAAAGGGAATAATCCTTGAACTTTGTTCAAACTCCATGGCTCTTTATCTGGATACAGATGGTATTCTTAATTGCAGAAAATTCTCCAAATTGTCCCCGATTGTTGCACTGATGGAATGAGCAAGTCCATCAAGGTTGATCATCACCCCATGTTGCTGTTAGGGTGTACCGTGCTTTTCTGGTTCTGCTCATCTCGCTCAGCATCAGTTCATGCAGAACCCTCTAGGCTTCCCTGAATTCCCATCCCTCCTAGTTTGTAATAGAACAATAGTGTTCCAAGACCATATCAGATACCTTTAATCAAGAATCAAAATTAAAAAATAAAACTTATGGGGTTTCTAGGTGGCACAGTGGATAGAGCACCAGCCCTGGAGTCCAGAGTACCTAAGTGCAAATCTGGTCTCAGACACTTAATAATTACTTAGTTGTGTGGCCTTGGGCAAGCCACTTAAACACATTGCCTTGCAAAAAAAAATAATTTAAAAAAATAAAACTTATGCTAGGTAAGCTTTGATATGCCCTAAACACTGAGAGTTCATATGAAGGGTTGATCTTGGGATCTGAATTAAAATGTGCTACATCTCACATAATCTGGAAAATAAACTTTGCCAAAAGTAGTTTAGTACTATCTAGAACAATTTACTCCCTCTCTGCTAAGTTATTTAGGAGGTGATGTGGAAGACCTAGAAACAATCTGTGGTTACTATGATTTAGGCTTTAGTGAATGGGTTCCTAATCTTTCCTTTTAAATGAACATCAGGCTAGTGAATCCTATGCACTCCTTCTCAGCATAATGTTTTTAAATGCATAAAATAAAAAGACATTATTACAAAAGCAATGGTTATTTAAATTTTTTTAAAAATTCCACAGACTAAGCTTATGAAGCCTTATTCTACTGAACCATTAGACTACTACCAAAGTCATTCTGATTTAATGCTTAATCAACCAATGAGAGGAAATAGTGTTTCTGTCTGTATTCATTGTGCTTCAGCATTCTTCATGGTCCCTCTGTCACTGACTTATCAAGCTGCCAATCAATATGAAGTCAGGTAATGATGGTTTAACAACCAGTAGCATTGATGGATAGAGGGAGAGGTTAACTGAGAAATTTAGACAAGTCACTTAACCTCTGTTTGCCTCATTTCTTTCAAAAGGAAAATGAAGATAGGAGCATCACCCACCTTGCAGGGTTGTTGATTGTATTAAACAACATTTGTAAAATGCTAAGTACAGTACTCATAGTAGTATTATACAAATACTCATTCCCTTCCCTCTATTCATATTAATGAACTCCTTTACCATCTTGGAGACACAGTTTTAAAAATGTACATAATCTTATTTTTGGTAGAAAACTAATTCTTGAATTGATTCTATGAAAATGAATTAATGCAAGAGATTATATTAAGGGAATTGCCAGATATAAATTGTAATAAGAATTGTCAGATCAGATATCAAAAAGATGTTTCACCAGAAAAGGAGATAAACCCTCATGTCTCAAAAGTAGGAAAGCTCACAATGTGCATGATCTTCACATAATGATATAAAACTTAGAAGAAAGGATAGAGGAATTCTAGACTCTCCATGGTAGATTTTTGAGAGGGCATGGATAAGAATTGCATTGAACCAGAAAGCATAGATAGATTATATTCTGCACCATTGAAAGGAGTACAAACATTGATGAAATTCCATATTTATTGACTAATTGAAAAAATATTGAAAGGGGTATGTGGTATGAACATAAATTAAATGTTTGAAGTAATCTAAGCTTCTCATATATTTCAATGAAATGCTTATCTTAGGAAATAGGTGACCCATAATTTGAATGTAGACATTGTTTTGACCACAACAGTATACCCACACTATACCCACAGAGTGCCAAAGATATAAGTCAATAGGAATTTAAGTGTCCCTAAGCTTGGAGTTGAATGGAAACCATGAGAAAGCAGAAGTTTCAGAGATTCTATACTAGATATGTCTCACATGAGAGAAAGGTGGGCACTATTTACTGAGATCACAGGGACTTGCAATTCTCTAGCTAAGTCTGCTTTGAGTTCATAGCTTTGTTGATTTTCCAAGGGAATGATATGAGGAACCTATTATATATGGAAGACTTTCATAACATCTAGAACCATGCCAAATTTAAATTTACTGCCTCAGGAGCTAATGGGTTTCCTATTGATAGAGGTCTAAAGAAAAATTTTGAAACACCATTTGTCATATTTTTTTTCCCTCAGGATGTTGCTCTCATAATATTCTAACCTTTCACCAATTCCCAAAGTCTCTTCAACCCCACTCTACCTTTCTAGCATGTCATTAGTATTGTCTGGAAATACAAGCCCAACTTAAATGAATCTTTATCCCAGAAACTCTTCCATATTAAACTATCTCTGATACCAAAGTGGGATTTTGTTGGTTACTTCCCCACACCTTTTTTTAGAAAGATTTTCTAGGGACATAGTTGAAATAAATGGGAGAAATGAAATTTTCAAATTGAGCTCTCTTTCATTTTTCTGAAAATTGTCTGTTATTCATGAATGAATGTAATATCATTTTTATGAGAGTCTACTTTGGGAAGAAAAATAATGAATGACTAAAGAATTCCTGGGGCAGTTTGGGAGAATAAGAATCTTATCTTCCCCTCAAGTAGAGTCCAGAAATTAATTCTGGATCCTTCTAGTGTGCATTTTATATTGAAAGTTCCTACAAAGGTTCTTGTCACTACAGACATTGCTTCACACAGTTGCTATGCTTGGGTCATGGTCACTATATGCTCTTGATTTTTTGTGAAGCACAGTGAAAATATCTTATGAAGGAAATCCAGAGAAAAGAAACTGGGATGATGCAAAAAGCCTTGGAATCATGTCACAGGAGTATTACTGAAATAAACTTTGGGTATGGAGTCTGGAGGAGAGCAGACCTTGACTATACATTATTATATTCATGTAATTGAAGGACTGTCATGTGAAAGAAGAATTGAACTTGTGTTGATTCCCAAATGTCAGAAGAAGTAGCAAAAAGACAAATTTAGGTTCAATATTAACAAAAAGAAAATATTCCTAAAAATTCAAACTCTTTGAAAGCATGTGAGGCTCCCCAGGGAAACTTTGGATTTCTCCTCATTGGAGGCTTTCGAGCAAAAGTTGACTGGACAATCACTCATTGAATATATTCTAGTAGGGATTCCTATCTCATAGGGAGCTTATTTTGCTATAATCCTTTGTCATATAATGAAATCTGAATTTGGAATGAAAAAATTAATGATAGAATTCTGACTCAGATATATACAACCTATGGGTCCTTTTACAAGTTAATCCCCTCCTCTAAGTCTCAGTTTTCACATCTGTAAAATGATTCATTTTTGCCCTAGCTGATATCTAGGAACACTTAAAACAGGACTATTGGATTATTGCTTTAAATTATGGAAGGTTCACTTGAAATTACATAGATTTTTCTTTAAGTTTAGACTCAATTTGGTGGGATCCAATTTCCACTTAAGGTCAATTCTATGAGATTTGGGACTTGGTCTTATATTCCTTCATTCACCAATGTATTTAATTAAGCACAGTCATTCCAACATAGAAGGTATAAAAATATTGATCTAGTTTTCTATAAATTTATTTTCTATCCAAATCCTGTGAGCCATTCATGATATCAGAAACAATGTGCTCGAGAAGTCTTCTTCATTTCTATTTCATAGTAAGAATCTGTCCACATTTAGAAGACTGACAGAACAAAATAACAATGCTCATTCTATATAGAGATTTATGATCTGCAAATCAGTTTGTTTCATATTAGCCCCAAGCTGATAAGAAAAGTATTATGATCCATAATTAGAGAGAGGAAAACTAAGGCATACCTAGAACAGAAAGCCCAAATGTGTCATTGCTGTAGAGTATATTAGTGTCAAAGCTGTAACTGAAACCTGATTCAGTCTACAATGGTTTTTCTCTTTCCACTGAATCATGCTACCTCTTTGTTTGATTTGAAAACTTGGGTAAGTTTTACTCTAAGATGATTTATTAGCCTATGGAATCATAAATTCAGAAGTAGGAGGGACCTAAAATATTTCTAAGCCTAATACTCTGATTTCAGAGATGAGAAGACACATGTAGAAAAGTTTCATGTCTTGTCAATTGTCACAGAGGCATTAGGTACAACTGAAATCTGAACTCACGTCTTCTGGTTCGATATCCAATGTTTTTCCTACCCTCAATCCCTCCAAAAATTTTTGACCTATATGATCATGCAGGAGAATTGTTTCTTGTTAGTTTTCTGTAATACTTTTTTGAGGTGGGCCGAAAAGGTGAGATTGTGGGTAGGATGAGCAGTCTATCACCCCCTTTAAGTCAACTGTAGGTCCCGGGTAGACTGGACAAGTGAACAAGGTCTCTTTATTCAGGGACAAACTTGTGTTTTCTAGTTCTCATAGAAAGAGCAATGTAACTAAGTAGTTATTTGTCTGGATCCCTACAGAAGAACAATGAAAATGAGAGAGTGTATCATAGAGGTTTTTACTAAGTGAGTGATGTACCTGAAGTTCAAAAAGCCTGGAATCTGACTTGCCTCTGAAACCAACTCGTCATGGGATCATGTTGCTTCTCTGGATCTCAGTTTCCTCAAGTGGAAAACGAGAGTTAATACAACCTAGACAACCTATCTTTCAGGGCTTTCCTGGGACCCAGATGAGACCATAGTGCTAGTAAAGTCCTAAAAAAAAATTAGCTCTTATGAAATTTGCCAAATCATCTAGGAGATGGGTAATTCTAGGAGAAAAATTCTGGTAAGAGACTTCACCTCTGAACCCATATATATATATATATATATATATATATATATATATATATACATATATATGTGTATATATATATATATACATATATATATGCATATATATACATATATGTGTGTGTGTATCTGTTGGGGTTTCACCTCTTTAGTTCTGTTGCTCTGTCTAGATAAAGCACATTAACCTGTATTCTTCATATTTCTTATATTTTACTCATGATAGAATCCACAAGGGTGAAATATGTAACTGAAAGTGCTTAGAGGTTTGGAAAAGTGAAAGATTGTTCTTCCTGGTTTTGAATAATTTTTAATGATATCCCGGCCCATTTTGTTCATTTTGGCTTTCAATTTCCTTTCTCTTTAATGAAGGAAAGCTTTTAAAGGACTAATTCAACTCTGATGAAATTAAGAGAAGCTGTTAAATTTCATATATTGAATATGTAAAAATCATATTAATGAAAAGAGTGATATGAACTTGTCTTAAACAAAATAGCAATATGGACTTGTCTATGTGTGATGAACTAGCTCAGCTCAATTTAAGGAATGATGTTGCTCATAGTTCATATAGATCAATGTTACATCCTAATAAAATAGAATCATCATTTCTATTTGCAGATGATTCCACAGTTTACAAAGGACTCTGGCATACATTTTCTTATTTGGCCTTCATAACCATACCCATCAGCAGCAATTATGGCACTCAGGATAAGTAGCAGCAAAGATATATCCCACTTTGAATCATTTTTCTGCTATTCATGATGTGGAAATAATGTAAAAAAAATAGCTAAGACAAATTCAGAGAACCAGGGCAATACTTCATTAATGGAGGGACTCACCAATAAGTGTGACTTAAAAATGATCTGGGTGTTTTCCATTTTAATGAGTTATTCTCCCTAAGTAGGTGCTAAGCTCCGGAGGGTCTCCCTGCTGCTAAATGAGCATATCTATTAAGTTTTGTGTCCTCTGATCTCCAGTCATCCTGATCCGTATCTTGTCACTGGACCTAGATGGCTCTGGGGGATACAATGAGGCCCATGACTGCACAGGTCCACTCTATCTCTCACTTGTATATTCATGGCATCATCGCCTCCCTGCTGCCATGGTCTTCTTCAAGAAGGAAGGGCAAACAACAACAAAAACAGCAACCATTTTTCTGGAGGAAAAACCCCAGGCTCTGCCTTCTGATTATAGACTTGAACCCAGGTCTTTCTGACTGCAAGGATGGTCCTCTTTTCACTATGCCTTGATAATTCTTATTCTAAGCACTGTCCTTTCTTCTTTTTTCTTTCCTCCAAACTCAGTTGTGGTGATATAGATATAGAAACTCTTGGATATAACATTGCAGATTCTTGGATATAGCATTGCACATTCACACCTGCTCTTGTCAAAGTTGTTCCTAGGCAAAGTTTCTGAACCTGAATATGGAAATTTTTAATGAAAATATTTTAATGAATTTCAATATAATCACTTTCCTTTGTATTACAAAGCAGTATTACTGCTATATTTTGTTCACTTAACCCAATTCTAAGAAGAGATCAAGGGGTTTGACTAGACTGCCAAAGGACTCCATAACACATCAAAAGGTTTAGAATCTGTTACAGCATTGCCTAAGTCATTTGAGAGGGAAGAAAAGAAGGGAAAGCCACAAATGTTTATAGAATGCCTACTATGTGTTTTACAAATTTTTAATTGGATCCTCACAATAACCCAGTGAGTTAAATGCTATGATTATCTCCATTTTACAGTTGAAACTAAGACAAACACATTAATTGATTTGCCTGAGATCACCCAGCTAGAAGCAACTGAGGCCTCATTTGAAATCAAGTGTTCTTGACTTGACCAAGTCCAGTGCTCTCTAACCATTATGCCAACCATCTAGAAGAGATAATACGTAATATATTATACATTTGTATTATATATATCAGAAACAGAATTTGAACTAAATCTTCTGAGGCTATCTCTTTACCCACCGTGCCACATCAAGTTTTTAATATACTCTTTATTCACAATGACTTGTTTCTCATGCCATTCTTTTTCAAGAATAATTGTACAGGAGGTCTAAGCCCTCAGCACACATTATGCTTCAAATAAATTCTTATTTGCTCTCTCCCTCCTTTCCATTTTACTTACTAGTCATCCTCTCTATTGTAAGAAGTGGAGATCTAACAGCTTCCATTAAGATTCTTCTTGAAATGGTGTCTTTATATAATAATAAGCAAGTCTCATAGAAAAGATATTAATCATGACTACACTAATCGAGGTAGTATCATCAAGATGCTGGAGCAAATATATTTAAATTACATCAAAAGAATCTGGAAGCTGGAACTCCCAGAGAGAGAGAGTACAATTAGAATTTTCCTTAAGACATCCTTAAGACAAAAGAGGCACAAAGATGCCTTACAAAACATTTTGTATACATTTTGCTTATGCTGCATATTTGGTCTGTTTGCTGAGCATAAATAGCAACTCAAAAAAGGCAGCTATTTAGGGAAAATAATAGGCATTAATTAAAATAGGCACAATGGGAAATGAAAGAACTCAGGTTTCTAAAAGTAGAGGATGGTGATTCAGTAAGAAATCACTCAGCCATTTTTAGTTTGCTTTCCTTCCCTTTTAATTGGTTGACACCATTGTCCTGACTGTTACCTATTCAGTCTGTCTAAACATGGCTTGGCTTCCAAGTCCTCTTGCACTTTGGATGGCTATTGAGCCTATTAGAAAAGTCCAGCTATTCTAGTGTATTATAGGCCAAAAGGAAATAAGGATGAACTGTTCTTACTATTGAAAAAGATAGAGGAACTACCAAAATTGCAAAATTGTAGAGCCCTTGAGCTCAAATTTGAGTAAACCGGCAATCATTACTTCTGCCCAGTTCTACTCTTCTCAAAGTTTGATGAAATACAACTGCTATTGGTAAGAAAGCTCTATCTATTGGCGGCTAGGTGGCGCAGTGGATAGAGCACTGGCCCTGGAGTCAGGAGTACCTGAGTTAAAATCTCCTCAGACACTTAATAATTCCCTAGCTGTGTGGCCTTGGGCAAGCCACTTAACCCCACTGGCTTGCAAAAACTAAAAAAGATAAAAAAGCTCTATCTTCACTATAACTTAATACAAGATACAAATGCTTATAAATAGGTCATTCCTGTGGAAAATAAGCAGGTTATAATTGTCATTAATTATATCTACATGGAATATAATTTTTATGCCATCTCAATACATCTTCTAAAACCTAGACTAAGGGTTAACATTGATTATCCTTCCTCCTAGTCTCTTTTATAAATGTCTCACATATTATACACAAAAGATCTATTGAAATTTTTTCATTAATAACAATAATACCAATGCTAATAATAATGTCTGCTGAACATTAAATATACAAGAATAAAAGCAGAAATGTGTCTTGTCTACTTCTAACTGAATTAATCTAGAAAGAGAAGATAATAGTAATGAAAACATATTTATATGATACTTTATGATGTACATGTCACTTTCTGTATGACAACTGTGAGAAGTGGCTCTTGCAAGAATCATTATCCCTATTTTATAGTTGAAAAGATTAATATTTTAAAAAAGTATTACAGGTCATCAAACTGAAATAGTAAACAAACCTTACATTGATTTAGAAAACCACAAATTAACATTATCTATTTTCTTTTATATTTTTATTAATTTTATTATACATTTCCCAGTTTTGCAAGGTCACAAAGCTATGTAATTATTAAGTGTCTGAGACTGGATTTAAATTCTGGTCCTCTTGACTCCAGGGCCAGTGCTCTATTCACTGTACCACCCAGCTGACCTATCCCTATTATGTTTTTTTTTTTAGGTTTTTGCTAGGCAGTGGGGTTAAGTGGCTTGCCCAAGGCCACACAGCTAGGTAATTATTAAGTGTCTGAGACCGGATTTAAACCCAGGTACTCCTGACTCCAAGGCCGGTGCTCTATCCACTACACCACCTAGCTGCCCCCCTATTATGTTTTAATCTGGATAGGCAACACTTGGGAGTTTTGTGAGGCAAGTTTGTCTTTCCTCTAACCCCTTCTTAAATTTGACACTTCTGACTGAGTCCAATGAACCCATTTTACAAATCAGAAAATAAGGTTGCACAGTGGGTAGAACAATGTTCCTGAATTCAAGAAAACATGAATTCAAATCTGATCTCAGACACTTCACTTTTGTGTGATCCTGGGCAAATCATTTAACCGATGCCTGCCTCAGTTTCCTCAACTGTTAAATTGGGATAATATCACCTATTTCCCAGGGTGGTTATAACCATATGAGATATTTGTAAGGGACTTAGCACAGTACACAGAATATAGTAGATGCAAAATAAATGCTTATTCCCTTCCCCCTTCCCAAGATCACACAGGCAATCTTCAAAAACAAGTTACCACATTTAATTTCACAATAGGCAGAATGCCTTCTTAACCTTTTGTGAATAAATACTAATTGAATATTTTTTGGGGGGGCAGGGGGAAGCAGTTTGCATCTATCATTGAAGAAAACTCCCTCCATGAATGTAGACACTCCTATGTAGTAGATAGAGAGCTGTCATCATAATCAGGAAATCCTGTGTTACCTCTGACATTCAATGAATGTATGACCCTGAGCAAATTGTTCAATCTCAAAGTCCCATGCCTATGTACATATGCACATATATATTTATTATTTATATAATATATATAATATGTGTGTGTTTATGTCTATAATGTATGACTATCTATAGGCTCATATAATAGAGATGTCCCCAGTGTTAGTAAGACCTGGGTTCAATTTTTGATTCTAACATAAACTGCCTTGTGACAGTGGATAAATAGGTTAACTTTTAAATATCCCAAGCAACTCTCTTAGAAGTTAGATTGTAAAGCTAGTGCAAGTTTAGACAATTTAAACTTCTCCACAAAATGAATGTTCCAAGAAGAATTCATCTACAGATCTTGGAAGGGACAATCCAGGGTGAAAAGACTACAGGGGTAGTTGAATGTTCCAGATTGAGGAAGCTTAAATGGGTGCTGAGGAAAGTATCAGAATGAGACAGAAGCAGAGGCATGGTGGTTCTTAACTAGGAGGCCAAAAAATTCACTGGAGTAAAGAAAAAACTGTCAGCTACTCTCTATAGTATTTATTTTGCCTCCACTGATGTGATTTCTATCTAAATAAATTATCCAAGATAACAACATTAACTTATTATTTAGAACCATTTACTAAGAGAAGAAAATATAACAATCGTAACAGTCCAGCCATAAACCCATTTCTTCATTTTCCCCCAATGCATATGATTTAATGGGGAATATTAGACATAAACTTACAGAAACAGAGCAGTGAATCATATGTGCCCAAATCAATTTACAACACTCAGTTATAGGTCTTACTCTTTTTCAGGAATGTAATATATCATCTGCTGGGTGGGGTTGTTCCTCTTCTGGATCTCTATTTGCAGCCTGACTGAAGCTTCTCAAATAGCTGACATAGTATTAATCTATTTTAGTGAACATCATCATCAACTGTAAGCCTGAGATCTGTAGAGTCTTTTCCCCAAATCTGGGCAAGGAGGCAGTTTAAACCTAGGATCTATAAAATTACTAAGGTCTATGCTTCACCTTTGAAGAATTTCCCCTTAGGCCACAGAGACCAGTAAAGAACAATGAAGAGAAGCCATAGATTAAGATAGTGTTAAAGAGCAGGGCAACCTCTCACCAATCTGATCAAAAAAGCAAAGAATTTTTTCTTCCCTCAGCTCCCAGCCTTTAAACCTTCCTCCAATCAGATCAGCTCCTCATAGGAACTATACATAGTCTTAAATGGGATCACAGCAAAGAATGTGCTAATCTCCATTCAAATTCCCTGCTTCTTTTGACTTCTCATTTCTGTTGTTTTTCTCTCCTCTATGTGTAATTTTTAATTAAAATTTCTACTTACTAATTTACTGACTTCCCTGTGCCCCAAATCAAATCTCCTAGTATGTTGGGACCCATTTATATCCTTGCCTGAAAAAATCTGAAATTCATATTTCTGTCCAATGTGACACAAATAATGATGCTATGATATGCTTTAAAAAAAATTTTAGGGGTAGCTAGATGGTACAATGGATAGAGAATCTGCCCTGGAGTCAGGAGGACCTGAGTGCAAATTGCCCCCATTGCCTTGCAAAAAACAAAAAAAATATATATTTAAGACAATGAGCTTAAGAGTGACTTGCCAAAGTCACACAGCTAGGCAACTATTAAGTGTCTGAGGCCATTTGTGAACTCAGGTCTTCCTGACTCCAGGGCAGGTGCTCTATCTACTGTGCCACCTAGCTGCCCCTATACTATTCTCATAGTTCATGGTCATTTAATGCATAGTGTTCCACGCTGTTTGCTAGGACCAAAATTAGTTATTGAAATTAATGTCTGGCCCCCCTCCTTTTGTTCTTACTTTCATATAGATAGATAGATAGATAGATAGATAGATAGATCTCTCTCTCTCACTCTCTCTCTATATATATGTATATATGTATATATGCATATATATATATATATATATATATATATATATATATATAAAACTAATTGTGGGTTATAAAGCTCTCCTTTTTCTGTTTTCTTTACTCTGTATCAACCCATAAAGTCTTCCACCTTTGCAGATTACAGATTCTCTATGACTTAATATCTTAATTCTAGGAAGTAACTTGAGACACTAAGAGGTTATGTGATTTTCCCCAAATCACACAGCTAGTAATTGTTAGAAGATTTGAACCCAGGTCTTCCTAACTCCAAACTCAGTCTTTTAACTACCATTATGTATTACCATTGTTGAAGATATTGTTATCATTGAATCAGTTGCAACTCTTTCTGACCTTGTGGGGATTTTCTTGGTGAAGATATTGGAATAGTTTGCCATTTCCTCCTGTAGATTAAGGCAGGTATAGTTTAAACAACTTGTCCAGAGTTATATAAATAGTAAGACCTGAGGTCAGATTTGAATTCAGCTCTTCCTGATGACAGACCTAGTGTTCTATCCACTAAATCCTTGCTGCCTCTTTTGGAAATCTTTTGGAGACCTATTTTAAGTGATTTATGTTAGATGGAGAATGTAAGCTTCTTGTCTTTCGGCTTATGCTTGCATTCTCAGCACTTAGCACAAAGCCTGGGACACGGTGAAATGCTTTAAAAAAATACTTATTGATTGCTGAAAAAAAATGCATCAGCAAACAGGTTAGCCTGGCATAGAGTAGCGAGAGACTCAGGAGAGCTTGTGAGTCACCTCTAATGAAATAACTATCAAGTGTCCAACACGGGCCTGGAGCCAAACTCTTCTAAGATTTCTACTTTCATACCTTTAGGACTAAAAGGGGTCCCAGGGGTCAAAGCACTCTAAATTTAAAGATGGAAAGGATAGCAGAAGTGGCTTAGTTGAATCTACTTACTTTATAGGTGAAGAAAATGAGGCAAGAAATTTTAAGTGACTGGACTTAGGTCACACAGGTAGCAAGTCAAAGTTCAAATCTCAGTCCTTCTTTTTCCACTGCTCCTGTGGTTTCTTCCTTCCCTATACTATAGAGGAATATAAATGAAACTATGGTAAATGGAAAATGTGAAGAGACCTGGATTAAACTAGAGTGAAAGTCAGAATAATGAGATTCTAGGTCTCACTTTGCCACTCTTAATGACTATATAATCTTGGATAAGTCACTTCAAACTGCTGGGTCTCAATTTGCTCATCTGTGATGAATTGGGTGGAAGGGAAATGATCCTTAAAAGCATCTTCCAAATCTATAAAATATATAAATATGTATGATTCTAGGTGTATGAAGATTATTATGAATTATTATTATTATTAATATTTTCATGAGAAAAAATTGAAAAAAGAAAAATAAATGAGTGATTTGACTTAGACTATCTATCTCAAGTCATTTCATAGGCTATCGCCTGTCTATTCTGTTTGTGGTCATGGTAAGAGATAGAGAAACTATGGAGGATCTTAGTGAAAGGAGAAAAAAAGAAAAAGATAAAGTCTTATGAGATTAAGGGAAAAAAGTCTAGGGGGGGAGGACGAGGAAGAAAAACAACAAAATTTGCTGTCAGCAGTGAGATGGGGGGGGCGGATGGAGGGGGCAAGAAAAAATTACAGAAAATTGTACCTCTGTTCCCTTCTGCTGACAAAGCCCCCCGCAGCTGCCATGGAAGGAAGGTGAATGAAGTGTGGTTGATAATATTTAAGACATTATGAATTCATTTTATAGACAGAATTTAGACTGGGAACGAGTGCTCATCTGTCATCATCCCGTCTTCTGTCAAATGTATGTTGCCCTTGGCAATGGGTATGCTGTTACTAATTTGGTTTTCTGTTGTTTGGAAGCTTGGTTTTCTTCCTTGGTTCTCTGGGTTGTGGGGATTTTTTTTAGTGGATCACAAAATAAAAAGAGGCTTTGATTGATTTCTGATGGTGGCTCTTCCTCCATTGTACTTGATGTCAGGTGCCAACCTGATTACTTGATGTTTATTACATGGGTGAGTGGGAGGATCTCAGCTCTCGGCTTCTATTATTGTTCCAACAGTCGGCCCCGGTTTGACTGAACTCGGTGGAAAATCACAGCAAGCTGCCTTTGCCAGGAGGAAAGACTGGGTTTTTGTTTTCTACTGCATTTCATTGCCCCCCACTCCTACACAGTCAGCAGCCAGGACAGACCCTCTTCATCACCCCTTCTTTGGGTCATTTTAATCATTTCTGAATTTTTGTCTCAGTCCCCAGCCACACCATAGTTCTAATTCGTCTTCCGTATCATTACCAAACTCTTCTTCCTTAAGCTCAGGTCTGGCCAGGTCACTACCTTGCTCAAGAAATTTCAGTGGCTCCCGATTGCCTGAAAACAAAGCCTTGCTTTGGCTTTAGATCCTTTCACAATCCAAACTGGTTCCAGTTGAACTTTCTAGACGTAATTTCAACATTTCATCTTCTCACATACTACCATTCTATTTAAACCAAATTACTTGCTCTTCCTTGTATGTGACAACTTCATTCCAATTACCATTCCTTTTCCCAGGCTGTCTCTAGTACCTGGAATGTTTTCCTTCTCACCTATGTCTCTTGAACCTACTAGCTATCTTCAAGTAGCTCCTTCTCCTAAAAGCATTTCCTAATTTCCTCTGTCATTATTCCTCTCCCCCTTCCCAAATCATTTTGTATTTATTACGAATTATTTTTTGTGAATGTTTAATAAAAATAAATTAATGAATTCAATAGAATAAAATTAATTTATACTATTTATTCATATCTATTTTATCTTTACTTAATATAGAATAGATTTTTTTCCATAGTAGAATACAAATTTCATAAGAACCAGGATTGTCTTTATATCAATGGTCTATTATGTGGGGCATGATACATAATAGCTATTTTATAAACACATTTTAAATGAAATTAAATAACATTTTTCTAACTATGTTAGGAGAGTACAGTGTTCTAATCGGAACAATCTCTGATTGCATTCCTTTTGAAGTAAACATTTTATAAATAGATATAGGTAGACTTATAACCCTTTAGGGTGAGCCTACAGTACCCATAATCCTTAAAAGAGAATTTGTACTGTGCTTCTAGTCATCTACAGGGAGAGTCAGACAGCCTAAATCCCAAACATTAAGCTGCCCCTTTAACTGTGTCATTTATGAAAGTGGCTTTTTGAATAGTTCTACTATATAAATGCTCCCATTTCTTAAAAAAAAGAAAAAAGAAAGATTTGAGTTTGGACTCTGTGTACAGAAAATGTCTATCGCACTCTTCTATCTATCACTATGTTCCTATAAAGACAGGGGAAGGTCTATTTTAAATTATTCATAAGCTTTAGATAGAAAGCCAAGCAAATTAAAATGTAGGCCAATATAGAGTAAAATGATAATGGGCCTATAAGTATTTGTAGCTACTATAGCTTCCACTGGGACAATCATAAAATTAATTTCATACCTTGAACAGTAATTTCAATGGGAACCATTTCTTAGTCCATGGTCAAACTTGTTTCTAACACTGATGGAGATGAGCGAGAGAGAAAAGTATTGAATTTTCTTTCTAATTAGCTTTTTCTTATGAAATCGCCTCTTAATAATTTCCCTTCGTGTCCCGTACATAAAGGTATCTATTCCTTTTAAAGTGCATGTGAATTTAATTTATATGCCAATGATGTTTAAATGCATTGTCTTGGCTGCATCTCATTACTGTCATTAATAAGCATTGGAGTACAGCTCGTTACAAGGTTAATTGGGACAAATCTGGACTACTTCTCTTCATAGTAAATAGGAGTTCAAGCAGTGGGATCTTCATAGATGGAAAGAAAACGTGAAATTTTACTAAAGCTTTATAACCAATGTTCCTCTGTGACGTGGCAAGAAACGGAGCACCCATTGGAATAAATAGGTCATAACTGTTTTAAATATTTCCAACAAAAATATATTTTTCACCTTGAGAAGCATCTTTCAACTAATGATACCTCAAAGGAATAATTGACAAAGTTGGATCTTAGCGATATGACTCAAATTTTTCATTCTTGATTAGCAGTCTGTAGATATTTGAAAAAGACCTAGGTGCAATTCCACCTTTGATTTTTTCTATTTGTGTTATCTTGAGAATATAAGTGAACTTCCCTTGGCCTCAGTTTCCCTATCCATGAAATGAAGGAATTTTTTTAAAATCTATGATTCTATTGGTAGTATAGTGCTCAACACAGCATCAGGCACATCAGGGGTTCTTAAATAACTAAAAAAATGCTAACAACTGAATGGTATTATATGAACAATGAAAAACAATGTAAATCAGAAAATCAGCAGAAAGATGATCGACTAGCATTATTGTGTCTAGAACATCACCTTAAAATAGAGAAATAAGCAAAAGTTTTCCGTTAATTTTTGCGTAGACAATCTGGTAAATTGTTATCATTTGGGGTGTGGTTGTAGTTAAGGTGGGGAGGGAAAGTAGCATAAATATGCAAACTGTCAGTTTTGAAAACAATGGGCAGCACAGATTCAAGAAAAAGTTTAAGAAATGATAGATTCTGAATGACACTATACATTCTAAAAATGTTGAAATTATTCAACCATTATTGTCCTCAATGAATTATTGTCCTAAATACCTCATAGTGCTGCTTATTATGCTTTAGTAAGAATAGAAACTTTAATCTAGATCTTAGGCTGATTCTCCTACAAGATAAAAAAGAATGTTTAGTCATGTAAATTGTAAAGAGCTCCCACAGATGTAATCAAGTGCAACCAATGAGAATTCGAGGTAGGTTTAAAAAAAAAAAGAGACATGTAAATAAAAATGCAATTAGAGCCTACAGAATTGGTGGATTACTGCCCCCCTCCCTCCCTTTTAAATCTGTGAATACTCACAACCAACAGATCATTCCAGTAGGCAATGAAAGGGACTGGTGAAAATGTGTGCCTGCTGATGGAATATTGAAAATTATCTTCGTCAGTGGGTTAATTGGCTTTAATTTTCCCTCTGACTGCAACTTTCAAATGCTTGGTCTTAATTAGCATGGATAAATGAGAAATGTATGGGGATTCACAGTTCTCCATTTTCTGGCTCTCAAGAGTGTTTGGTGCTTTTCCCTCAAGGTAACTGAAATGACTGAGGGCTACATTTATTAAAATAAATTATAGTGATGTCTTTACATCAGACAGAATGTAGTTGAATAGACTTATGCCTGGTCCATTTAAAACACACAAGTATATACAAATAGCTTAACCTTCAATCTGTGAATCAAGCCAGTTACCAAAGAAAGCTTCTTGCTGGCTATGCTAAAAATCTTAGCTAGAGGGAAACATCTATGATTCAAGTTTCAAGTTCAGTCTTGGGTCAGATGAGGTAAGATGATCAACTATTCACCCTGAGAAATAGTTCTCAAGTTCAGTGGCATTCGAATCAGTGATGCCTGATGGCAAGGATAGACAAATGGACAGACAACAGAGAAAGAGATAGAATGGAGAGGAAGGAAAGAAACCAGGAAGGAAGGAAAGGCAGAGGAAAAGAAAGGAGGGAGTAAAGGAAGGAAAAGAAGGAGGGAGGGAGGGGGAGAAAGGGAGGAAGAAAACAAGGGAGGAAGGGAAAGAGGGAGGAAGAGAAGAATGGGGGAGGAAAGGAAGAAAAGATGGAAGGGGTGAAGTGAGGAAGAAAGGAAGGAAAGAAGGAAGGGAGGAGGGAAAAATAGGAGGAAAGACAGAAAAAAGAAAGGAAAGAAAGAAAAGGAGAAGGAAATGAAGAAAAGAAGGAAGAAAGGGAGAAAGGAAGAAGGAGAGGAAGGAAGGCAAACTAAAAAGGAATAGAGGAAGGAAGGCATCAAGACACGATGGAAGACAGATAAAGAGAAAAGAAGAAAGGAGGGAAAGGAAAGGAAAGCAGGGAGAAAAGGAAGAAGGAAAAAAGGGAAAAAAATGAAAGAAAGGAATGGGGTAGTTAAAGAAGGAAAGGAATGGAAGAAGGGAGGGAGAAAAAAATCAGACCATGGGAATACAAAGGTTTAAATTAATGAATGTATACTTTAATTCCCTCAAAAAAAAAGTGCTGCCAACAATGAATATTATTTCTGAGAAACAGTGGATTGGTTTTATTTATCCTATTTCAATATTAAATTCTATAAATTAGGACAATGACTTTTTCCATTTCCTATGAATACCATAGGCTAAGTTCCAGAGGGAGTTTAGACTTTTATTTATTATTACATTTTGCTCATTCAATAGACATGGAAAATTGTCATGGTTTCCATGGTCAAGTTGTGTTTGTGCAGAAAAATCGGTGAAGCATCACTGATTGCTTTTGCAGTGATCTTATGTGTGATTTTCAGAAATCAGAAAATTAGTAACCTTCTCCCACCCCACAGTACATTCTAGGCCCGAGGAAACAATCTATATGAAAGATGTGAACAAATATTCCACTAGTTTTCTAATGTTTCACTGCCACTAAGATAATTTAAACAAATACCATGTTCTAATTAAATTCATAAAACCAGGGACTTAATTAATATAAATGTCTGACAAAAGAGAATTTCCAAATTTAATAAATTCTTCTCAAAGAAGACCACAACATTATGACAAGCACATGAATTGAATTTGAGTGAGGGAGTGTTGTACTAGGTTACCAGTCTCACTTTCTCCTCCAGAGTCATCTGGCCAGATATGAATCAGGACTACTGGAGATGGCCCTGAATGTGAGGCAATCAGAGTTAAGTGACTTTCCCAGGGTCACACAGCTAGTAAATGTCTGAAGCTGGACTCAAATTCCTATCCTCCTGACTCCAAGGCCAGTGCTCTTTCCACTGCACCACCTAGCTGTGGAATATGATGAACCTTTTCCCTCAATGGTATCTGAATAAATAAACAAATAATGTAAATTTCAAATTGATATAGATTTTCTTTTCTTATGCCTCCAAATTAGAGCAATAATTAAACACCTACTGGGGCGGCTAGGTAGGATAGTGGATAAAGCACAGGCCTTGGAGTCAGGAGTACCTGGGTTCAAATCCGATCCCAGACACTTAATAATTACCTAGCTGTGTGGCCTTGGGCAAGCCACTTAATCCCATTTGCCTTGCAAAAACTTAAAAATACACCTACTATATGTAAGATATCTGGTTATTATGGGAAATAGAAAAATTAAATAAAAACAATCCATGCCATTATATGGATTTACAATCTTCAAATACCTATAGTACAAAATGATGCAGAATAAATATATGAGAGTACATATTAAATACTAGATGAGGTTCCAGGGGAGGAAGGCTCAAACGTAGAATTCTATAGGTCTATATGGCACTTAGGACCGCTTTTCCTGGACTGGTATTTTGCCTTACAAGCTGAGCACTTTCTATGGTACTGCTTGATACTTAGGGATTTGAGTGAATGAGGGAAAGTCACAGTCTGAGAGAGCCTGGGCAGATAGGAGCCAGAAGTTTTGTGTGGAAAGCCAAGGCCCATATCATAGATATGGGTTGCTAGAACCAAACTATTTAAAAGCAACTGTGTATGGAGGTCAAATAAGGTCAAAACTAGGAATGCTGTAATCCCAGGAAATTTGTAATACCTCAGGATCTGGGGTGGGTTGTAGAGGCTAGATTCCAGTGCATTTCTACTGTCTTTGTTTATAGCTTTCACTCCATGCTCTGCTATCATCTCTAGGTCTTTGTTCCAGAAATATCTCTTGTCTGGTTGACTTCTGTCTCTCACGCCATACTGACTTCTTACTGTAGATCTTTAAAAATGGTCAAATCTTCTCACTCCAAGAGGAACTTTTCCTGCTGACTTTTCTATTCTAGCTAATTATTCTAATTTTCTGCTCTTTTTGAGTCAAATTCCTCTAAAAGTTGTCACCATCCAGTTCTTTAGCCATCTCATCATTTTTTCTTTGGCTCTTTCAAACTTGCTTCTGAATCTGCTACTTTGGAAATGACTCATGGGAGTCACAAATTCTCACTTCATTTCCATATAGAATGGCATGTTTCTTTTTCTTGCTTCAGATCCTTTGTTCTTTCTCCAACATTAAAACTACTGACTATAGACTTCTTGATTCTGTCCTCTGGTGAATTCAGAGACATCACATTCTTTTGGTTCCCTCCTGCCTCTCTCACTTTTCACTTTCTATCTTCCTAATTCCTCATCTTTTTTTTCCTGACCCATTAAGGTAATTGTTCAACTCCTATATTCCATATAAATGAAATATATATTTCCTTGTCCTTCCTTTTTCTATGTTCTTTCCCTGTGTGACTTCACTTGCCATGAATATTCATAGGACTCCCAAATCTACTTCTTATCTCACTTACAAATTTCAAAACTGATTCTCTCCAAAGGATATGTGTACCTGGATGTCTTACTGTAATCTTGTGCTCAACCTATTTAAAACTGAACCCATAGACTCTCCTCAATTTATCCAATTCTCTTAAATTTATTCTAGTAGAAATAGTATAGCCAAGCTCTCTCTACTCTAGAAAGGATAAAAAAAATTGGCCAGATTGAGAAATGATTAAAGAATCCAAAGAAAAACTATCATAAATGCATTTGGCTAATCATGATAGCCAGAAGCTATCATGGCTTTATACTTTATTTCTGTTTGTTTATTTGTTTTTTAGAAAAATTGATCTGGAAGCTTTTGATTTCACATTTCTGGGATTTTTAATTTGGAGGCCACAGGGAAATAATCTAGTACGAATAGGCATCAACCAGAGAACAGAATACAGATTTTGAAGTTGGCAGGAAAAGGGCAGGTCAGACTAGAGCATAGCCAAGGAAGCCTGGCATCTACAATTGGATTTCTTTGACTATGAATTGGAGTTCCAAAAATGTCAAGGTTCCATGCCCATGTAGATGGGTCAAGATGTAGTATTCCTTCCTGAGGTCCTTAAACACTCAGCTAACTGTCCAGACGCAAGTTAATATACAGCCATACCAAGGCTTCATTATTCCATCTAAAGGCAGAAACTGGATGCAATACAAAAACCTAATTTGGAAAGTTAGACAAAAGAAATGAATAAACAGAATAAAAACAGATGATAGAGAAATATTATAGTCCCAGAGAAGACCAATTCAGGACCAGAGAATAACTTTTGCTATTGAACAAAGCAAAACCTCAAAGAAAATCCAAGGTGTGTCACAAGTTCTACCAAAATTTTGGGAAAAAAATGAAACCAGAGTTTAGGCAATGATCATATTAAGGAAATGAGGGATCTAGAACAGGGGTATAAAGCTCAAAAAGAAGCCGATTCCTGTCCATGTTGACCTAGAAAACAACTAATTAACATCACCTATGTTGCATTATATTGTTATTTTGTTGAATATTTTCTAATTATACTGTAATCTAGTTTAGACCATATTTGAAAGCTATGCAGGCATCTTGTACCTCTGGGGTTGTGAGTCTGATACGTCTTCTCTAGATGATAAAAAATGGGAACAAAATAGTATATTCATATATAAATATGTAAATAAAAATATAACTGTGCATTTACAAATATAAATAAATAGAAGAATAAATTTTTAAGACACCAGACTGAGATCAATGATGTCATGAGATAATAAGAAATACTGAAAAAAATTCAAATATCAAAAAGGTATTATAAAGTATAAGCTATAACCCATTAAAAAAACTGATTTGGAAACTAAATAAAGAGAAATGATGAGTAAATCAAGAATCAGCATATTATCCAAATCTCTACTTCACAAAGAAATCTAGAAACCAAATCTTAGAAAATCTTGAATCAAAATCAAATATAATTATCAGAAGAAGAGGACAGAGTTGAAATAGAATGAATTCACTGTTTACCTCCTAGAATTCCAAGAATAAATCTCCAAATTAAAAACCCCAGAAATATAGCAGTTGAAATCAAAAGCTTTCAGATCAATTTTTCTAAAAAACAAACAACGCAGAAATAAAATTGTCCAAGACCTATTAACTATTACTATATGGAGACAACGGCTTAGATTATGATGTTCTTGAAGTTCTAAGATAAAAATTATGCAATTAGCAATCATTTACTGATAACATTGGTTTATAACCTTACAGGGGAAAAAAATGGACCCGTTATAAAATAGTGCATTTCCAGATATGCTTGATGAAGAGACCAGAACTGAGTAGATGCTCTTTAATGTAAACTCAGAAGCAAAGAGAGGCAGCTAGGTGGTGAAGTAGCTAGTGCACCAGCTCTGGACAGGAGACCCTGAGTTCAAATGTGACCTAGCTGTGTGAACTAGGGCCCCCATTGCCTTAAATTAATATATATATATATATACATATATATATATATATATATGTATGTATATATATATATATATATATATATATATAAATATAAAAGAAGAAAAGAGAAAAATAGAAAGGTAACTACATTTGAACAATTTATAAAGTACTCGACAATGATGAAGGTTTAATAGTCTAATGGGGAAAAAGAAATATGCTCTCTCAAAATCCTAATGTCTTCAAAGGTCATAGGAAGCTTAAATAAGATAGGAGAAATTATATTAGTTTTGTTATATTTTAATGATCTTTAGAGAAAAATGGAATACACTTGGGAAGAAGGGAGTAACAGGATAGAATTTATCTCAAATAGCTGGGGTGATTTAGCAGACTATAAAAAAAATGAGAAAGACTTGGAGGAGTTGATGACTCTTGAATCTCATTTTCATATAAAGCAAACAAAGGAAGGTTAAATATGCATACTCACACACATACATACACACACAAACACATACACACACTGTTTGGTATGGGAATACATTAAATTCAACTGAAAATCAAGGGGAGGCTAGAGAAAGGAGAACGGAGAGGACGATTAAGAGTGGAAATTTTAAGGAAATTTAATTAAAATGAACTATACTTGTAAAGTAAATTATGGAATAAAAGATATAAGGAGAATAAAAGGGGAAAAAGATAAGAAATATGATCATAAATTAGAACAGAAGAATAGTAGTAGAACAGAAATGTTATAAAATATATGTATCACTAGTGTCGAACAGACATCTTTTTTTGGAACATACTTTTCTTTGACAAACACATTGCAAGAAGGAAAAAATAGTGAAAGAGAGGGAAAAGTTTTAAAAAAGAATAAGATGGGGGAGTATACAGTCTAAACTTACATTTATGGATGTTAATAGGATGAACTCATCCATAAAATTAAGAGTAACAGCAAAATTAAAAAGAATAATCCAAAAATAATTTATTTAGAAGTAATACACTTGAAAAATAAAGAATCACATGGAGATAAAATAAAGGATTAGGGTTAAATATGATATCATTAAGGAGAACTCAGAAAAGCAGATGTTGTAATCAAGTTGTCAGGCAAAGTAATGCTAAAAAAAACCAATGTATTGGGGGCAGATGAGTGGTGCAGTGGATATAGCACTGGCCCTGGAGTCAGGAGTACCTGAGTTCAAATCTGACCTCAGACACTTAATAATTACCTAGCTGTGTGGCCTTGGGCAAGCCACTTAATCCGATTGCCTTGCCAAAAAAGACAAATGCATCATGCTTAAGGTCCTCATAGACAAAGAATTAGTAAAACTGTCAATACATATATATATATATATATATATATATATATATATATATATATATTTTACTAATTCATATATATATATATATATACATATATGCTCTGAATGGCATAACATCCAGATATTTAAATGTTTTTCAGCATAAAAATAAAATAAAACTATTAGATCTGGGTATTTCTGTATTTCTCTCCAACCTTGACCAATCTAACCAAAGACACAAAGAAGAAAGAAGTTAAGGACTAGAATAGAATTTTGTGAAAGTTAGAGATCATAACTATTTTATGATTACTAAACAAAAATTGAAACAATAATGCAAATTTATATGATTTCCATTTTAGTTTTACAAAATTTGATGACATAGCATGGTTTAAAAACTTCACAAACAAAATTTAGAAACTCAGAAGTACTAAGTCTATCCTTTATGAACTAGAGAACAATAAAGATTTATTTTTAATACAATGGATGGATCTTTTTTCATAACAAAAGGAGGGGAGATGTGATGTAACTAACTTTATGGAGTAGAATGATTTGAGGAAGACTTTCTTTTTTCAATATCAGGATGCACAAAACTCTTAGTAGTCTGTTGTAAAGGAGCCGGCATTAATGGAGAGGCAATAATGTCAGAGAGACAGACCAAAACAAGGAGGGAGGAAGGGAGAGAGAGAGAGAGAGAGAGAGAGAGAGAGAGAGAGAGAGAGAGAGAGATGAGACACAGAGACAGAAACCCAGAGAGACACAAAGAGACACAGAGAGAGAGAGAGAGACAGAGGGACACAGAGAGACACAGGGGGGAAATAGCTGGAAAAAAGATCCGGAAGATCAGGAAGGACATGGACTTCAGATTTGCAAGGACATTTCCTCCGAGACAAAACAGAAGAAGAGATTGTATGAGGATATTACAAGATGGAATAGTGGTTAGAATGTCAAACTGTTAATCAGGAAAATCTGAGTTCAAAACTTGCCTGAACCACTTGCTAGTAGTGCAGTCCTGAGTTTCTAATCTATCTTTTTTTATGCTCTAAAATCCTCATCTATAAAAATGGAAAAGATAATAGGATTTACCTCACAGAATTATTATGAGGATCAAATAAAATAAGAGAAAACAAGGTGGCTTGTTACAGTGGCTAGGACTGTAAGCCTACAATTGGGTAGACATCTTCCTGAGATCAAATTTGACCTCAAACACTTCCTAGTTATATGGCCCTAGTGAAGTCATTTAACCTTTTTATCCCAGTTTTTTCACCTGTAAAATATGCTGGAAAAGGAAAATAAAAAATAAACATTACTTTTAAGGAATAAGACATGCTACATGCTCTGTGTGTGTGTGTGTGTGTGTGTGTGTGTGTGTGTGTGTGTGTAAGTTGAATAGAGGGCAAGCATGTCACAGAAGTGGTTCAGAGAGAAAGCTCTTTGGTACTGAAGAGGTTGAGAAACTATGAGATCATAGAATTTGAAGAGTTAGTAATACACATGCTGGAAGACTGTATTAGAGTTTGTGATTGAAAAAAAAAAGGCTATAAGCCAGGTATAAAAGTCACTCATTTCAGCTAGAAGCTCTATTTATTGCTGTAAAGTATCATTCATTCAGAGTCATATTACATAACACCTTGTCATCAGATGGTTCTTTAATAAGCATATACAGATGTATTACACCTTAAATCTTGTCTCTTGAAACATACTCATATATAAAAATAATTCAACAAAGAATGGTTATTTCATAAGGTAAGTATAGGTCTTATATTCCAAAACTAGTGCTGTGTGAAGGTCACTGTAATTAAAATTCAACTCAAGAATTATACTAGTCACAGTGCTATATACTAAGGGCTCACAGATCACAATGAAAGAGTTTTGCCTTCAAAGAGCTTCCATTCAAATGTATTTATCAGATCTAGGAGATGCTGAGGTTCAAATTCTCTCCTTCTCCCAGTGGACTTCTAGTTGTTTCTCCATTTTATCTAAAACATCTTCACATTTAAATAATAAAATAATCTACAAAAAGGAGCATAACCTTGACTGTGACTCTGTACTTTGAGTCTGAACAATCTGGACTCAATTCCTGCCTCTTCTTACATGTCTGTCCATAGGTGAGTAACCTAGCCTCTCCATATCTCAATTTCTTCATCTATAAAATATGATGGGACTAAATTTTCTTTTAATCCTAAAATTTATGATCCTATAGAATACAGTGAAATAACTCTTATTCCATATACTTTACAAGAAAATTAAAATGATCATGTCCTTCTTTATTCTTTAATATTTAACTTCAGTACCATTAAGGATATATAATCTCACTTTAATCAATTCCCTCCATCACCGCAGTTTGCAACTCCTTACTATTTTAATCCAAATAAATTCACCAAGACTTTATTGTACACCTAGTGTGTGGCAACATTTTTCTAGGCATATCTGGCCACTAGATACAGATGACTCTGGAGGAGAAAGAGAGACTGATAACTTTACTTTAGCCCTTCTTCACTTAAATACAATTCACTTCCATCTCATGATATCATCTCCCTAATGTCAAGGTCTTCAAGGCTGGAGGGCAATGAGTAGTGAATGGCTGGTTGGGCTACACAGGTCCTTCCTTCCCTCCTTCCTCAACAATTGACCAGCAATAGGTCCCATGTCAAGCCCCATTTAGTCATTATTTGGATCCTGATTGGCTTCGAGTGAATGTAAATGGAAATTGTTTCTGTTTTGGCCAGAAACTCTGATAGTTTTTCCCCTCCCTTTTGACTATGCAAAAGAGGCTATTCTTTGCTTCATTTCTTACTAACCTGCCTTAGTCATTGTGAAACTGCGAATTTGATTTTTTTTGGGGGGGGCAGATAAAAGTAGTCATTCTTTGCCTTTTTGCCTCATCTCTTCCTTATATAATCTTAATCCCTGAATAGGCATTGCCTCAGTCACACTGAGACTTGTTCAAAACCTTAGCTCAAAAAAGGCCAAGGACTCTTTATCCAGGGCCATCTCCAGTCATCCTGCCTCATATCTGATCACTGGACCCAGATGGCTCTGGAGGAGAAAGTGGGGCTGATGACTTTGCATCGCCCCCCTCACTTTGATATAATTTATTTGCATGTCATTGCATGTTCTTTTCTGAGAAAGAAGAACAATAATATTAACATTTCTAGTCTCTATTTCTTATTAATATATCTATATAGATATAAATGCCATATAGATAACACATATATATGAGTGGGAATCTATATCTATATCTATATCTCTGATCCCATCCCCATGTATTATACTTCCACTTTCTATGAATGGAAAATTTTATGCAAAAAATTCTTTTTCTATCTACCAACTACAACTATTTCTATATTAGCATTAATTTTAAAATCTATCATTGTCATCTAAAAGTTCTGCAATTCTTTTCTACATTCATATCAGAAATATGTTTCCATCTAAACATTTTATTCTGTGTTTATTTTCTATGGGCTCCATTCTTGTCTGACCTATCCCTCTGATTCTTTTTTAACAAGTTCCTACTATATTGGAGCAAGTAGATGAATGCCTTTATAGAAAAATAAATCTCGATTCTCCTTCTTTCCAATATTTGCTTGTGTGTGCGTGTGTGTGTGTGTGTATGTGTGTGTGTGTGTGTACAGCAAAAAGTGAAAAATAACCAATGAATAGCTCTTGTTGCCCACTGGAAAGCAAACAATGCCAGAAGAATACCAGGACAGCTCCAGTACGGCCAATGAATTTATCCAACCCTGAGAATAATATATGGTAGCATATAGATGAGAATTACACCAGATTGATCTTCACTCTTGGAGGCAGAATGCTGTTGACGGGATCTTGACAATGATAATAGCAGTTGTTTATATGGGAATAGTGACTGGAACTGGAATTTCATTAGAATAGGAAGTTTCTGGGTGAAGAATTTCCTTCTACCAACCAATGTTGGATGACACCTTCTCTGCAACCTGGAGTCAAAGAAAGTTTCCTGGAACACTTAGTAGTTAGGTTACTCACCTGAAATCACAATATCAATCTGTGTCAGGGGTAGGATTTGAACTCACATCTTCCTGGTTCCACTGCCAGCTTTCTAATCGGATTTATAAATAATTCTAAATACCTGACCTCGTTTGATAGTCACAACCTTGTGGTGAAGTGAGGGATTTTTTCCAGATGAAGAAAGAGATTGAGAGAACTTAAATGAGTTTCTCAAGGTTACATAGAGAGTTTTATGGTAAGTTCAAGGTTTTTGAACTCCTGGACGATATACTGTCCACTAGGCAAGTTTGTCTCTTTTGCCTTCCCATCCAACCATGAGAGCATTCATTTCTTAAGTGAACTGTGAAACCTATTTTTGAAGTTGAAGCTTTTTTTTTCTTTTTGCTTCTCTGGGAAATTTGACCACTACTGAGTGCAACACTTTCTCTTCCAGAAATCTTGTTGAACCCATTAGGTTGGTTCTTTGGAGTACACATAGCATAGAGATCCCATTTCACCCTTCCACCAGATAGCATCTTTCTCTTTCCAGATTGCGATCCAAATAAAAACATGCATTGAACTCCCAATCAGTGATGGTAATTTAATTTCCCTCTCAGCAATAAGTACCAGACAACAGTTAGGCAATCAGTGAGAAAAACACGTTCAGTCTCCGGGTTTATTTTTACATTTAAGTAATTAAAATTTTCCTCTCTGCTAACTAGCATGAGGTCTAGGTAAGTATATTGCAAACTGACTTAATTGTAAAGGACTCCTTGGGATGGAACTGGGGTGTGGGGGGGTGGGCTGGGCTGGCAGAGGAAAAGGAGACCCTTTGCCAACCTTTTGGAAGCAATTGCTAGTATTTGGACTTGACTCTAGACAATTGCATTGCAACTGGTAGGAACGTCCAAATTTCACTTGAAATGAATCTCTACCAAATCTGCCTCGATTGACCAGTCTTTCCACCTGCATCCCTCTTTGTCTGTCATCTTGTTTTTCCCTGGTCTCTATACTTCATTTTAGAGAGGTGATCAGATAAGAATAACGATAACATAGGAAAAACTTTGAGAAAAAAAAGAAAATTCATTATTTTATTTAAAAAATTGCCACTTAATTTATGGATGTTTTAGTGTTGTCTGTCCCCCCCCCCCCAGTGCTTTATAGAGGGAACTAAGATGATATTATTTTGTTCAGTACATTTACCACTTCCTGAAGAGTTCTGCATGCTTTCTAGACTTTGACATTATTCCACAACTATAGACCCATTTTGCTGATAAGTGATAAATATAACAACTGCTCATTGAATTCATTATCCCATTTTATTCCTTGTCCCTCCAATTCATTATCGTGTATTCGGATCTGAACACGTTATATAGGCATTTAAAATCCATGGGGAATGTGGGACCTCTTTGGAAAATGTCTAAATGGTCATGTTTAGCATCTCTGACTTCATCTATACTTGTGAGGCATTGTGGTAGACTGGTCAGATCTCCAAATAGAGGCCAGAAAAGACTTGTGCTCAAATCATCCCTTAAACCAGGCATGGGAACATCCAGCCCACTGACTCTATAAGGCTCATGAAATCATATGGTCTGGTACTGCCAAGGCAACCACAAGCAAACTCAAAAAAATAAATGTAGGAGCTTTTTAGGGGTGAATTAATGAAAAGTTTAACCAAACAGAGCAAACTAATTTTTAAGTTTTGACCCTTGGCGGAAAAATGATTTCCCCACCCCTGCCTTAAATACTCACTAAGACATCATCATATTCCACATCTCTTTTTTGAAAGTAGTTAAATAAGGATAAAATCACCCGAAGCCCTTAATCCGTAGAGTTAGTAGATAGAAATGAGACTTGTGATTTTATTGATATTGGGAAATTCCACATAAAAACTTTGTTAAAATTCTTGAACCTACTGGGCGTACCATCATTTCTTAATTTTTCTCATCTTAATGACTGCCAGAGCATTGAGCAAATCGAGTGACTTGGGCCGGGGAGACACAGCCAGTCAATGCCAGAGGTGGGCATTGCTTCCTGTCTCCATGATCGGTGCTTTATCCACTGTAGCACTGCCCGTCACTTCACTGGCTGTGATCATCAGATAAGACAACATTTGCAGAACACTTTGCAAACCATGAAGCGCTAGAGGAACCCCAGTTGTTATCATTTTCATTACGTATCCCCTAGGACAGTATGGCTCATTAAGCGATTAAGTCAGTCAGGTGAATTCGGTTAATAAATTTGCTTCTAAATGCTTCTCAGATGATTTAAAGACAAAACCAAAAAGCAATCTCCAGGAAAAAATAGCTCTACAAAAATACTTGAAGTCATAAGTTGGATGGATGGGGTAAAAATGTGGCAAGACAACATACATAATAGAGTTATCATTTGTAAAGCTGAGAATGGCCACTAGTGGGCACCTCCTACCATATGACTTGGGGTGGGGAAAAAGACTTTTTACAATAGGGAAAAATGTTGGTTCAGACTTCTCTTACTTTGTAAGAAAACTTCAAATCATGATTTTATCTATATTAAAACTTTTTATTTTAGTTTGGTTACAAGGTTAAATTTTTCCTTCATTTTGTATTGTCGTAGATATTATTATTAGTGATAGCATCGAAAAATTCAGGTCTGAGATTCTGAAAAGAAGCAACACACTAAAAAAGAATCAAAGGATGTTTGTTGCAACCAATGTCAAGTGCAGATAGATGAGCTGATCTGAACGCTGACAGGTTATTTTTTAGTGGAAAAAATGTTGGAGAGAAATAGCTCAGGATGTGAAGATATCCTGTGTTTGTGAGAAGTTCTCAACCAAGTCATTTGTGAGCTAGTTGTCACTGGCATTTCATGAAACATTCCAGGTTCAATTCCAGCACAGGCAACTTTATTTAGCCTTAAAAGAAACCACTTCATTACCACAACTCATCTATTAGCAGAAATATCCTGGACAGGCTCAGCAGATGGATAAAAATCTTATGGAATTGAAAAGGACAGGAAGAATTATATTATATTTGGGAAATTGTGAAATATGTTTGTTTATTTGTTTTTTACCACAAGCTTCCCTCTAAAACTGAGATGCACCTTGTTAATGCCAATATTTCTCTGTGCTGTTGTCTGACCAGAGCACAGAGGGCTGTAGTTTCTTAAAAAGTGAAGGCTAGGTGCATACTAATGGCAACAGAGAAATTTTTAGTAGATGCAAGTGAAAAGGATATAACCAAAAATATATAGGAAGGAGGAACAGAAATGATCTAGTCATACAGGAAGATGGAGGCATATGCTCAAACTATATTATCATCCTTCCACTATTAGACTTGATGGTTTGCTCTTAGAAATTATTTCTCCAAAAGTGAGACACCCAGAAGATGATCCTGTCAAAACAATCAAAACTGAAGTAAACAAAGAAAAATATGGATGGAGAATAAAGTATGATCTATAAATTCAATAGCAGAGGAAAAGGACAGAGGGGAAAGTGCATTTTCTTTCCTTTCTAGAAGTCCTGTTTCTTGAAAGATATGTAAGTCAATAAACAAGGAAGGAGAAATTATGAAGATCCAGATTGGAGAACAGAAATCAGAATCTACCAGATTGGAATTGACCTAAAAGAAATTAAGTCAAAAAGAACCCTTTTTTGAAAAAGGATGACATAAAAGAATATTATTAAATTAGAATATATATATATACATATATATATATATATATATATATTAGGAGGAGGGAGAGTGACTTCAAAAATATTCTGATCTGAGCAGAAGCTAGGAAATAAATATTCTTTTTTTTAATTTTTAGATTTTTGCAAGGCAAATGGAGTTAAGTGGCTTGCCCAAGGCCACACAGCTAGGTAATTATTAAGCATCTGAGGTCGGATTTGAACTCAGCTACTCCTGACTCCAGGGCCGGTGCTCTATCCACTGCACCACCTAGCTGCCCCAGAAATAAATATTCTAAGACAATTATCTATTTACATGAATTCAAGGTAGGCAAAAAAGGAAGAGGGTGGAGAATTCATAGAAATATTAAAATATCCCATTATATTTAGCAAAAATAAATGTTGAAATTGGAAGGAACAAAATTAATAGAAAATAAATTAGAGGAAAAGTAAATGAATAGATCACATGTTCCACATATAATGTTAAGATATCTAAGAAAAATGCCCTAACCCTGGATGGAACTTCTACAGAAGATTTAAGACATGGTACTGAGAAAGGATAGAACAAGGTGGATGAGGATGCATCAGTTGAGATCTGTATTAATGAATAGCCTATCCACATTGCAAAGAGCAAAAATCTCCAAAACCATCATAGTCAACCCTAAAACAGAAGTTTTTGCAATCAGTCAATGAATAAACATTTATCAAGCACCTACTATATCTGAGATATCCTACCAAATCCCGAGGATTCAAAAAAAAGGCAAAAGATAGTTCTTGTCCTCAAGAAGCTCATCATCTAAATGAGGTGGTGACATTCAAATAAATATATACAAAGTAAAATAACTATAGAATAATTAGGATTTAATTAGTATAAGTAAGGCTTAAAGAATGAGGGAAGAGTATATAGGAAGTAGAAGAAATCTGCTGCGGTTACTAAGAAAATAATGGAATGTAGCTATACCACTTTTGGTCATGGCAATATAACATGTGATGGGAGGAAGGAAAATGAACATATTCAATTAGGTGTCTTTCCATCATTTAGTAGTGGCACTGCTTGTTTATGGAGCTGATTGGTGTCATTAAAAAAACTAATTAAATGGTCACAGGTTCTGCCCTTTAGGGATTTAGAACCAAAGACAGAAGATTTACTTGGATAAAACTATACACAAGAGATTCCTTATGAAAACTCAATATGTAGATAGGGACTGTGCCTATTATTTCCATGATATAAGGTAGATAATGAGAAAATTTCTTCCACCAGTTCAGATAACACCTCAGCAACTGCCAGTTGTAGAAAGGGTTATAGAGAGCTGAAAGTTTCCATGGCTTGGCCCAAGATCATATAACTAATATTTGTCAGAGATAGGACTTGAACCCAAATCTTCATGGCTCAGAGGTCAACTAACCTCTGCACCATTGTTCTCTTTATATTCTATGCAAATTAAAATATAAATGAATTACTCATGTTGTGAGGTAAGAGGGAGCAATGGGAGATAGAATTTTTCTCTTTGGCCTTAAATGGCAAAAATGGGAACACTGAACAGAAGTCAAAAAGTAGAAAAGACAAGGAAACAATTTCCTATCTAAAGATAGATATATATATATATATATATATATATATACATATATATATATATATAATATATATATATATAATCATTTCTTTGATTGATAGTGAGTTTTCCAACCAGATCAGTCTTCCAGTGAAGACCATAGAAGATTATTTGTCAGAAATGTTTCTGGTACAAACTGGACTAGATACTATTTCAGATTCCTTCCTTCTATAGGAGTCTTGAGATTCATTATCTCCTCATTGAGTTAGCACAACACATTGCCAGTTGATAGGTGATTCTATTTGTCTTTTTTTTAATAGAATTACATCTTCAGACAAAATCGTTCATCAAACACTATTCTTTGTGCAAAGTGCTAAAAGACAGTCTTTGTCCACAAAGTATTTATAATTTAATGGGGGGGGGGGGACTCAGAAGTATTAAGTTAAAAACTACTAGTTTCCACTCAATTACATGTGCAACATAGCCTTATATATGGCAAAAAAAACCAAAAAACTCGTGAGGTGGCTTAATGCGACAAGCTTTGGGGTCAGAATAACTGTTTCTTTCAATCCTATCTTTTGTCATTTCCTACATACATGATCTTGGGAAAGTAATCTCTAAACCTAAGATGTCTTGACTCTAAAAATGAGGGGATGACTAATGTGGGGGTGGGGGAGAGAGAGAAAGGGGAGAGAGACAGACAGACAGACAGACAGACAGACAGACAGATGGGGGGTGTATTATTTCCAGTTCTAAATCTAAGAATACATGATCTCTGATTTCTAAAAAGTAGACATGATTTGATCACAGTATCATCACTTGAAGGTCCCAGGATTCCACGAGGAGGTATGTAAGTTCCCAGATAGCAGGGATTGTTTCATCCTTTTCTTTGTGTTCCCAGAGCCTGACTCATAGGATACTTAAAAATTGCTTCCTTGATTCTACCAGGAAATAACTAATAACTTTTTCCAAGATTCATCAGTATCCCATGAAAGTACTAGTTAGGATGCCAATGAAACTAAAAGTAGAAGGAAGTGGCCCAACGTTTTAAAATCAACACAAAAACATTTAGCAAGGCAAATTTTGTATTGAAAACAACACTCGGATGGAGGTAAAAGTTGCCAATGCATAAATGCTTCAAATGACCTTGCTGATCTTATTGAATGACCAATATAATGGTGGGGGCAGGAAAATATCCAGATTGTCTCCTCTAGTCTGAAATACTGAGAGAATATGGAATCCTTATTTATATCCCCCCCACCCCCTTATTAAAGATAAATGCTTACCATTGAGTCATGTTGATTCAATAGTTTCAAGGCAAGTGGAACACATTTTTGGTCTGTGCTTTTCCACTGGAATAAAACTATATAAAATAGAGGGGCAGAAAAGCCACCAAACATGACTGTTTAATTATTACAGTGCAGCCTTCCAATTCAAGTATCGATTTTATTTCATTTAACATTTTATAATGTATTATATACTTTCCCTCATATTCTGCCTGTGTACTGGTTAATGTTGAGCATGGAATTATGTTTTAAAATTATTTTAAATATTTAATGGGCTTTCATTTAATTTCCTAAATCAAATGTGTTGCAATATATTAAAAAAATTTACGATACATTTAGAATCAAGCAACAAAAATTATAGATGGATTTTATGATATTTATTATAATTTTTAAAAAGTGAGCCAGACTCTGATGGCTAAACATGTCACATTATACATATCAATTAGAATTTATGGATTAATTTAATAGATATTCAGAGGGATGCCATAAATATAACGATAGTACATAATGAAATGTAATTAAATACATCCAAGTCATATGGAATGTAAAATGATATTTATGTGATTTAATAAATGTATTATTGAACAACACACAACAGCAGAAGGAAACACTTTCCTCGATGAACGTTTGATAGAAACTATCATTTCCTTTGTAGATTTTTTTAGTCCGAAGCATAAATTGTGCTGATTTATACGATGGCCCTAATTCTCTTGGGCAACCGTTGTTACATTTTTCAAAACGCAAAAGATCAATGGGAATAAACTGGAGATCAATTTAAATTTCACATTTAGCAAAGTGTTTTAGGGTATGTCTCTTTTACAGCCACAGATGTTCTATCGGAGGAGGGAGTGTGAACGGAACAAAGCTGTTATATATAACCGAACAAGCTGGCAACAATATTTAATCATTTGTAAAACTTGCAAATGGAGAGTATCTGAAATATATCTATATGGCCATGTTACTCTGTCACACCACTTTGGCCCCGTCTGCAGATTGTTTTCTTGATCTATTGAAGACATTAGGGAATGACCAGTAATTAGCGTTATAAGACTAAAGGATGGTCATATTGTGAGCTGCCCAGGCTTTCTAAGTTGCTAATTTACAATCCCATTCCAAAAGAGCTGTCACTATAAAACCAGGTCAGTATAGAGGCAGAAATCTATAAATATTGTGCCTATGTCATATCCCATCATCTCCAGAAGGATCATGCACTCTGTCTTTTTTTTAAAAAAAGGTTTACATATGCCTTATAATACATGTATGATAAATTAAGCCCTTCTTTCGAGACCTCTTTAAA
Source organism: Macrotis lagotis (assembly GCF_037893015.1). NCBI lineage: Eukaryota > Metazoa > Chordata > Mammalia > Peramelemorphia > Peramelidae > Macrotis > Macrotis lagotis. The sequence continues at coordinate 162,226,952 of NC_133665.1, read as the reverse complement.
TGGAATGCACCCAAAACATAATAGTGCTATAATTAATTACAGCTGTAGTCTTCTTAAAATCGGGGAGAAAAATTACCCCCTTTTTCGATTAACATGAAATATGTGTCAAATCAGTAATAAAACCCTGATCAATAAACCAATAATAACCATGTTGTTAAAAGCGAGTGAGGGAAGGGATTCGTGGCAAACATATTTCAGAGGTTAGAAACCCTTTTAAAATAAACGGATTTCATCTTTCCACCGTGTCATCTAAATCATTACAATGTTTGTGTATACAATTATAATCAGACGATAAATTGCAGCTATTGAATGGATTAAGTCTGCACTTCTTGACCTCATAAATCGGAGTTTGTCACCGCTTTAGAAAAAGCTTGTGTAACAATCAGGTGATTACATGACAGGAGCAGCTGCATGTATGTTAACTGGAAAATATGAAAGGGGAAGGGGAATCCAAAGTTCAATGGCAGAAGTTTATAAAATAGCTGACAGGCTTTTCTATTAACACTTGCCAAACCTGGTGTTCACCCGGGTGTTTCCATGTGGATAGATCTCAGCTTCTTTTGGTTTAATTAGAAGTACTTTAGAGGAATAGTTACCATTTCTAGAACTGAGTAAGGTTTACAAAGTATTTTTCAGAGAGCTTATTCTAATTTCATACAAATTCTGAATAAGGGATTAAAAACTCTACACACAAAAAAGTTTCATATAGGACAAAAGAGGGACAATACAATTTAAAAATATTTATTACTTCTATTTCAGTGGCAAACAGAATTTGGGAAACAGCGGACTAGCCCTCTTTTTTTGAAAAATTCCTTCTGGAATATAAAGAGAAACAATTGGATCCTAGAAAAATACTTTAGGATGTTCTTGGAAAGAGAGAGAGAGAGAGAGAGAGAGAGAGAGAGAGAGAGAGAGAGAGAGATCTATAAATGGCATGTAATTCTGAGAATATTCTTTTTCCAGGAAATAACATGCAAATGTATCCATGATGATAATTATAATACATGTATGATATGATGGTGATGAGAATTATTAGCATTTTTGTTACTGAATAAATGAGGCTAGATTGAACTTATTTGGAAAAACTATGAAAATGACTCTAACAACAATAGCCATAATTATTAACAGAATCAAACTATATCATTAATGATTAGTAGTAATCTATAATGGCATAGATGTAGTACTTTAAGATTTTCAAACTCCTTTACATATATGACCGCATTTGATTAGATACATTATCTCATACACTTAAATGGAAAAATATGTGTCAAGGTCTTTTATTTTCAATTATTCAATAAGCCTTTATTAATCATCACTTATATGCAAGCGCTATGCTACAGCCTGAGGATACAAAGAAAGGGAAAATGAGGGTCTCTGCCCTCGTGGACAGCAGTTCAAAAGCATATCAAATCAGCTGCTTAGCTCTGTGTTTCATGCACAAGATAAAATAAACATTTTAGATCTGTGAGAAATAGAATAAGTGTGCTGCTAGGGTGGCTGAAGTCCTGGGAGTGAAGATCCTTTCCGAACTTTCCCAGGCTTCCGAGCAAAGATCTGAGAGCAAAAGGTGAAGAGGAACAGCTAATTTGGGTCAGTGAAAGATTTTTCCACTTTGGATGAAATCACAGCTCAGCCTCCCCCCCCCCCATTTCAAAAAGAAAAAAAATACACACACACATATAGGTGCACATCCACTTATATACCCACATATACATCTATAGTCAGTTCTTCCTCCATTGAATCTATTTGCATATAACTCTCTCCTTCAAAAAGTCATATAGAATGACACTAATTTCTAAAATTTCATCCATAAGAATGATAGCAATCACAAATTCAAAGCAAATGAGATTATTAATAATAAACTATTGTCCTTTCAATTCCTCTGATGAAAGGGACTAAAGCCTCTTATCAGTATTAAAGGAGTTCTATTCCTGCTGTAAAATAGTCATTTTCCTCACTTTCCCAAAGAAGAGTTTCTTAACTAGTAGCAAGGTCAGACAGAACAAATGAAATCAGCGGCAGAAATAAAGAAAGGAATCCAAGTGTTCCAGCTACTGAGGAAGAGACACCTTTAATAACCACTATTTAATAACATGTAATGATTAAATTACCATGGAAATAAAATGCCTTGTTCCAAAGGCGTTCGGGGCTGGAAAAAGCGAAGACAATGACTTATGATGTGTAGTCAGCCTTGGTAGTGCACCCTTCTAGCAGATTAGGCCCTGCAGCCTGGCCACCTGTTCCCAAGAGTCCCCAGACTTCCAAAGCTTTGAAACGAAGGTTAGCCGGCACCAGAGAATAAAGGAGGTCTTCCCAGTGGAGGCTGGTGGGCTACAGGAGAGAGCCAGGGGTTGACTTGGAGCAGCCTGCCATGTTTAGCAAGGTTGAAGGCTGCCCATTAAAATCATTGTGCATAGGCTCAATGGTCCCTCTGGCGCTTCTTTTGTTTCTGGGTCTAACTTCACTCGTTATGAAGATGAATGGTGAATGGAAAGTTGTAGCAGAGAATGAGGAGAGAGGCCTGCTCTTGTAAACTGTTCTGATTGATGCCATGGACCCATTAATCTCTGAGTCTTCGCTCTTTTTAGAGTTAAACAGAATTGTCTAGAGAGAGTCTCTGACTTCCCCATGGTTTGTTTTCAAGAATTCTGTCTTTTTAAGAGTCAAAGGTGACTTTCTAGAGCACATGTTTTTTTCTCCCAAAGGCATTGGATGTAATCACATAGACTATCCAGTTGATAAGATGATAGACCTAAAATTGGAAGGAACCTCGCAGGCTACCTTGTCTTATCTCTCATTCCATTTTATAGATGAGGAAATTGAAGCCAGGGAGATTGTGACTTTCCCAAAGGGGCATGCATACATACTCAGTGTCAAAGACAGTATTTACACCTATGTTCTCTGATCCCAAAAGGCCCTTTCCATTTCACCATACTGCCTCCAAATTATTCAGAGCAGCAGAACTGACAAACACAGGTAAAGTTAATCAGTTCCCCGGTGTTGAGCTCTGGGTTAATCACTGAGGTTACATAGAAAAGCCATAATACAAACTCTGTTCTTTATGTTCTAATGGGGGAGACATATAAAAAAAAATGTATATATCAAGGATATGCAGTCTAAGGGGAAGGTGATCTCAGCAGGGGAAGTCAATTGTAGTAGGAAGGTTGAGGACTGGGGGAGACAACGAAAGGCATCTTGCAAAAAAAAATTAGGCTTTGAGTTGAGTCTTTTAAAGGGAGAACATTGTAAAAAATGTACGAAATCCTCTTAGTGTTCTAAGCATGGACTTGCTGTGGATCAATTAGACTCAAAAGGCCCCAAAATCTAGCTGATTAACCAAAGCTACATCATTCATGTTCAACTAAAAGATGTAAATGTGATTAAACCTGTCATCTATAAATGCTTTAAAAAAATCTGTATTGAGCTAAGGGAGCAGAACTAAGAGAACATTGTCCACATCAACAGCTACACTGTGAGATGAACAACCTTGATAGAAGCAGCTCCTCTCAGCAGTCCAGAGGGCTAAGACAACTGTATTAGACTGGCTATGGACTATGATATCTCCCTCCAGAAGAAGGAAAACAAAACAAAACACACACACCAAAAATCCCCTTCAGAATCTGATGAACACTTTATAAAATTGATCTCTCATGTATCTCTTTCCCTTAATCCTAATTCCTCATAGCAAAAATGACTAAATCGTAAACATGTTTATCAAATATGTATATACAATGCTAACCTTAATTGTTTACCACTGAGGGGAGAGGGTGGAAAAGGAGGGAGGAAGGAAATTTTGTAACTTAAAAATATGCGTGTGCATACGGCTTAAACCAAATTAATAAGTAAATACTAAGAGAAAAAAAGTCTTAAAGACACCTGATTATTTTCAAATCCTATTAATAAAGTCAAATAAATGTGGACTGATGTAGAGGGAAGGAAAGTACTTCATAAATGACTCCATCTTTTAGATGACTAACTGAAGGACTTGGGCAAGTCATTTCTACTCTGGTCTCCTTTTTCTCAATTTCAAAGAAGCATATTAAACTAGATAATCTTTACATTTACTTTTGAAGCTAAAGGACAAGCCATTGCCTAAGTTCCATTTAGTATTCTAACCAGAAATCTCTTGACATGGTAGGAGATTGAAATCATTAATGCAATCCCTAGAAAGTTAATGGTTGTCTGAGTATGGTTTGTAATATACAGTGGAGTTTACTGTATCATTAATGATTCAAGTCTCTTTAAGAAAAAGCAAAATTGGAAGGTCATTGAAGGACTAAAAAAGAGTTCATCATCCAGAGCAGAAGAAGCATTTTTTAAACAATTTCTTCTATCCATGGTTTCTTAGTGAAGTGCATATTAAAAAAAAAATCAATCAAGCCCAAATAAGTAAAAAAGCAACTTAAATTCATTTTCTTTTTTAGAAAGAAATCTAAGACCTTTCTCCTTTTGAACTGCTTTTTAAAAATTAATAGCAGAGTGCAGAAGGTTCTAATTCAATAAATATAGCAAATAATTTTAAATATCTTTTAGTAGTTTTATATGGTAAGTTAAAGGGTAGATTAAGATCTATAGAAGGAAAAATGGAGAAAAGGAAGAGAATGACACAGAGGCAGAAAAAATAACTATAAATCAGAGAAAGATGGCAAAAAACAGAACATAGGGTAGAAGCAACAATTGCTATAAAAAATAAATGAACAATGAAAGAGACAACTTGATCCTCCAAATGTTTGTTGCGAACTCCCTAGGGGGAAAAGTACTGTTCAGTAAGTCCATAAACATTTATTAGGCACCTACTATTTTCTTAGGCACTATGAGTACAGATTATTAAACATTATTATGAACATAATTAATAATAATAATAATAAATAGCACACTTGCTGTCCTTGAAAGTCTGTCATTTACAAGCATATACATATTCAGTCATGGATTTTCAGGGAATAATGCTCCCATTATTAGAAAGGTCCCCACATGTGACTGGGTTCCATTCATTGCAGTCATAGCAATAAAAGATATTAAATATTACAACTTAATTATTGAATTAAAATAAAATTGCATTAATAAAATATTAATAAACATTAAATAGTTGAGCCTTTGTTTTGAGGAGAAATGAGGATTTCAAAACTGATTCTACTGTTTCCGAAGAGCCATGCCTTAATAATAAAGAGTTTACAAAATGGGGGGGGGGAACTTGGCAAATCTAATTAACCCATCAATCAAATTTGATATTATATGCAATATTCCACATCCCTTGTCCCTCACTTCTGCAAAGAAGGGAGGGAGTTACATTCTAATATTTCTTCTTTAGGGCCAAGTTTGGTCACCAAAATAACAGCGTTCAGTTTTGAATTTTTAAAGCATGTTCTTTCCATTTATGTTGCTAAGATCATAGTGCATATAAAATTTCTGGTTTGGATTACTTCATTCTGCATCACTTCATATAAATCTTTCCACTGCTTACTGTAATTTTCATATTCATTGTTTCTCGTGGTAGAGTACTAGTCTATCACATTCGTACATAGAATGATGCTCTGGCTTTTTCTCTCAGATCCAGATAAACTCTTCTTTAGGCTCTTTTAGTACAATGAAGACTTGAAAAGTGTTCTTTTTCTCCATTGCCATTTCTCTATTTTCTCACTGCCCTAATAGCAGTGAAAGTTACAAGTGGCTAAATAGAATTGGATTCTATTTAGCCATTTAATATTAATTAATTTTGGCAAAAGAATATCTGCCTCAGAGTTATAGTAAAAATCAACCTACAACCACCCCTCAATATTTTAATAATCTCCTCTACATGACCTCCATCTCTGAGGGAGTAGACTCAAAACTTAGCCTTGTTCCTACATAATATTAGTCCCACCAAGGTCATATCCAGTTCCTTTGTCTAATTGCAAAGTATTCACACAGGTTTCATACTGTCCCTAACATATGCCAATTCCATGTGAACATGACTCTCCCAGAAGCAAGTACCTCCCTGGTGACTCTATAGGGAGAAAAATCTTAGAAATACTCCATGCAAGTGTCAGACATTCATTAGATATATATTTTACAGTGTTTAGCCATTTCAGAACTGAAAGGCAACTCCTGGTTTCCAATTTTTTTTATTGTTATTATAAGAAACACTGTTATAAAAATATTGGTATGCATGGTTTCTTTTGTTCTTTAACTTCATTGGAGTATTTACCAAGCAGTGGGATATCTGAGACAAAAGACATTATACTTGTTCATTTTTTGGCTTTTCTGAATTTCCATAATAATTGAATCAATTCTCAAGTAGATAAAACACCAGACCTGGACACAGGAAGACCTGAGTTTAAATTTGACCGTAGACACTTACTGGGGATGTAATCTTGGACAAGTCACTTAACCTCTGTCCACCTCAATTTCCTCATCGGTAAAATGGGGATAATAAATTATAGCATCTAATTCCCTGGGTTGTTGAGATTATATAATATAATAATTATAAAGTGGTTGGTATAGCACCTGGAGTACATTGTCTAACTATTATTATCACATTGCTGTGCCTCTCTTTCCACAACCCCCTCCAACATGGCCCACCTTTTCTTTTATCTATCACCTTTGCCAATGTGAAACAGTTGAAATCTCAGTGTTACTTTGATTCATATTTCTTTTATGAATGATCTAGAGCAATCCTTAGTATGTTTGTTAAAACAACAAAATTCTTCTGAGAATTGTTTGTTCATATCCTCTGACCACATCCAATGGAATTTTTTTTTTGTGGTATAGTTTTAAATTAATTATATATAATCTTAGATATTAGATCCTAAGATTTTCAGATCACATGGTTTTCAGTAGTAACAGATTTATTCCTGACCTTATCAAAGCCTCCCTTTCTAGGTATTTTCAATCTGACCCCTTTTCAGCTCCTTTCTGTATATTGTTTTCCACCAACAGAATATAAACTACTTGAGAACAGAAATTGTCACTTTTTCCTTCTTTTTCGTATACTTAGTGCGTATTTAACAGTGTTTGGAAAACGGTAAGCAGTTACTGAATGAGTATTTTCTTTAGTCTTCCAGGAGATTTTTCACTGCTCTAGGCCTGAAATCATACAGAGGAAAATGGAGAAATGTATAGTGTGTATATGAGCAGGTTAAACCATAAAATCAACAGGGGACTTTGAAGAACAGGAGCAAAAAAATATAATTAGAGAAATGGATAATAGCAAAAAATACGGGTGGGTCATGTAGAGAAGGCAAAGGGAACCAAATGGACAGCCAGAATGCTCCAATGGCTCCAAGTCAATGCACCAAGGCTCTTTATATCAAAGAAAATAAGCAAAGCCCCCAATATCATAAGTGGCAGGGTTACGAAAACATAGGATGAGCAAGGATGATCTTTATCTTGGAAAGAACATCCAATCAATGGAATCACTGATTCCTTTGAGTATTTGAGTCAAGTGCCCCCATCTTTAACTTTTTATAGATTCATATAGAATTATATATATAGGAACAGGTTTCTATTAAAAGTAGTGGATGGTTCATATCCTCTCTCTCTACCATGATTTGCATGATTCTGGATAAGTAACTGAAGTATTATTTACCTCAATACTTCACAAAAACTGTTTTTTGTAGTAAAGACTTTAAATCTATGCCTTGTTTTATTTAATCAAAGTAATCAATAAACAATAGTCCCATGATGGTACACTAAATAATCCATTCATTGATCAAAATTCAGTACCATCCATGTAATTTTTGTATCATTTTCATTAGTATTCTACTCTAACCAAGGCATAAAAGGATTTCCTATAGGTCTTTTAATCATCTCTGTAACACTGTGGTGTTTCCTATTCTTCAGATGTAACGAGCTCAATGCATTTTTAAGTTATGCATATCCTTAGTAGAATTTTTCTCTATATTTCATAGGATCCAAAAAAAGTTTCAGAGTTGCAAAGGAACTCAGAGGTCATCAAGTCTACCCTCCATTTTATAGAAGAGGAAATTGAAGCTCATAGAGGTTGAATGACTTATCCAAGGTCACAGATGAGTCCAACTTCTCTATCCCATACATTGTACCAAGCTAGTTCTCTCTTCTGCAAAAATCATTTTCATTTGCTCTAATCTACATAGATAAGCCCATCCAACATATATTGCTCTTTAGGTCACCTGAAAGTTTCCATTTTTTTCGCTCTTTTACAGGAAACCTTGCTCAAATTCATCTTAATTCCAATGTCTACCACCTCTTAATTATTATTTGTTTTGGTGGGGTTTTGCAAGGCAATGGGGTTAAGTGTCCTTCTCAAGGTGACACAGCTAGGTAATTATTAAGTGTCTGAGATTGCATTTGAAGCCAGGCACTCCTGACTCCAGGGCCTGTGCTCTATCCACTACACCACCTAGCTGTCCCCCACCTCTTAATTATTTTCTGTCTATCCTGTTTATAATTTGCTTTGTTTGTACTTGTTTGCATGTTGTCTCCATTAAATTGGAAACTCCTTGAGGGAAAGGTCTCTTTTCTCCTTTCTCTCTCTCTCTCTCTCTCTCTCTCTCTCTCTCTCTCTCTCTCTCTCTCTCTCTCTCGTATTTCCAACACTTAGAAAATGATGGACACTTGATACGTTTCTTATACAGCCCTTTCTCATTTTGGATCATTGAAAGCCCAAGATAAGTTTCACAAATACAGTTAGCTCAGTCTCTTCTCTCTTCTCTTCTCTTCTTCCTCTTCCTCCTCCTCCTCCTCAATTCTGGATCAAGGGAACTGGTGGAGGGTGGTTGCTTTTCAAACGCACTACTTTCAACTGAAGCTCTAATTGCATTCTATTTTGCTTTGAATAACTGGCTGAACTCTTCAGCCCAGCTTTTCAAGTTTGTTATCAGACTAAAGGGTGACATTTCTATTTTATTCCTGACCCGATAACCCATTATTAGAAGGTTCCTGGAAGTACTTAAAATTGAATTATGAAGGAAGGGGGAAGGAATAGTGGCTTTCTAGCTGCTAGCTTAAGAACTCCATTACTTGCAGATAGATTGTGAATAACAATAGAATGTGAATAACAATCATAATCTGTTTCTCTTTTTAAAACAGGCATGCAGAAACGAAATTCAAAAAATAATATAGGTAAAATAATTACATTTAAGATCAGGAGGACAGAGACTAAATTCTATTTTTGCATCCCTAAAACCTAACTCCCTACTTGTTACTTTTAAGACATAAATGCTTACTGATTGATTGAATTGTATCATGAGGTAGCAAATATGTGTTAACCTATTCAAATTCAAATTCTGAATTTAAATCCTGCCAGTCATACATACTACCTAATAGGTCCCTAGGTAATTCTTTTTTTTTTTAGGTTTTTGCAAGGCAAATGGAGTTAAGTGGCTTGCCCAAGGCCACACAGCTAGGTAATTATTAAGTGTCTGAGACCACATTTGAACCCAGGTACTCCTGAGTCTAAGGCCTGTGCTTTATCCACTGCGCCACCTAGCCACCCCCAAATAATTCTAGGTAATTCTAATATTTAAGTTAGAGATAAGCTAGCAATCATCATTGGTAGAGGAAGTATTCCCCATAGCAACTCAATTACAGATCATGTCCATCCATCCATGCATCCATCAAAGCATTCATCAATGACTTATTGATAATTGAATAGTCAGGATGTATATAATGACATACAAAGAAGAATAAGATGTTGTCTCTAGTGTCAAGGAGTCTAGTCATTGAGCCTCTCTAAAGCAAAAGCATTCATTGATCATCTATTATATGCAAAGTGTTTTACTAGGCCTTAAGTTTCTATGAATGGTCCCTCACTAATGTGAGATAGTGCAAAATGTGAAAATGGATTATGAAGAAGAGATGGGGCAGCTAGATGTCACGTGGATAGAGCATTGTCCCTGAAGTCAGGAGGACCTGAAATCAAATCTAACCTCAGATATTTAATAATTACCTTGTGCAAGTCACTTAACCCCATTGCCTTGTAAAAAATAAAAAAGAAAATGGATTAAGAGCAGAGGTATTATGAAAACTTTTTGGTTCCAAGGAGGACAAAAAGGTTCTACCCACTTGAATGGATTCTAGAAAGCTAGAATCTTAGATTCAAGAGGAATCTTTGAGTTATATAGTTCAACAATTCATTTATGCAGAAATTCCTCCTCAACAGCCCTGCAAGGGTATCATTCAGTCTCAAACTGATTAAATATAGTTATACAAGGTGTAATGAAAGGAAGAATGGCATTGGAGTTAGAAACTATAGGTTCAAATTTTAGCTCTGTTGCTTAGTTTTTCAAAAAAAAATACACAATACCTTTATTCTTAATAATGAAAGTAAATGTTAGACCCTTTGAACTAATTGTCACCATTCAAAATATTCAATCAGCAAGTTACTTTCTTTTTTAAAAATAATTTTTTGCCATTTTGCAATTCAATTTTCTATATTTTTCAGAGCAAATTTTCTTCTTCCCACTTATTTATTGATAAGGCAAGAAAATCAAAATCCAGTACGAAATATGTATTGTCTTGCAAAACAAATTCTTACATGGCTAATTTTCCCCTCCCCCCCAAAAAAAGGTAAATGAAATAAAAGAAAATATGCTTCAATTGGCTTTCTGGATCCATCAATTCTTTATCTGCAGCTGAATAGCATGTTTCATCATGAGTCATTTGGAACTGTAGTTGATCATTGGGTTAATCATACTTCCTAGTCTTTCAAAACTGTTTTATATTTATATCATCATTTTTTGGTAGATATTGTTCTGATTCTATCACTTTACTTTTCCTCTGTTGATACAAGTCTTCCTATGTTTTTCTAAAGCTCCCTCCTTCATAATTTTTGTAGCACAATAATATTCCATCACATTCATTATACCATAGTCATTCCCTGATTGGTGGACATTACCTCAGTTTCTGATTCTTTTCTTCCACAAAAGTGTTACTACAAATATTTTTGTACATATGAGTTCTTTTCTTTTTTCTTGGTTATGTAGGGGTTATAGACCTAGTAAATGATATCTCTAGGTCAAAAATATTCAATAGCTTTTGGAGCAATAATTCCAAAGTGTTTTCCAGAACAGTTTATTTTTGTTTATTTTTGTGAAATATCTATAAAACTAAGGGATCAGACCAGATGATATTAAAGTCCCTTCTAGCTCTAAATCCATTACATTTTTTGTTTAAAAAATCCTTCCCACCCCACTCACTGTTAATTTTGTGTAAAAAAACTGCACAAAATAAATTCAGTACCTCTTGCACAACAATCCTTCAGTTCCACAAACTTCCATCAACAACTTACTATGTGTAAAGCTCTACACTGGAAACCAAGAATAAAAATTAAATAAAAATTCTTTAGAACTCACCATCATCCTAAAAAAAAAGAACTCACCATCATTCATTCATTCCCCAGGAAAGTCATCAGTGGGAATTCTCATTATCCTGCAAGATTGAATCTCCCTGATCCTCACATCTCATCAATACCTCTACCTGTTATTTGGATTCTGATCAGAAGATAGGTCTTGGACTCCAGGGTTTCCTCCTTAAAGAGGGACCTCAGCAACGTTGTCCTCCCCATATCCCAACAACTTTTTGTATTTCTTTGGAATGCCCCATTCAGTCCTCTCACTAAGTATCTCTTCCTTTCTCCTTTCCTCATATTTCTGGCTTCCTTTTGTACTCTTTCCCTATTAGATTGCAATTTTCTTGAATGCAAGAACTGTCTTTGTTTTTATCTGTAGTTGTATCTTCCCCTCTTTTCACAGTACATAGACCAATGTAGTCACCTAATAAATATTTATTGACTAATAAAATGGATTGACTTATTAAGGAAAGAAAGGCTTGTAAAATTTATCAGTGAATGGGAGCCCCACATCAATGATATCACAGATCTTGAAGTATCAGTAATGTTCTCATTAACATTAGTCTCTTTATTTTTTTTTTATATTATGGGTATTATCTGAAGAAACTCATGACACCTAAGATGAATGTTTTTTTTAAAACAAAATGTAAATGATTCAAAAAGGAAACTACGGGATAGCTAAATATATAAATGAACAAGTTCTATAGATAAACATAATGGATATATAAAGTTCCCCTCCAGGTCCATAGACTCCATGAACTCTATCCTCAGACTCTAAGTGAAGAATAAACTCCTGATTTAAGTAAAATATATTTCACTTTCAAAGACTATGAAAATTGAGCTATTAGAAGGTGTTCATTTTTGCGTAAATTAATGAATAAGCATTTCTTAAGTGTCTATTATGTGAGAGGTTCTGTATATGTGTTATAGGAAAAGTAACATCTTATGATCATAAGTTATCTTTAAACATTGAGCTCTGAGTTCTTGCAAGGAAGCTATGTTTTAAAGAATTTGTTTTTAGGTATATTTTAAAACACTTTCTAAATAAATAGCAGCAGTGGGGACCAAAATTATTAAAATTCATTGTTTTATTATTTAATAATAATGAGAAATAAAGTAAAATAATAAATTATTAAATAGCCAAAAAAAGTAAACCATTACAAGGTTAGGATCCTATGGGTGATCCTGTGGGTCATGCTTATATCCATTTCTCGGGTGGGAAAACTGAGACTGAAATTTCATATCCTTTTCTCAAATTCAGACTTCAAATTGAAAACTGAGATTGAAGAGAACAGAGGTACTCTGATATCAGCTAAAAGGGCTATCTACTGCAAGCCACCCAAAAATAGAGAGGTAGTTTTCTCCAGCTCATAATGAACTTGCCTCACAATCTCAGATCAGTCTATTATAAACGGAAACAAAGGCATCTGAAAGACATGAATAATACATAGCACTAACAATGATTCTGGAACTATTATGGGATCCAGTGTATATTATAATCAATCCATAATTTGAAGACTTGGCTAAATGGATCTTTTTATCCAAAAAAGAATTTCTATGATGTGTCTATTTGTGCCCTCCATTAATAAGAATATATCATCCAAAATCCATATTTAAATATTTGATGTGTTTGCATTTATAAATACCTACCATTACTTGTAACTTAACAGTAATTGTTACATGCCTTTGAAACTCAAGTTACTGAGAACCAGGCCAATGGATAGTCAATTGATTGAATAAAGAGTAGCATATAACCTTTCATTATGAAAATGGACATAATCAATGAAATATGCCATTCCATCCTACTCTCACCAGGTCAAATGGAAATTCCTATTAGCCCTTGATGCTCTGTACATAGGAACATGAATTAGGAAGGAGTTTAAAGATAGATATGAAATGTTACATTAGCACCAGTCATTATTGCCAGTATTGTATAGTTGACTTTTGAAGGTATCTTTTTACAATCTCTTCTGTGAACATTTTAACCTTTCATTTTACATTTATCCAAACCTGTTGGGGGGTAAAATGAATGTTTGGAATTAATTATTAGTCATTCTATATGTCACTAATTACAAATGAGAAATATCAGAAACCCCTAGTCTCTCTCTTTTTTTAGATTTTTGCAAGGCAATGGAGTTAAGTGGCTTGCCCAAGGCCACACAGCTAGGTAATTATTAAAGTGCCTGAGGCCGCATTTGAACTCAGGTCCTCCTGACTCCAGGGCAAGTGCTCTATCCACTGCACCATCCAACCACCCCACTCCCAGTTCTCTTCAAAGTACAGTGTAAGGTTAGCCCACTACACATATTTTTGGTCACCCCCTCCTACCCAAGTATTAGTGCCACCACCCCAACAATGATTTAGTTTTTATTCTGTATCTAACTAACTTTGTTCTCTACTGTTTCCAGGAAGAAAGCAAACTCTTTGAGGGTAGGAATTCTTTCTATTTTTTAGGTCACTTTATCATGCTTAACAAAACCTTGCTGAATTAATTTAATTCATTTCAGCTAGTCTTTAATTGTGAGGTGAATAGAGAGTGTTGAATGCAATGTCAGAAGAGGCAAGTTCAATTCTTCTCTCCTGTCACATACTACCTGAGGGACAGTGATCAAAATACAACCATTTTGGGTCTTAGGTTCTTTCTTGACAAAATGAGACATTTGGAAGACCACCAGGGTCCCTTCAGTCTCAAAATTGATTTTCTTGGTCTTGTTTCTGCTTTTCACTGAAACTCCACCAGTATATATTCCAGTACTCAAGCATAATTAAATTAATAAAGTAAATTGTGTATATGCCAATGTGAATTAACATTATGACCCCTCTCACCTTCAGGTAAATGAATGTACTGTTTGTTTTCTTTCCCTTTTGCCTTAATTTACTCCATTATCTTCCTGCTGACACTAACAGTTCCTCCATTTGTTGAATCAATATATTAAGTATGAATCAAAATGCAAACTAGGAGCCTCAGACATTTGTAAGTTTGCTATAATTTTTTTCTAATGATTTAACCTCACATAGTTTATTCCAAGAAGGTCCTTGAGTGGTAGTGAGAGAATCAATTACCTCTTTCATTTTCTCAAATGTTGCTTTTTAAATTTATAAATGTCATTTGGTGGGGGGGAGTCTGGGAAAATTTTTTTCCATTTGATGTCATTTACATAGAGAACTCCAGATATGAAAACCCTTCTTTTATTAGAGATTAGCAAGTGATAAACTACATATGGTCTTAGAATGAGAGATAGAGGCAGAGAGACAGAGACAGAGACAGACAGAGAGAGAGAGAGAGAAACAGAGAGAGACAGAGACAGAGAGAAACACAGAGAGAGACAGAGAAAGACAGAGACAGAGAGAGACAGAGAGAGAGAGAGAGAAGAGACAGAGAACAGAGACAGACAGAGTCAGAGAGAGAGAGACAGAGAGAGAGAGATTGAGAGAGAGAGAGAGAGAGACAGAGAGAGAGAGAGAGAGAGAGAGAGAGAGAGAGAGAGAGAGAGGAGGGGAGGGGAAGTGATTTCCTCTTGGCTCCAGAAAGAAATGCATGTCAAGGCTGACCTTCTTTCCAATATACTGCACTTTATGGCGACTTCTACCATGCTTCAGTTCTTCACCATTCCTTAGAATTGCCTTCAATGCTAAGTCCCCTGCTTCTGACTGGATGGTTAGTTCCATTAATTCAATTGAAAAGGGCACCCACTCTAACTGAGTCTCATTCCTTTCCAGACCATGTTATAGATTTATGAACTTCCTTTCCCAACCCATTCCTTTATATTCACCCTCTCTGCCCATTTTTAGCTTCCTTGTTTGGTCTTCCCCAATTAGAATTGAAGTTAATGGAGGGCATCAACTCTCTTCCTATTTGTATTTGTATCACCAGCTGCTCAGTACAGGGTTTGAACAGAGTGAGAGCTTAATAAATGATTATATGCTATGACTGACTGTGCTGTCTTTCTTGTTTCTTTTTTATTTACCATGAATAAATGAACAATGTGTGTGAACCTAAAGAAAAAATAGAAAATGGAAAGCCAGTAATGACTTTTATTGCTACCAAAGGTATCTAAAAATTCTGTTAAGAGTTGAGGCAGTTAGAAGGATTTGGTTTCAGAAAGATTTGAGTCCTAATTCTGACTCAGACCCTTATTGTATAAAGTTGGGCAAATGTTTCAGCCTCAGTTTCTTCATCTGTAAAGTAATGAAGTCCATTATGGTCTTAGAATTATAAATCTATGATCTATATTATAAAAGTCACAATTTTCAAAATGAAGAATATTATATGATAAACATTTAAGTGCCTATTACAGTGCTGGAAACTAAAAATAAAGACAGAATTTGCCCTCAAAGAGCTTACAATCTAATGAAAGATGATTCCAAAAAAGGAAATGAACAAAGGAGAGGGGTGCTTTAGACAAGGTGATGGTGATGGAGTTACAACCAAGCAGAGAAGTTGGGGACAAATGAGCTAATGAAGATTTTAAGTCTTCTATAAAAAGAGATTGTGGGGGGGGGGGAGTTTTATGCTCACGCCTCCAGCTCTCTACTCAGAGAGACACAAGCAACTCAGTATATTAATAAAGAATGAGAAACAAAGCTGAAACAATCTCCTAGAGGAAGACTTTCCTGGTCATGAGTTGATCTTGTGTGGGAGGCAGGGATGATGATAATGACAATGATGATGATAGTGGTGGTGGTGGTGGTGGTGATAGAGTGGAAACCAAGAAGTTGATGGTAAGTGAGCAAATTCATTGGTCTTCAAAAAAATTGCACATAGTTCTATCTTCTTTAATACCCTGTTCACAATAGTCAACGAAGGTTCGATTGATCCAATGGTCAGAAGTATAAGCTGGAAAAGCTTTGCCCATTCATCTTACAGAAGGATTTAGGAAAATATTTAAAAGATCATCCTGGTCTTTGAGGTAAAGACAGGGAAGACTTTTTTCACCTAAATTTACTTTGCTCACTTCTGATACTCGCTCATTCCTGGAGTGGATTATTCTAATGTGTTATCATAGACTCCCTCAATACTTTCAGAGTTTCAGCTAGTGTTTAGAAGCTCAAAATTACCTCAAATCTGAGAACAATTACTACTGAAACGTATAAGTAAAACTATTACCAATACCCAGCAGTACCACCACTTTGATGCTTACTGGTTCTTAGATGTTAATATACACAATCTAGGATCCTGATCCCCCCTCTCCCCCAGAGCATTTAGGAAAAGCAATGCTTCTATACCAGTATCCACAGCTGTCATTCTGAGAAAAACTAGTCCTACAGATGTTATTGCCATAATTACCCAAGACCCACCCCCCCAAAAAAAAGTACTTGGCACCAAAGTTCTTGTTACTATCAAATGACTCAAAATCAGAAATTAATATGATTTTATCAGTAGAAATGACATTAAATTATATGACATCTATATTGCTGTTGTAGTCTAACAACTACAGTATTTCTTATTATGATTTGTAGCTGAATCAACATAATTGAGTTGTCTCCCCCTTTAGAATGCAAGCACCTGGAAGACCATTGTACATATTAACTGCAGCATTGGACGATGGTCAGTTATGAGGGACTTAGATCCTCTCAGCAATTCAGTGATCAAGGACTAGTCTAAAAGACTTGTGATGCCAAATGCCATCCAGAGAAAAAATTACGGATTCTAAATGCAGACCAAAGCATAGTATTTTCACTATTTAAAACTTGTTTTCTTGCTTTCTATTTTTTCTCGTGGTTTTATTCCCTCTTTAGTTTTGATTCTTCTTTCACAACATGTGTAATATGGAAAGATGTTAAACCTGATTGCACATGTTTAGCCTATATCATATTACTTATATTAAGGAGAGAGCGAGAGAAAGAAGGAAGGTAGAAAAATGCTGAAGTCAAAAGCTTGCAAAAAAAAGATGAATGTAAAGTTAAAGACTATCTTTGCATGTAATTGAAAAACAAAATAGCATTTAAAAAAAAAGAATGTGAACACTTTAAGACCAGGGACTTTTGACTTTTGATGCTTAGCCCAATGTTTTTTAACACATAGTAAGTGCTTAACAACTATTTCATTCATTCATTCATTCATTCATTCATTCATTCAATCACATCTATTCCATTGGGAAGCACAAGCTGAAATGTAGGGGATACAGTAATCAGGTATGGAATCAGGATGCCATGGATTCAAATGTTCCTATTGACTGTGTGACCTTAAGGAAACCTTCAAATTTCTCAATGCCCCCTGAAAACTCTCCAAGATTAATAGCAGAGCAGATGCCCTTTTGTATTAATTAAGGAAGTCTTACAAATACCAAAGAATACACAAGTCAAGAAACAATGACGGCAACAACAATAACATTCTATTGTGAAATAAAAGCAGAAAAGCACTCATGACAATGATAATGAGCTCTGAAAAACCGAGATTCATTTTCCTTCTCTGAAATTTAGTAATCATGTGCCCATTGAAAAGAGTTATCCCAGGCAACTTCTTTGGGGTTATCTCCAGAGCATTAAACTTCTGAGTTTGTACATTTTTTTCCTGCCTATGTCTATGCTAAAGAAAGCAATTGAGATGAGTATGAGTAGCAATGAACATATTATTCTCTGTTCTTTATGTATTATATAATGTGACTACTATCCAGACTTTGCCTTCCTAGTCTATAGATTTTCACTTTTGTGAATCAATTGAGTAAATAGATAAAATCCCTAAAGACCATTTTAACCAAGTCTTTTGATGATAGTTGTAGAGTGCATGCATGCCTCTAAGAATTTTTCTTATTCTTTTTATTCTTATTATAGTTAACACACAATCCAGTTAAGATCTGGAAGCAAAATTTCACTTTATATACAAATAAAATGAGAGTTCTGGGTGCAAATTTCTCCTGCACTATTAAATAAAAAATAAAATGAGTATTTTGAAAAGACAGACTGGATTACTCCTTAGCAAGTCTTTATATCCATATTGAACCAATATGGGTGTAAAAAGACAGGGATTCACCTGAGCTCTCTCAAACTCTCCTCCAAACACCTTTAAATAATGCTTCAAAATAAATTCAAGAGGTAGGATACACAAAAGCATGTCATAAAACAACTGTACAGACCAAGATAACCTTAAAGATAAGCAGGAAAGGTCTGCCACACTGGGGTGAGAGTGGAGCACAGTCCAATACAGTGGCTAACTGGGCTTCAACAAGTCAACAGGCGGCCTTGAGGACAACTGAATGAGGATCAAAAGCTTCTAGATCCCTCAGGTCACAGAAATTAAGGGGATCATGATTACAACTGGTCAGAAAACGATTACATAAGTCCCCTTCCAAGTACTGGGTTCAAGCCTCTTGCATTGTCACTACAAGAATCTGGATCATACCCATGTTGTGGTCCTAGGGCAAGGAGAAGAACTAGCATAACAAAGTTTGTGCTCACAGAATGGCATCTGTGGTCATAGGTCAAAGACTGACAAAAATCCATGAAGTCCCTCAAAGATCAAAGCACAAGTCAGGGGACCTCTTCTTAGTTCATACCACTTTGGAAAAACTGAAAACTTACAGATGTGTGGAACTATCTCTGAAAGCAACTCAATTAAAAAAACTGAGGCTTGGGACAATGCCCCTTCCACTCTGGGAGAAGAATCCAGTCTTAATAAAATTAAATGAGAGGAAGGCTGGAAAAATGAACAAACAACAAACAGAAAAGAACCAGTACCTACAAAATTATTAAGGTGACAGAGAAAATCAAAACACAAACTCAAAAGAAGAGAACAGAGTCAAAAGAGCTACATGCAATACCTCAAATTAAAATGTGAAATGGTCTTAGACCCCCCAAAAAGAATTCCTGGGAGCTCATAAAAGGATATAAAAATCAAATAAGACAAGCATGCTATTAATATGGTGGAAAAGCCCTCCCAAAGTTTTCTCCAAACAAATTAGAAAAGTGCCTCAGAATTGATTTAAGAGTAAGACACAGCTTTCTACAATACCCAGAAAGGTCTTACAAACTTGGATGGGAGGGTAGTGATGTTCAAGAGCATTAGGAGATTCCAACTTCACAACAGGGGGCCTGAGGCAAAGCTCTGAGTCTAAGACAATCCACCAGGAGACCTCACTTTTTGCAATCCAGTAGTCCCCTAGGTAAATGAGCAGTCTGTGCAGTCTTCAAGGTCCCACATCAATGAAACCACCTTCATCACAAGGCACCAACTAGACCCTGATGCCACTGATGACCAGTAGTGGAGTCCAACCCCAGAGTTGGCCAATAGCAGGATGCTACCCCTAGGGTCTGTCAGCAGAGAGGTCCTGTTTTCATTGCAATCCAGTAGCAGGGCTTCACCCCTAGGGCAAGCCCTAGCAGCTAAAACCCACATCCAAGAGAGGCCAACTGAAGTCCCACTTCCCAATACAAGCCAAAAGGGAAGTCTACTCTCCAGTGAAAACAAGCAGCTAAACTCAGAAATTCAGTGAAAGTCAACTGTAAGATCCTAAACCCTAGAACATGAAATTTGGAGTAGTGCAGGACTAAAATCAAGCTCTCATATAAAAGCATCAAGACACAAGAAAACAGAAAAAAAATGAACTAAAAACAAGTAACAACAACAAAAAGAACTCACAGAAAGTTTCTATGGTGACAGAGAGGATCAAAGAAGAGAACAAAATGATCTCATGGAAAACCTCAAAGAAAAATGTAATTTATCTTGGACTCAAAAAGAATTCCTAGAAGAGCTTTAAGGGGTTTTTAAAAGGTAAATTAGAGAAGTAGAAGGAAAAATTGGCAAAAGAAATAGAGTAATGCAAAACAATCATGAAAATAAAAATCAGTAACATGGGACAAGTTATATTAAAATTTGAGAAAAATAACTCCCTAAAAATAGAATTGCTCAAATGGAAAAGGAAATACAAAAGTTCAATGAAGAAAATAATTCCTTAAAACTTAAAATTGAGGGGCCGCTAGGTGGTGCGGTGGATAGAGCACCAGCCCTGGAGTCAGAAGGACCTGAGTTCAAATCCAGCCTCAGACACTTAATAATTGCCTAGGTGTGTGTGGCCTTGGGCAAGTCACTTAACCCCATTGCCTTGCAAAAACTAAAAACAAACAAAAAAAAACTTAGAATTGAGCAGGTGTAAGGTATGACTCTTTGAAACATCATCTTCTATGAGAAAATCAAGATATGAAAAAATAAAATGATTTTATGAAAAAGCAATAGATCAACTAACAGTTAATATGACTTAAAAACAAGAGAGATGAAAATCAAATTTATTAGTATAAAAAAATGAAATGAATGAATTCACCAACAATAAAAAAAATTAAGGCAACTGTTAAGAGCTATTTTATTCAATTTCTATGCCAATAAATTTGACAAGCTAAATGAAATAGATGAATATCAATAAAATATAAAGTTTGCAGATTAACTGAAGAAATAAAAATACCTAAATAATCCAGCCTTAGGAAAATAAATTGAATCTGTATTCAATGAATTTCCAAAGGAAAAAATTCCCAGGACCAGATGGATTCACAAGAATGTTATATTAAATATTTAAAGAACAAGGAATCCTAATACCATGTAAACAATTTGGAAAAAAAGAGGTCTAGAAGGAGTCCTAGCAAATTCCTTTACTCAGATAGAGTGCTGATCCCTAAACCAGGAAGAGTCAAAATAGAGAAAGAAAATTATGGACCCATCTCCTTAATGAATATTGATGTAAAAATTTTAAATAAAATAATAATAAAGAAATTACAACAATATATTACAAGAATAATATAATATGAACAGGTGTGATTTTTACCATGAATACTGTACCAGTTCAATATAAGGAAAACTATAAGCAAAACTGATCATATCAGTTGAAAAAACAGCAGAAATCATACGATTATCTCAATAGATGCAGAAAACATCCTTGATAAAATACTATAGCCATTACTTTAAAAAATACTAGAGAAGCTAGAAACAAATGAAGATTACCTTAAAATGATGAACAATATTTTTCTAAAACCATCAGAAAATATGGGATAATGCTAGAATCCTTCCTAATCAGATATAATCAGTGATGAAACAAGGATGCCCACTATAACCTCTATTATTTAATTATGTGTTAGAAATGTTAGCTATTGCAATAAGACAATAGAAGAATAATTAAAGAAACCGGAATAGGCAATGAGGGGAAAAACTATCATACTTTGCAGATGTAAAGGTATAGAATACAAAATAAGCCCTTCATCAGCATCTCTAAATATTACCAACAAAATCCAGGGACAAACGATAGAGAATTTCATTTAAAAGAACTGTAGATAATATAAAATAATGAGGAGTTTTACCTGCCAAAATATGAACACAATTATGAGATTTTTCATACAAATAAAGTAAGATGTAAACAATTAGAAAAATTAATTTCTCAAGGATTGATTGAGTCAATATGACAAAAATTAATCTATTGATTCAGTGTCATATCAATCAAATATCAAAAATTATTTTATAGAGCCTAAAAAATAATAACAAAATTCATCTGGAAGAACAAAAGCTCAAGGATAGCAAGGAAATCAAAGGAAAAAATGCAAAAAAAAAGAAGTCTAGCCATACCATATCTCAAAATATACTATAAAGTGATAATTATAAAAACAAGCTGGCTCTTGCTCAGAAATAGAGTGGTGGATGAGTAGAATTGTTTAGATACAAATTACATTAAATAATTATAGTAATCTGACATATGATAAACCCAAGATCCAAGCTTTTAAAACAAAAAATGTCATCATTTGACAAAAATTGTAGGAAAACTTGAAAACAATATAGCAGAAACTTGTTATAGACTAACATCTCATACTGAATACTAAGATAAGGTCAAAATGATTTATACATGAAATTTATACATAAAAAATTTATACATAAAATTTGTACGTGATTTATACATAAAAGTGATAACCATAGTCAATTAAGAGAATAAACAATAGTTTATCAGATTTATAGGAAAGGGGAAGATTTTAGGACTAAAGAATATATATATATATATATATATATATAGAGAGAGAGAGAGAGAGAGAGAGAGAGAGAGAGAGAGAGAAAATGTAAATAGATCATTTTGATTGTAGAAAATTAAAATATATATATATATAAACAAAAACAATGCAACCAGAATTATAAGGAAAGCAGAAAACTGGGGGAATATCTGCAATAAATATCTCTGATAAAGACATAAGTTTTCAAATATATAGAGAACTGAGTCAAATTTCTAGGAATACAAGGTATTTCCTAATTGATAGTCAAAGAATATGAACAGTTTTCAGAGAAAGAAATCAAAACTCTCTATGGTTATATAAAAATTACTCTAAATCACTATTGATTAGAGAAATTCAAATTAAAAGAATTCTAATTTAATTTTTAGCTCTGAGTGACTAATATGACCAAAAAAAGGAAAATATTGGATAGTGAACTAACAATGAAGCAAACTCTTATTGGTTGAATACAGATTGAAGCATGTTATTTTTCACTTTCTTTCATTTTTCCCTTTTAATTAGGTTTTCCTACAAAATGACTAAAATGGAAATATTGTACATGATTGCACATGTATGACATGCATATTATTGCTTATCATCTCAGATGGGGGAAGGGTTGGGATGGAGGGAGGGATAGAATATGAAACTCAAACTTTAAATAAAAATGTTAATACAAAATAATCAAATGAGAGGTAGATGAAAAATTGGATAAAGAGATGAAAGTGATGCAAGAAAATCATGAAAAAAAGAGAGTCAACAACTTACTAAGGGAAGGACAAAATGCTGAAATAATAACACCTTAAACTAGGAAAAAAGACAAAAGTGGCACAAAAATTCAATGAAGAAAAAAAATGCTTTAAAGAGGAGAGCTAGTATAATGGAAAAAGAGATTTAAAAAATCTCAATGAAGGAAATACTTAATAATTACAATTTAAGGGGCAACTAGGTGGCTCAGTGGGTAGAGAACTGGCCCTGGAGTCAGAAGGACCTGTGTTCAAATCCTGTCTTAGACACTTAACAATTACCTGGCTTTGTGACCTTGGGTGAGTCATTTAATCCTGTTGCCTTGCAAAAAAACAGAAAAAAAAAACAGAAAAAAAATAATTAGAATTGGGCAAGTGGAAGCTAATAATAGCACAAGGTATCAAGAAATAATAAAAAAAAGTCAAAAGAATTAAAAATAGAAGAAAATGTGAAATATCTCATAAGAAAAACATCTGATCTATTAAATAGATTGAGGAGAGATCATTCAGGAATTATCGGACTACATAGAACTATGGAGGGAAATCCTACATATCATCTTTTAGGAATGTATCCAAAGACCCTGATACTATAGAACCAAAGAAAAAACTAGAAACTGAATCAATCTGATAACCTTTTAAATATATCCCATCCATCCAGAAAGAAATAATTCGAATATTTTCAAATCACAGTTAGAATTGCACAAGGTTTAGTATTGGATTTGAGGGTTTGAAATATGATATTCTAGAGGGTAAAAGATCTAAGACTATAACCAAGAATCATCTATCAGCAAAAGTGAGCATAATTCTTCAGTAGAAAAGATAATGGACATTGAATGAATTCAAAGAGGACTTTCAAGTATTCTTAATGAAAAGAGTACAGGTAAATAGAAAATTTGACTTTCAAATAAAAGACTCAATTATAAAGTTAGGTAAACAGGAAAGGGGAATCATGAGCAATCCAATAAGGCTAAGCTTTCTTGCATTTTTAATTAGGAAGATGATATTTATAACTTCCTAGAATGGTTTGAAGGAGAGAGAGTGCATGGTGCAAATTGACTATGATGAGATGAGATAGGAAAAAAAAAGTAAGCAGGTGGGAAAGTTGTGCACTGGGAAAAAGGGTAGGAAGAGATAAAATGGAGTGAATTATGTGGCATAAAAGAGGTATGAAAATGTTTTTATAGTGATGAGTAAGATGGTGGAGGGGATGAACACTTGAACTTTACTCTTATAGGAAATGACTCAAAGAGGGACTAACACATAGTCATTTGTGTATAGCCATGTATCTTTTCCTATAGGAAAGTAGGAGGGGAAGGAGATAATAAAGGAGCTTGGTGCTGATAGAAGGAAGGGTAGATTGGGGGGGAGACAGTACTTAAAAACAAAACATTTTTACAAATGGACATGATAAAGTTAGAGAGGGAGAAAGAGAGAGAGAAGGAAAAGCATGGAGAAAATTGTATGGAGAGAAATATGCAGTAATCATACCTGAAAAAATTTGCAGCAAATTTCTCTGAAAAAAGATCTCTTCCTCAGATATATAGAGAAGTAAGACAAATTTATAAGTATAAAAGTAATAAATAATCCCAAAGAATATTAACAAGTTTTCAGATGAAGTAATCAAAGTTATCTATTGCTATATAAAAATGCTTTAAATCACTATTCATTAGAGAAATACAAATCAAAACACCTCTGAAGTACCAACTTATGTAGTTAGTATATTGGCTAATATGAAGAAAAGGAAAATGACAAAAAATTAGAGGGAAAAATTGATAAACTAACCCAGTGTTGGTGGAGTTTAAACTGACCCAATCACTCTGGAGAGCAATTTGGAACTAAGTCCAAAGGGCTATAAAGCATTGAATATCCTCTAATCAGTAATGTCACTGTTTAGTCTGTATCCCAAATAGATAAAAATATAAAAACAAAAAGGATTTATTTTTTAAAAAATATGTATAACTGTTCTTTTTGTGATGGCTAAGAATTGGATATTAAAATCAATCAATTGGGAAGTGACTGAATAATCTATGGTATATGATTGTTATGGAATACTATTGACAGACTGATTTAAAAAAAAAGCATGCGAAGAACTGGTACAAAGTGAAATGAGCAGAACCAGTATCACACTGTACAGATAGCAGCAATATTGTATGATAACTGTGAATGACTTAGCTATTCTCAGCAATTAAATGATCCAAAACAGTTTCCAAAATGCTGTCCTTCTTCAGAGAAAGAACTGATGGCATCTAAATGAAGATTAAACCCTACTTTTAAAACATTTTTTAATTTTTCTTGCTTTTCGTTGTGGGAATCTGTGCTTTTTTTTTTGTAACTTGGTTAATATGGAAATATGCATTATATGATTGCACATGTCTCTATCAAATTGCTTGCCATCTCAAGGGGGGCTGCAAGTATGGAAGGAGTGAGAATTTGGAATCAATTACTTAAATGTTAAAATTGTTTTACATGTAATTAGGAGAAAATAAAATATTAAATCAAATTTTGAAAAATATTTTTGAAAGATCTGTATGCATCCTCAAAGAGATTATTCTGACAAGAAATTGTTCTTAAGCTTTTTGCATTCTGGGTACACTTTTCTGGATTTATGTAACCTAGAGACCCCTTTTCAGAAAAAATATTTTTAAATCCATAAAACAAAACACATAAGATTGCAGAAGAAACAAATTCCACTGAAATAAAGTGATCAAAATATCATTTTTTAAAGTTCATGGACCCCCAGATTAAGAAAACCAATTTAAGATTTCACCACTTTTGATAACCACATTTGCCTTTTTTGACTACTTTCGAAGTCGTTCCCAGTTCCTAAGCTTCCATTGCAATCTTTGCTCTATAATATTTTCCCAGATGGGTGGGACCCATTCCATGTCCCTTTAATGTATTCATCTTTTGTCATTCAGTAGATGAACCCTCTCCTCTGCTTCCCCTTCCCCCACCCTCTCCTACAAGTTCTGCTATTACTTGCAGGCCACACAATGTCATTCTGTTCATGTTTTCCCTGGTGCGCTCCCAGCTGATGTCCGACATCCTTCATCCCGTAGCTTCTGAGTCGAACCACAAGATGACAACTTGAAGATCGTAAGGCGAATTAGTTATGCTCTTACCATTTCCCATTCTCATTAAATCATTGTCAGGACAATGGAGTCATGTTGTGCCATTTCCTGTTCTCATTACAATTTTTGCCACCAAGATGAGGTATCAGAATTTCAATGCTTTGCATGGTCTTTGACAAATAATCATTGACCGTGATGCTTTGACCTTTAGTTCTATTCTCTATGTGGTTGCTCTGCCAGACTATTCTCTCTTGTTTATAGCCTTGGAAATTAGGAGGAAAAGTATGAACTCTGAATACTGCAAAAACTTTAAAAGGTAACTAGCACAGGCTGAATTACATTAAAACTCTCTTCTTTGTTTTAAGGACAGTGTAATCTTGAGATTGATGCTTTAAACCAAAATGGGAAATATTATTTTGACAAGCTCTTTTTGAAAACATACAAATAAAATTTCTTGACTTCCATTTCTACTTTTAGTTCTTTCCCCGTCTCCTAATAATCATCATCATAATAATAACTGACAATAATTATGCACATATATGTATATAACTTTCAAGATTTCAGAAGAATTTGCCTTATACTATCTTGTATTATCTTTGGAGAAAGGTGTTAACATTGTCCCCATTTCACAGATGAGATCATTTGGACTGTAGGGAAATATAAATTTCTCGAGGGCAGAGATCATCTTCATTTAGTTTTGTTTTTATCTTTGCATTCCCCAGTACTTAGTCCAGCTTGTATGTTATACATATTGTATTTAAGACATGCTTTTTGAAGTGAATTGAATTAGCAAATACACAATCTTTCTTTGAAAGGAACTCAATCAAATGACTATTTCCACTATTTCATTTATGCTTTAAAAAAAATCTTCTTATTCTTGGTATACAATTTGAATAAATTACTTCCCCTCCCCCTGATTACCCCTGTTACTTTTTAACCAAGGATTATTTTATAATAGATGGCTTTGTTCTTTCAAGACAGACATTTATAAGTTCTGTTTGGGTTTGGGAAGAAGTCTTACCAACACTAAGAAATGATTTCTTAACAAAATGGTCCTGAAGCTGTCTATCATCTATTCCTGCCGCATAATAGATACTTCACCTACTTACAGTCACTACATCATGGCTATAATTAAATTAAAATTTTCTAAAATATTGTTGAAGCTCAGTTCATCTGAAAATGTATGGTCTTTCTCTTAATCATGAGTTACCACCTTGTCTGAAAGGAGATGGTCACAAAAGGCATGACTTTTGGTATGTGAACAAGATAGGAAAAATAAAGATGATGTGATTAGTAAACAAGTATTTTAAAATAAATATCTTCTCCAATGCATGTCCACTAAATCTTATTTTGGCCTTTTTCATTTATTCTTTATTGAGTCTGCTTAAATATAAGGCAAAAGGCAAATCTTGCAACACAGTGATCTAATATAATCTGGTCAGTCTTTGATGCTCTAGCAGATTTGGTGGTGCCCTTCTGCTTCTAGAATAAAATATAAATTGCACAGCATGCCCTTGAAGGAACTGATTTCAAACTACCTTTCCAGATTAATCTGGAAAATTAATTAGTATCCCCTTTCATATGCTCTATATCCTAACTATATTGATCTATTAGCTGTTCTCAAACTTTGCAGGTTATTTCTTAGCACCATTCATTTGTACATGACTATATCTCCATCTAGAATACACTCCATTCTTGCTTCTTCCTCTGTGGAATCCTTAGGTTTCTTTCAGTCTCATTTGAATGGTCGCTTCCTATATGAATCCTTTCTCGAATCTCCAGTCAAATGCTTTCTCCATCTTCAATTTATCTTGCAGTGCTTCCTTAACTGTTTTGCCTTCCACAGCTTCCGAAGAAGGTTAAGTGTCTTATGGGTGAGGGTGGTTTTTTGTGTTGTCTCTGTTCAGAAATGAGAGGTATCTGCCTTCGGATGTTCGGGAGTTTAGGTCACTTGCCCCTTCCATCTCAGTTAACTGGTTATGTAGCTGTAGACTGGGTTTATGGGCAGAGGATCCCAAACCTTACTAAAGGGATGACTTTTTTCCATCCTCATATTGATGACCTTATAACTCAATTCTGGGTATGTTAGGGACAATTCTACTCTTGCCTCCAGGCTGTGTTTTTGTTTCAGTCATGTCTGACTTTTCACGACACCATTTTTTTTTGACAAAGATACTAGTGTAATTAACCATTTCCTTCTCCAGATCATCTTACTGATGAGGCAACTGAGGCAAACAGGTTTAATTGACCTGCCCATAGTCTCACAGTCTGAGGCCAGAATTGATGAGTCTTCCTGACTTCAACCCTAGCACTCCATCCATTTTATTACTTAACTGCCCCTATCTCCAGTCTGCAGTCCCTCAAAAGGGAAAGTAAAAGAGGTAACTGATGTACAAACATAGTAGAAAAGGCAACTCATTTTTTCTTGAAGAAAACCCTGGTAAGCATAACAGAACCATAGTATACATTATAAAATGATCAGAACATCTTTCAGTTCGTATTAACTCTAATGGTCAACTAGAGGCCATAATCGGAGCCTCAATGAGATGTAAGACTGTTTATTGCAAGACTACTAATTATCCATTTCACATTTCACATCTACTGAACAATCTAATCAAAAGGAAATCTAGATTGGTTTTTATTTAGCTAAGGTTGTTTCCACCCCTTCTTTTTCCTTCTCTTCTTTCCCTTATTACTTCCTCCTTCTCTTTTTTATCCTTCCTCCTCTTCTTCCTCTTTTTCTCCCATAAAATACACGTAAAACCCTTTGCAACTAAAATTCCATGGAAGGTTATTGTCATCATTACTAATCATATAAGTATTGATTGATTAATTGACTGGACTAAATGGATACAAAACAAAACCATTCTAAAGTCAACATTATTTTAAAGGTCCTTGTGGATCGATTTTCAAAAATATCTTAAATAGGAATACTCCAAAAGATCATAAATGATATCATATCACTGAGTAAGTGAAATGATATTTAAAAAATGTTCTAACTATATGTTTACTTTCTCATCTCTATAAATTCCTTATGAGAATGACCACTGCCTATATTAATGATATCCGCCATTGAAATCATGTAAAGGTAGTACAATATTTTTTCACAAAAGACCACATTTTCATTGTCACACATATGATGAAGAGCTATAGAAAATAAGAAGATTCTCCTGTGTTTATTACTATTGAATCAAAAGAGGAAAGATCATTTGACTCTAGAAAGTAAAAAATCAACTTAAGGGTTCTTCTAGCAAATATTGGGATAATATAAGATTCCTTGATAATCCCAATTACCAGTATTTGTCTTACTGGTGTTACTGCTATAGTTTATGAAATGTCTTGATTACATAAGCATCCAAACTGCAGATTGCACAAGATCTAAACAGGTCCACTTTTCAGTGGGTAAAGATGTGGTAGATGAAAGGAAACTGGAACAAATGATTAGCTTCGATGTGTACTCATCCAAAATGTGAGATAAAAAAAATGTTTTCAAGTATTTCCATGAACAATAGTGGATAGGGTGGTCACATATGAGAAATTAATTGATTGAGAGAGATGACATGAGCAACCTGGAATTTCCTTGATATCCACAAATATTAAAGGGAACAAAAGGAAGAGTGTTACAGAATCACACAGACAAAAAAAAAATAAGATATGAATGTCTGACAAGTTGGAACATGCCTGCAATGCCCACACCAAAGAAATTACAGAGCCATTAAGATATTAAAATATTTCAGTATTGAAAACCATTTCAAGATTAAGGTTCAATTGTCCTTACTGATTTGTTTATTACCTGATTCAGTGCTGTGGTAGTTTGATAGTCAATCATCAGATGCCTTTAGTGCTAGTCTTTTTTTTTTTTAAGTGAAATTCTAGGAGAAAGTCGACTTTTTTTACCAAATGCACAATTTTCAATAGGTGGTGATGGTGGTGGTAATCAGTGTTGCAAATCTTACTCCTATTTGATTTGTTGAATCCTAGAAGAAGGGAAAAAAAAACATTTTCCTCTTATGATCAGTAATCGCTTGAATTCCCGCAATATTTTTAATTGCTGAAACTGTCTCTAAAGAGGCTCTATGGAAAAAGCAAACCTCCTGTCACTCTATAATTGTTATTTTTCCAACAGAATGAAATAAGAACTGTGTGCTCAGTGTGGTTTGGAAATAGAAAGTGCTCATGTCTGAAAATGAAGAATCTATATTTTCCATATGTTGCTTATGCATCACTCGTCCATCAGTAAAAGGGTGGGGGGGGGGGTCTCTCTTGTAGTCTTATTTCCTAGAAATGGGACTTGGTTCTGTAGTATTTTTTCCAAGCTTCTAGATATCTGGAAAGAGCTAAAATTTTATTTTCCAAGATTTTTATGATTGCCAGATAAAATTTCTTTCATCCCAAGTTTGAAATGTTTTGAAACCCAATGACATTGAATAGGAATTCGTTTAGATTAAATTGGGGATTTAATAATAAATTTTCTATTTCTATACTTTGAGCTTTTTAACTTTATTCTTAACATGTCAGTTTTTTTGTGTGTAATTAATCCATCTGTTTATGCTTACAGAGGCCTTTTAGAAGAGAGCATTTCAAAATAGAATGCATTTTCCAAGTTCAGAATCTAAAATGAACCTCATGGATATGAAATTTGAAACCATGTTTGATCCTTTTGAGGTTTCACATAGGATCACACACTGCAAACTATGACTTATAATTCCATGTAAAATGTATCCCAGAAAAAGAAATATACTTCTTAAAAAAGTTGTATTTTTACAACTGATGTCAAGGATATAGATTTTTTCCCCCTTAAGAAGTTAAATGAAGAAATAATTGAGATAAAAAATAATTGAAATCATTTTAATAATTTTATATCTACAATGTAGGTGGTATTACATATACATCCATCTGGACATTTCTTTCAATTTAACAAACATTTATTGAACTATGTTTGGGACAATGAATTCATTTCTAAAGGAATACAGAAGTTAAAAGGATGGGGGCAGCTAGGTGGCCTGATGAGTAGAGCACAGGCCTTGAGTTCAAATCTGACTTCAGGCACTTAATAATTAACTGTGTGACCTTGAGCAAGTCACTTAATTCCATTGCCTTAAATAAGTAAACTTTTAAAAAAAATTTCAAAAGAAGTTAAATGGATAACGACCTTATGTACAAGGTTATAACTTGTTGATTGGAACAGTGTATAAGATGTAAGTGCTAAGGGTCATTGAAGTTGGATACCCTATAAAAAGAATCAAATACAATGGTTCTTAACTTGGAGTCCATGGATCATAGCCTTCATAAGTTCTATGATTTTGGATAGGAAAAATATTACATTTCCTCCACTAATCTCTAATTGAAATTTAACAATTCTTTGGATTACAAGTATAGTTAACAAATCATAGTATTATTAGCAGTACCTGGGACTTTGCAAAACCAATGGAATCAGACATTTTCATATCTCATTATACTTGAAAAGCAATTTTATGTCCAATATGGCATGTGTATTGCCATTTAAAAATACCATATCATTTAAAATTCTTATTTAAGCTAAGCAACAGTATTCTTCACACTCTCTTTAAAATATAATTGAATCTTGACTTGTTTTAAATGTTTTGTAATAATAAATCACTGACATTATGTAATGCCCACTATGCCCACTAAGCATTGAGCATACCAAATATGTCATTTGATTATCAAAGAAAGCCTGGGAAGGAGGTGCTATTATTATTCTCATTTTTCAGATAAAAAAAATCAGAGGTGAAAAGTAGTTAAATTACTTGTTCAGGGTCACATAGCATAAACTTCTTACTGTTGTATACAAGGGTGTCTACATTATGACTCCAAATTCCCTTTCTAATCTCATTTCAACACTAATTCACTCATGAGTCCCATGTTTATTTGAACTAGTATATTTCTCATCATCCTGACCTCTACCTTTTTTTCATGATTTAATTTAGAATTCCTTCCTGTTCAAAACCAATACCACTCTTCCCCATGTCTGAATCTTACAGTCCTAAGATCCAGTGTTTTATTGAACCACAATGATATTAAATATTTTTAAACATTAAAATGTTGTTTATTATTACACTCTAATTTGTATTTTATTTTAACTCAGTATTTTCTTGTAACAAACTTATTTATGTTGTATTTTAACTCTTTTGTCAATGAAGAACTCCCGGCGCTTTTTTTTGGTAAGAGAGTGGCTTTGCTCTTTTAGGAATATGGAACAACTATTGTTGATGGATAAAGATAAATCAGAAGCTGAAAAACAAATTAGAAGACTAATAAAGTGATAATGAAGAGCCAAACTATAAGGTGGTAATAAGGATGATGAGGAAGACAAGGATGAGGTTGAGGAGGATGATGATAGAGGTGGATGGGAGTGATATTACAAAGCCATTTCAGATCCTCTGCAATCTGAATTTCCATATTACTTCACTAGATATATTCAAGCACTCTAGTCTGATTACTAATGAATTTCAGAAACTTAGCATCATTTCTTACCAAAATGGCATTTTTGTGATGATAAGTTAGGCCATCTCTCATTTCATTTCTTACCTAGCCTTTTGTAACTGAATGAGCATTGTTTCAGACAAACTAAGGCCTGCCCAAAAACCTTAATTTAGAAAGACCATGGTCATCCACTGCACTCCAAGCCATTACCTAGTCATCCTGACTTTTGTCTTGCCTCTGGACTTGGATGCTTCTCAAGGAAAGAAACATGACTTTGAGCAACCATGCCTCACTTAAATTCAGTTTACTCACACATCAAAACACTATTCTCATGGATGGCTAGGTGGGGCAATGGATAGAGCACTGGCTCTGGAGTCAGGAGGACCTGAGTTCAGATCCAGCCTCAGACATTTAATAATTACCTAGCCGTGTGGCCTTGGGCAAGCCACTTAACCCCATTTCCCTTGCAAAAACCTAAAAAAAAAAACCACTTCTCATGATTTCACTGATCCTCTTAAAAAGGGAAAGTTGAACAACTACAAGAGCAACTATATCACTAGTGATTTCCATGTATTTATACAGGTTGACCCTCATGCAAAGAATGAACCCACCTCAGTTTCCCCTTTTGAAATTCTTGTTTCTTTTTAAGTCCTCCCTCAAGTTGAGTCTCCACAAGGCTCTTCCTGAACTCCCAAACGAAAAGTAATTTTTTCCTTTCAATTTTTTTGAGTAGTTAGTTTTTCTCTTTTACATTTTTACTTTATATCATTATTTGTTTATATGCCAACAAGGAAACTGTAATTAGATTAGAAGTTAGGGACTCCATTGCTTTTCATTTCTGTGCTCCCAGCTTGTAGCTCAGTAACTTGCCAGTAGTAAATACTTAATTATTTGTTGGTGATTAAGGACAATCCTGAGACATCCATTAAGGAACATGCCATCCCCATCCCTGGGGGGAAAAAACAAAACTACAGTTTCAGTGTAGAGAAAAACATACTATGATCACTTTGTAAAACTTCTTTTTTTTCTTTCTTTTTCATGTTTTTATCCTTAGTTCTACTTCTTCTTTTACAGCATGACTAATACAGAAATATATTAAATGAGATTTTACATATACAAACACTATATTAGATTATTTGCTGCCCTGGGGAGGGAGGTGGAAAGGAGGGTGATGGAAAAATGTGAAACTCAAAAGCTTGTAAAAGAATGAATGTTGAAAACTATCTTTGCATGTAACTTAAAAGTAAACAAATAACCAAATAAATAAAGGATTGAATGGATGAATGAATAAATAAAAGGAAGAAAAAAATGCTTTTGAATTTTTTAATTCAAAGGACCAAAGTCTCAAATAAAATCACAGATGTAGCCAACTGTATGTCATTAAATAAACAAGAACTCTCGACCTCTCTAATCATTTACAATAATACAATTATGATTTGCTTCTACATGAAGCATGTTCTTATCTCCCCAAAAGCAGTAGTGCTCTCCTTCTGCAGACCCTGTGTATTCATTTTGTGTAATTTGAACTATGTATATTCTCATATATATGTGTATTTCAGCTCCCCTTGTAGAATCCAGGCTTCTTGACCACAAGATCTGTTCAGTTTTGTTCTATTTTTCCCTAGCACTAAGTTCAATAGTTGGCATATAATAAAAACTAATACATACCTGTTGGTTGCTTGGTCTATTATCTGAACAGCACAATGTGAGAATGGATGGAAAGTCATGGATAAAAAATGCTAAATAACATAGTATCTCAAACAAAGCCCTGAGATGGGTGGGAGTGTTGAGAATGGAGAAATTTTTTTCAAGTAATGAAAACTGGGCACAAAAGAGGAAAAGTGAATTATTCAAGGTCACTTGGTATTTTTTGTGTGTAAAAAGCCAAAATTAGAATCCAGGTCTCCCTTTTTTCTCTGAAGGTCCTTTGCAGGTCTTTTTGTTCCAAGTTCTTCATACCACATGTTTTCTCTCAGCTAAATCAAATAAATAGAAAGGTAAATACTGGTGACACATAGGGCTGCAGTGTGGGTGTGTGTGTGTGTGTGTATAACTCAGGAAAAAATATGATTACTGTATCTGAAGGCTGACCTCTCTCAAATTAGTGTATTAACTGTAATAAACATCAACATAAACTCAGTAATAAATGTGTTTGCCTTCTTTGACTTTATAAGGGTTACCAGGGCAGAATTCCAGTGTATCACAGCTTTTTAAAAAGCTCTCAAGGGACATTTATATCGATTCTTTATTTTTCTCTCAATAAATTTCCTTATAGCCAGCAGGGACTTTCAAATAATATGGAACTAGAAAATACTAGAAGGTAACAGAGCTTCTCCAGATTAACCCCTCCTTTTATAGATGAGGCATTTGGGACTCTGGGAGAAGTGACTTGGCCCAAGGATGACAAGACAATGCGGACAAAGTGATCTTATTGAGTCATCCACATGAACCCCCTATCTTCCATTTGAACTGATTGCCTCCCATGTACTACACCGAATTCTATGTCTTAGAATCCCTGAATTATTTCAAGAGTCATCTCAAGCAACACCTTCCACATGAAATCTTTTCCATTTTTATTGGTTGCTACCTTGTAAAAGGACTTGTATTTATTTTGATATATGTATTCTTGTAGTTGTTTCATCCAATAAAATGTAGGTTTCTTGAGGGCAAGGGACTGTTTCATTTTTGTCCTTGCACTGCTGGTGCCTAGCACAATGTCTTTCACATAGTACACATTTATCAAAAGCCTGTTGATTGTCATATAAAGAAGTTAAGAGTCTTAGCTCAGAATCTACCAATTTATTGTGCATTTACTTCATCATTTATTTCAAAATTAGCCCTTCTGAATGACAAGGTCGTACATTTTATAACATTTTGTTCCTCACAGCAATGCTATGAAGCCATTCTTTAGAATTATCATCCCATTTGGAAAGATGAAGAAACTGGAGTACAGAGAAGGTAAAGAAACTAAGCTCCCTCAAGATTAGACCACTAGGAAGTGATAGGGCTGGAACTCAAACCCAGATCTTTTGCCCCAAAATCCACTTTTCAAACCTTTCAACTTTCTCATCATCCAAAGATTTGAAGTCTAAAAACTGGGTCAAATAGCAAAGCTTATATCAAAAAATTCTCAATGAGTCAACTGGCATGCAAAAAAATAAAAAACTTCCAGCTGGGTTTTTTATTTGTTTTCATATTTGAAAGAGAGACACTGTGTCCAGAATGAAGGATGTGATAGAAATTCAGTATGCTCTCTGTTGCCCTTGGGATGTTGTGTTCAGTTCATGGATAAAACGGAATAGAAGGGGAACAAAGATGAAGTAAAAAC
The DNA here is from genome assembly GCF_037893015.1 of Macrotis lagotis. Classification (NCBI taxonomy): domain Eukaryota; kingdom Metazoa; phylum Chordata; class Mammalia; order Peramelemorphia; family Peramelidae; genus Macrotis; species Macrotis lagotis. The sequence continues at coordinate 162,191,108 of NC_133665.1, read as the reverse complement.
TAGAAAATGTGCTATAGAAGGATCATCTGAAAGAACATTTTCCTCTTTTATTCTGAAGAAGAAATGGCTGAGGGGAAACATTACATCTCTCTTCTAGAAGTCAAAGAGCTCTCATTTGGATGAGCTTCTTTTGCTTGGCCCCAAAATGGCAGAAGTAGTAGCAAACAAATGGAAGAATCAGTTTTAGGTTTGATCTAAAGAAACTGGCAAACTCTACCAACCCAGGCTTCATTTATTGATTTGTTGATTGTCTAGACTTAAGACAGTGATGGAGAAATTTTTGATAATGCAGAATAATTAACACTTAAAAGTGTGTCCTGCATACATTTTTTCCAAAGTCACAGTTGTGAAAACATTTATCAGTGCACTACTTGAAAGGCTCCTTCAAAGGAAGGTAGAGTAGAATAGATCAATGTAGTAAATATTGCTGAGATATAATTGATAGAATTTAGCAATGTAATGGATGGGAGGAAGATAGGAGTCAAAGATGACTCCAGTGTCTGTATGACTGTGATGCTTGAGTTATCCTCAATAGAAAATGAGCTGGCAGACAGAAGGAAATGGGGGGGGGGGGGGCTGAGAGGAGGTATCCAGGGAGGGAATTCTACTTGGCATGCAAATGATAGTTAAGGAGCTCAAGATTCTTATTTCTGTCTACAAAATCACTTCCATTCATTCAGGTTCATCCTTAGGAGTCATTCCCTTTCTCCTCCTCCTCCTTCTCCTCCTATCCAAGCAGTAACTAAGTCTGCATTCTGAAAATTACTCTCTCTGGACCCTTTTCTCCATTCTCAAGACTCCCACCCATCTCAGGGCTTTGTTTGAGATACTACATTATTTAGCATTTGTTATCAATGACTTTCATAAAGGTGTAAATGACAAGTTAATCAAATTGTCAGATGTCATAAATCTTGTAGTGATAGTTAAAATACTGGATGGCCAAATCAGGGTCCAAAAGGACCATGACAAGCTAGAATTTGGGGATGAAGATTATAGAAATAATTTCAATAAGGATATCATCTTTCAGTTAGGTTTAAAATAGTAAAGTCAAAATAAGATTGGGAGGTATAGTTAGATAGTAGTTCTGCAAAATATATGGAATTTAATTGTGAGCAAGCAATGTTATATAGCTGACAGAAAAGTTAGTGAAAAAATTAAAAGGTGTTAATTAAGCATTTTCCATTTCCCTGCCCTCAAGAAACTTAACATTATGAAACTGAGAATACATATCTGAGAGAATGTTGATGAAGAGTGATACTTTTGTTTGGAAAGTTATAGGGCAGTCAGTCAGTAAATAACATTGCATATATGTATATATATTTATATATCCATGTATGTCTCTCTCTCTGTCTCTGTCTCTCTGTCTCTCTGTCTCTCTGTGTCTCTCTCTGTCTCTCTGTGTCTCTCTCTGTCTCTCTGTGTCTCTCTCTCTGTCTCTCTCTCTCTCTGTCTCTCTCTCTCTCTCTCTCTCTCTCTCTCTCTCTCTCTCTCTCTCTCTCTCTCTCTCTCTCTGTCTCTCTCTTTCTCTCTGTTAAATGTTAATGTTAATGTTAAAAAGAAAGACAGTGCTGCCCTTAAGGAATTTACAATCTAATGGATTAAGCAATACATATAAGGGGAGTGATATCTAGGAGTAAAAATTTGGTTTGGAGAATTATAGAGATGATGATTGAATTCGTAAGGCATAGACTGGCAAACAATTTCCAAGAAGAAGGCAGAGTTGAATTGATTAGGGTCCCAGAAGGGGTAAAAGGATGAAGGAGTGGCAAATGGTTAGGTACTGAAGAGATGGCCAGGAATGAAGTATATTTGGAGATAATCACAGATTAAGTAAATAAGCAGTCACCAAGCAGGATTTTAGGGCAGGTGTTCCAGAGACAAAACAGTTAAGGTCTGAGGGGCTTATATTGGTCATGATGAGATTACAGCTAGTAAGGAGATAACTGGTCAGTAAAGTTGAGGGGAGGGGGCTGAGGGCAGCCAGGTGGCACAGTGGATAGAGCGCCAGCCCTGGAGTCAAGAGTACCTGAGTTCAAATCTGGCCTCAGACAGTTAATAATAACCTAGCCGTGTGGACTTGGGCAAGTCACTTAACCCCATTGCCTTGCAAAAATCTAAAAAAAAAAAAAAAGTAATATAGGCAGCTAGTGCCTATAGTGGATAGAACGCTGATCCTGGAGTCAGGAGGACCTGGGTTCAAATTTGACCTCAGTCATTTAATAATTACTTAGTTCTGTGTCCTTGGGCCCCTCCATTGCCTTGCAAAATCTAAAAAAAAAAAAAAAATAGTAAAATAACTCCCAGTACCCACTATATTCTACCCATATAAAGATGCTATCTGGTATATTGTGACCAATTCTGAATAACATATTTGAAAAATACTTTCGATAATCTAAGGTATAAGGGGAAACAACCAGGATAATAATAGTCCTTGTGACTATCATATGAAAACTAAGTAAAGAAATTGGATCTATTTACCCTGGAGAGAGTATTTTTAAAAGTTCTTCCTAAAAGGAAGGGTTAAGTTGGTTTATTTGCTATTTGTTTGCTATTTAGCATTTGTTATCAATACTAACAAATTCCTAAACAGAAGGGTTAAGTTGATTTATTTATCCACAAAGGATAGACTGTGGAACAATGAGTAGAAGTTGTAAAGCAGGGGTGGGAGAACCTTTATTTTCCTTCCAAAGCCCATTTAGATATTTATAACATCATTTGAGGCCCATACAAAATTGTCAAATTAAAATTTATCCTGCTAGATTTGGTCAAACATTTTATTAATTCAGTCCTAAAAAAACTAGATTTATTGAATTTTGAATCCCATCTGTGGTTGCCATGACAGCACCAAGACCAAATGATTTCCCAGACCATATCAGGCCTGAAGACTGGGCATTCCCTTTATGTATGATGCCATACACTAAAATTAGAGTTGCATGGACTTTTTAAAGAGTTGGTAGGTTCTTCCTTATCAGAGGTCTTTAAGTTATTGTTTGTTCTTAGTTCCCTAAGAAGAGCAGGGCATCAGGGAAGCTCAACAAGCCAGTGAACTGTATTTGCGTGAGGGGGCTGTGCTGTCACCAGCCTCACTTTCTCTTCCAGAGTCATCTGGGTCCAATGGTCACATCAGAATCAAAGCACCTGGAGATGGCCCTAGGTACAAGGGAATCAAGGTAAGGTGACTTGCCCATGGTCACACTGCTAGCAGGTTTCTGCTATTGGATTTGAACTGACTTAAGAGCCAGTGTTCTGTTCACTGCCTCTATCAAGTAGATGCTGGTGACCACTTGTCATATATAATATAGTGAAGACTTCATTAATTTAAAGATTGGAATGGTGACCTTTCTATCAAATTCTCTTTTTCTTTGATATCTCAACTGAACTATTTCAGTAATTTCTTGATTGTTCTCCCCAACCCCAGTCTATCCCTTTCCAAACCATTCTCCAATATAGCTGCCAAGCTGATATTCCTAAAATGCAAGTTATGATCAAAACACTTCCCCAATCAAGGAGCTCTGGTGTCTTCTACTGCCCAAGCTCATCTCCAGATGGGATTACTGATTTCCTTGGACATTCTCTACCAGGTCACAGAAAACTCATCATCTTGGGAAGCTCACTTCACCTAGACTTCTGCCTCACTGAGTGACTGCTTCTTCCCACAACCTCCATTTTCAGGAGGGCTAGGTAAGCCAAGTCTTCATTCCTCTTTGCTGCATCCTTGACTCCCCCAGACTTTCCCTACAATACCAAAACATAGGTTACCTTCATCTCTTCCCCTCTACTTTTACTTTTCAGTGCCCTTTCATGTCTTTCCTTTTGACATTAGGATATAATTTTGAGGACAGAGACTGGTTTTCTTTTGTTTTTATTTATATTCCAAGCATTTAGTACATTGTAAGGTTCTAATTAATGTTGTGGTCTTGACTCCTCTATTTGACATTTAAAGTCTTTCACATTCTGGTTCTGTCAGACTTTTCCAATTTATTAATATTCTTGTCCTCTATGTACTCTGTTTTCTAGACAAACTGTTCCCTTCCCATTTCTCTTATACAAATTCCACCTCCTGTCTCTTTGCCTTTGTACAGGCTATTTTCCATGCCGGGAAGACATTCCTTCCTCCCTTTGAAAGAGCAAGGTAGAGCAGCAGGTAGAGCATCAAACCTGAGGCAGGAAACCCTCAGCTCAAACCTGACATCAGATACTCCTAGATGTCTGAGCCTGGGTAAATCATTTAACCTCTTTGTCTCAGTTTCCTGAATAATAAAACAGGGAGTTGATGTGAAGATCAAATGAGATAATAATTGTGAAATGCTTAGCACATAATAAGCGCTATATTAACATTAGCTATTATACATGCTATTATTGCTTCTTTTTCTTTTGAGTCTCAAGTTTCCTCTGAAATCCCTGTTAGAGGCCACTTCATTCATGAAGCCTTTTGCCATATTATATGTCCAGTTGTTAGATTCTTCTCCTCCAACTCTAGCAACACCCTAAAATCAGAGAATATATGACATTCTACATAAGACTCATGCTCCCCTTCCTTCTGCCCCCAGATTGCAACTGTTTGGGTTCATTCTTACTCTTACCCCAAACAATTTAGTATTATTATTTTTGGCTTTCTGAATCATTGCCTCTGCCCTGGAAAAACTCTAGAGGAAATCCCTAAAAAAATAGTTTAGGGGTGACTTATGTCTAGGATTTCCCCCCTGCCAGAAATAGATAATTGAGAGTATCTTCTAGAAAAGATATTTATTATAAAATGTGAATATCCATTATATATGGCAACTATTTCCTCTGATTAAATGATTAAAACATGAAAGGCTTATAAGTCTACATTACCAAATACCAAAACATAAAATGATAACATGTCTCAGGTATTGTGCTCTCCTTAAAAATACAGTGAAAAAACACACAAACAAACAGACAGACAGATAGATAAGATAAATGAATAAACAGACAAATAGATAAATAAATAAATGAACAATAAATAAATAAACAAACAAATAAATGAATGAATGAATGAATGAATGAAATGGGGGCCACTAGGGGGCCCAGTGGATAGAGGACCAGCCCTGAAGTCAGTAGGACCTGAGTTCAAATCCAGCCTCAGACACTTAATGATTACTGAGCTGTGTGACCGACCTCAGTCAAGTCATTTAACCCTGCTGCTTTGCAAGAAACAAAAATGAAAAATAACAAAACAAATAAATAAAATAAATACAGTGTCATAGGACCATGAAAATATAGCATTTCACTTTCGTTGCAAATTTTTTTTGTACTGTGTAAGTTCATGGGTTCTAGGACATCTGGACAAATAAGTCTTTCTGGACTTTCCTTTGATGTCTCATCCTGGAGTTGGAACTTCTTTTCTGGGAATCACCTCCTGCTTGGCACCTTGACCTGAATTCAGTAACTTTTGTCTTCTTATACTCAAATGTTTGCCCCCAATGCAAGAAATGTCCATGCCTCAGACACTCTACTTCCTGGCCTATGCTTAGTAAAGAAAGCAGAAAAAGTAAAAAAAGAGTCAGGTCAACCTAGACAAGCATGTTCCCCCTACCTGTGCCCCTAACCCACCCCTTCCTTCTCCTTATGCTTAGGGTCATCATTGCTGCTGGGAGAAGATAATAGATAAATTTCTTTCCACCTTCCTAAAAATCCTTAATAATTATAATAATAATTATAATAATAATAATGACAATGATAATAATAACAAATGGATGAAGGAGTTCCAAAAGAGAGTTAGATGTGGTTCTCCTAATCTGCTCCTACAGACTGACAAGAGGCAATTCTTTCTGACTCTCACCAGTCATTTTTGACACAATCCCCATCATCAATGACCAAACAGGAGTTATTATGTCACCTCAATGAGGCATTTTTGGCTTGGGGTAGAGCACATGTTTTACATAAAGCCACTAGAGTTCACCCAAAGTTCCATGGAATATATCCCAGTCAAGGAGATCTGTAATGCCCCCAGACTGACCCTGTTGCCCATACTTTCCTATGTAATAATCAAAAAATGAAGACAGTAGGGAACTAATATTAAACTAACCCTGATAGTATTCATTATTTACATAATACCCCCCCTTCTGAAGATAATTGTGGAAGGAAGGAAGGAAGGAAAAGTGAAGGAAAAGAGGGGAGGAAGGAAGAATGGGTAGAAGGAAGAAGGTTGCTAGGAAAGAAATAAGAAAGGAAGGAAGAAAAGGTGGAAGGACAAAAGGAAGGAAGGAGGGAAGGAGGAAGAAAAGAGGGGAGGAAGGAAAGATAGGAAAGAAGGAAGGAAGCAAAGAAGAAAGGAAGGGGAGGAGAGAAGGAATAGAGGAAGGAAGAATGGAGGGAAGTAGAGAAAGAAGGAGGGAGAGAAAGAGAGAAAGAAAGGAAAAACAAAGGAGGGGAGAAAACAAAATAAAATAGAAAGAAAGATGGATAAATAGATGAATTGATAGGAAGGAAGAGAGAGTTGGATAGATGATAAATGTATGAATTATAGATATGGATGAATGGATGGATGGATGGATGGATTGATACATCCCTGAACACTCCAACACAACCCCAGAAACTTGTTTTATACTAAAAAATTAAAGTTCTAGAACTGATACCTCATCAGCAGGCTCTACCCCTGGGGTTCCTTGTTCTTATGGGAGGGTCCCGGAATCTTCATTTTAGGAGGGTGTCATTTTTGTCATCTCTTTAATACCCACCTGGCTACACTCTTCTGGATTTCTCTAACATGCCTTCAACAAATTCCCTCTCCTGTCTTCACCCATCAGATTATAATCTTCTTGAGGATTTTTTTGTTTTCTTTGTATTTTCTGCACTAATCACAATTCCTAGTTCATAGTAGGTGTTTAATAAACATTTGGTGCCTGACCCACAGACAGATACATCCAGACAGAGATATAGGAGTTAACAAATAGACTATTTAATCATTTATTAGGTGCAAAGTGCCAAGTTCTGGGGCTACAAATACAAAAGCAAAGAAAGCACCTGCCCTCAAGTTGAAGTCATTCTGATGGGGAAAGCAAAAAGGAGTTGAAAAGGGCAGTGGGGAAGCCTCCATTTTATGGAATGGTTTTGATAATGATCTGGAAATTAAATGGAATTCTAGTTCTAGACAAAATATATAAGGCTTACTGTTCTGAGTCCAGAATGCCAGGGGAAAAAAACTAGGGTCATGTGGGGATGAGGAAGAATGAAGATATTGGCTAGAATTCAGGTGACATGGTTGAAAATGGGGGTCATAGATTATGTTTTGTTTTTAGAAATACTGAGATTTGGAATTGAGAACATGCCTGAAAACCCCATCTCTGCCCTTCCATCCCTGACTGATGTGTGTGGAAGGCACTTATACTACTTGAGTTGTGTTTTCATTATTAGTAAAATCAGTAGATTGAACTGGACGCACTTCAAGGTCCCTTCAAGGTCTAAAGCTATGATACGAAGTCACAAAATATGTCCACGCCAAGGTCAATTTACTACATTCAAAATTCCATTAAATGTTCTTAATATTATGCACATATGCTTCTCAAACCACCCAACTTAAGCCCTAATTGTACTATATGTATTATGAAATGTTCTATGTAATATTTATACAAAATATATTATAATATAACATCATTTACAATATTGACTGTTATAAATAACATTGATATAATATATACAATATAAAAGGAAGGTAGGAAGGAGGGAAGGAAGGAAGGAAGGAAAGAATAAAGGAAAGAAGGAAAGAGAGAAGGCAGGCAGGAAGGAGAGAAGGATGGAAGGAAAGAAATATGGAGGGAAGGAAGGAAGCAAAGAAGGAAGTGGAGAAAGAATAGAAGGAGGAAGGAGGAAAGGACATAACACTGAATCATATATAATATTTGTTATATTAATATAAATACAACATGTCAAAGCTTTCTTGGAAATCTGAATGAAGTTGGAGCAGTTAGGGTGGTACATGGCACTGAATGCCAAATCTGGAGCCAGAAAGACTCATCTTCCTGAGTTCAAATCTGATATCATATATTCCCTAGCTGTGTGACCTTGAGCAAATCATTTAACCACGTTTTCCTTATTTCCTCATCTGTGAAACAAGAAGCAAATGCCAAAAAAACTCTTTGCCAAAAAAAAAACCCAAATGGGATCACAAAGAGTCAGACACAACTTGAAATGACTGAAAACAACAAAAAACCAGAAAATCAACATAGTAAATATTTAAATAGGAGGGACCGGATTTCAATAGCTATTCTTTCCCCCATACATTCTTGTAATTCTGACAGCTTCAGGCCCTGTTTTACCTGGACTGGGTTTCCTCTTTCCTGCAAAAAACCCCCCTGCAACCTCTCATTCTCTCTCTCTCATCATAAAATATTCACTTTTAGTACTTGTCCAAATCCAGTTCTCCATGGCACCCCTATTCTCCAAGAAGGCAGTGCCCTGTATACTGTAAATGACTTTGGCATAGTCCACTGCTCCACTTAAGGAAGCCCTGCTCACAAAATCGCCTTTGGTGACTTTGACCCTCCTCTTATTTGACACCATTGGCTTCCTCTATGTTGTGATAGCCCTCCACCCTCTCCATCTAACTATAGTTCCGTAATTTTCTTCCCTTAGTGATTTGTTCTAGTGGTTTATATCTATCCTCATTCTAACCTGTCAGTTGTCTATTTGCCTTTTTTCCTACCTGAGTTGACACAATCTGAAGTCTTTGCTTCTCCATGCTCTCTAAACTGTAGCTTGTATTTTTCTTCATTTTTGTTTCTTTTCCTGAAGAAATGATTATCCTTTCCACTTTCCAATCTCTCTCTCTCTCTCTCTCTCTCTCTCTCTCTCTCTCTCTCTCTCTCTCTCTCACTCTCTCTCTCAATCTTTCTCTTTCTCACTCTCTCTCTCTCTCTCTCTCTCTCTCTCTCTCTCTCTCTCTCTCTCTCTCTCTCTCTCTCTCTCCCTGATGTTTTCTTTTTGCCAGCTATTTATTTTTAGCTCTTTTTTTTTCCTTCCCACCCATCCACAAGTGAAACTTATATAGCATTGCATAAATGCGTCTGATCATACCTATAGAAGATAATCCCCAAATTTCCTTAAAGGTAGGGCATGTCTTCAACAGATGATTATTCTCCTTCTCTTTGCTTGTGAAAAGGTATTCAATTTAATTTCATGAACCTCTGACCAAGAATTATTAATGCACAGATAGAAGTACCAGATCTAAAAAACACCCTCTCCCCCAGCCCAGAAAAGAAGTTATCAAAGCCCACCTGGAGCTAAAGGAGTAAAGATCATCATTTCCTCTTCTTGAAGTCACAAAAAAGTTTTCCACCATCTCAAGTAAAGAATCAGTATTCCCTTTCAATGCTGTGCCTTAGGAATCCTCATGTTTATAACACTTCTCGACTGGAATAAATCTCCTTGCTGATTATCACAGCAGTTGGCCTGATGCCACCAACAGTTCTGGGAACAGTGTTCAATCAATGTGTAAACCAGTGAAATGCCAGGAACTTTTGGAAGACCAAAAAGGGTGATTAGTTTTTGAAGAATAAACAATAGTAAAACATTGAGAGCCTCCTCTCTCAAACAGTGCCGCATGGAATTTTCCATGATTTCAAACAGATCCAGAACGAAGTTATACTTTGAGCTGTAGGTACTAGCAATTGATTTATGTTTTGTTATACTATTAGAGCACATTTAAGCAAGGCAAAGTATATCATTTGGCGTTTAAAAGAAATAAACACTTTTATTATTAAAAGTAATATGTTTGGAATAGTGCTATCAACACACTTTTATTTATAATTTAATAAGAAACTTGAGCTATAAAAATGAGACGTTAAGAAAAAAGATAAAAATAAAATGGCAGGAGCTGAAATCCTCTGATTTTGGCTAGGAACATTTAGGCTAAACATCCTCAGATTTTAACACTGTTGGGCGTATTTTAAACTAAGAGGTAAGATTCCTTTGGAGTATTTTGTGGGTTGAATGACTGTTTTAAAAAAGCACACCTTAGAGAAATGTAAATAGAAACAAGAACCGCAAGCTTAGTTTTCCAGGGAGAAATGAAGTCGTTAGTTTAGTGCGTATTTCTTTAAAACAAGCATTACTTAAATTTATGCACTGTCAGTTTTGAGGAATAGGTGTATAAAATATATTTGAAAAAACTATGATTGGAATTTGTGGACAAAAGAGTTTAGAACCCTTTATATGTTTGTTAGCATTCTGGCATTTGTGTATTGGGAGCTTAGCATGATTGGGTTATTCATAGGACTTCATCAAGTTTGTCCATTTTCTATGATTTCAATTTGAAATGTCAGATGTGTGTCAGGTGCTTGGAAGGGAAAATGGGCATTTGACCAGCTCTTGCCTAGTAAAATTGACATATAAACCAAAAGGATCATTTGAAGATGTTTTGAGAATGGAAGGGTTCAAATCATTTGTGCTCTGGCACTCATTGTAGCACTACTTTGATCACTTTGAAAGTAGTAGGAATATTTTCCCAGTAGAAATTTCTATCTGACCCCAAAGGACAAGAGGGATAATTTGTAGGGAAATTGGAGAACAACCCGATTGGCAAGTTGGAGCAGACAAATCAAATGAATTACATTCAATCCGATTTCAACCCCTTAATTTAATTTATTTAATACAACAATGAGAAGAGAAAAGCCAAGAGAAAAAAAATTCACATAAATCATAAGTATTGCTTCCTTGAAACAATTGACATGAAGCTTCTTTCATGATAGATTTTTTCCTTAAAATTTATATTTTGTTAATTTTGTTTACACTTTCTATATTTATTTTTCATTTCTTCATCTATGAAGTGAAATGCACTTCCTTCCTCTCAGTATTATTGTGAGGAAAATCATTTGTGAATCTATAAATTTGAACTCTAGTTAGACAGCCCACATTGCCTAGTGCAAACCATTCTCAGCTTGGAACTGGGAAAACATGGGTTCAAATCCAACTTCGGATACATGAAGATCTTGTCTCAACTCAGTCTCCCCTCTTTTCCAGATCTCAATTCCCCTCATCTATGAACTAGGTCACCTGAAGTAGCTACCTTCTGTAGCAGTTGTGAAGATAAAATGTGATTAATATGTACAATATACCATATTTTAATATTATATAAATTTTAATTATTATTAGGAAACACTTCCTTTGAGGAATGGTATAAAGTTAAAATATCAAGTGCTATAATTTGAACTGAAAAACAATATGGTAGAATTGAGAAAGAGCTGACCTTAGAGTCAGGAAAGCCAAGTTCAACACTGGCCTCCCTCATATCCTGGCTAGGTGAACCTGGGCCAGGCCCTTCACCTCCAAGTATCCCAGGAAATACTCTTACAAGTTGCAATTGAGCTATATTGGTAGAAAAGACTTTCTTAACAGACAGTTCCCTACACTAAGAAGCCACAGACCCCGATCAAAAATTACATGAGTTAAGATAAGTAAAATTAAAGAATTTCCTTCTCTGAAGTTTATTAGAAAATAATTCATTGCAGGAATGCTAGGTTTCATATTTTAGTGTGTAAGAACACTAAAATTCTCTTAGAATTGAATGGAATATACATGTACACACCTACTCATACCATATATATTATATATAATATTATATATATATATATATATATAAATACATGTATAACATACCAATAGTTATTTTAAAGTATGGAAAAATAATGGGGAACCTTTAGTTTTCAATTTATTATTTTGTTGCCAAGGCAATATAATGTACTCCTATTTTTTGTATGTTATTTTTTTAAATAAAAAAACATATGTCCATCATATGTCTATCAGAGGAAACAAAAGATGTTGAGGAAAAAGTATAAATTCTCTTTTAACTTCCAGAAAATTCTACCATATGAGTTTTAGTCTTCTATCATTACCCCTCTCTCTAATATTTACTTCTCCTTAACCAATTCTTGATTGTCCCCATGCTGTCCAATTCCTTCATTCTTAAGTATTTTCTGGGGCCATCACTCTCACCCTTCCTGCCCTCTTCTCCTTTCCCAGTCTTGATGCCTCAATAAACCAGCTAACTCTATTATCCTCTACTCTATATTACCTTGCTCCCTTGTATTATTGATTTTCATTCTTTTTTCAGAGTCCAATATGAGTAATCTTTCCCTTGCATTATACTTAGAATCTTGCTGGACAGAGATGGAGAAAGTCATAAAATTGTTCAAAGTGAGTCTACTGTATAGTTATGATTTTTTGTTTGTTTTTATTTCAACTAGACCCTTATCATTACAAGGCCATCTTTTTATTCTTCCATGATCAGTTCTCTACGTATTACTCACCATGCATCCTATTCCCAATTTTTTTCAATTCTTTCTCTTCTCCCCACTTTGTCTTCCATGAACTTTGCCTCATATTTCACTGAAAAAAAAGAGAAATCATTCTCGCTGATTTTTCCTGGTTTTCCTCCTTCTTCTCTGAACACTTCACATCAATCTCCTTTGCTGTATTTTCTTCCCTGTCATATTCAATGCCTGTTAGTGTAACCTAATAATCTGGAATGATCCTTCTTTGAAAAAAAAAAACCAACTATATTCCTTCAGTTTTTTTATCTCATCAGCTTCCAAAGTTAAATAATTATTTCTATTCAGATAACTCCCAGATCTTAGTATCTGTATCTGTCTCTCTCTGTCTCTGTCTCTCTATCTCCATCTCTGTTTCTGTCTTTGTCTATCTCTGTCCTTTTCTGTCTCTGTCAATGAATCTCTCTGTCTCTGCCTCTTTCTCTAAATCTCTATCTCTGTGTCTCTGTCTTTTTTGTCTGTCTGTCTGTCTGTCTGTCTGTCTGTCTGTCTCTCTCTCTCTCTCTCTGTCACATGCTAGTGATCTCCAGTTGATCTCTTTCTAGGTACATATCATCGGATTTTCTTTCCTTATCTTAAATGTTAAAAATTTGTTCAATATTTAAACTAGCCCCACCCTCCCCCCTACCCACACTTCTAACAAACATTATTATTGTTGAGGCTACCCCCCTCCTTCTAATCATCCAGACTCATGAACTCCACACCATGCTGAATTCCTAACTCTCATTCATCCTACATATTTAATAATTGGACAAATTTTGTCATTTATCTCCACAATACCCCTCGCCTTTGACTCCTCTTCTCCAATCATACAACTACATTCCTCATATTTTCCATCAACACCACTCACTCAGTCTATTACCATTTTGGCCTGATTGACTTCTCTCTCAACTCTCCCTATGCTCTAATCCATCCTCTACTAAGCTGCCAAAATGATTTTTTCCAAAAGTTTAGTTTTGTTCATATCACCTCTATAATCAATAACCTCCAATGGTTCCCTCCAAGTATTACATATAAAACCCATTAGGAATTGAAAGCTTTTTTACAACCTGGCTTCTTCTTCCTTCGTCTTTCTAGTTTTCTTTCACATTCAAACCCTCCATATAGTTTATGGTCCAGTCCCATTTCCCCACTTACTATCTATCACACATCATTCTATCTCTCCTACATCTGAGCCTTGCTACTGACTGTTCCTTCTCACTCCATGCCCTCATCTGGAATTATCTCACTCCTCACCTCTAGAATTCCTAGTTTCCTTGAAGACAGTTAAAAAACCACCTTCTGCAAGAGCTTTTTCCCAGGGTATCTACTTTGTCTGCTTCTTCTACATAGTCATTTATGCACTGATCAATGGGTCTCATTAGAATGTAAACTCCTTGAGGCCAGGCACTCTTTTCACTTTTTCATTTGTATGCTCAAGACTTAGCCTGTTTTCTGACCCATAAAGATTACATAATTAATGTTTGTGAATTGTGAAAGGATTCTGAGAACCTGGTACAATCCTCTAATACCTCTACCTAGATTTTCCTTTCATCTTAAGAGGCTAGTGATTTATTTACCACCTACAATGTGCCAGTCACTGTGCTAAGCACCTTATAAATATTATCATATTTGAAAATGAAGTTGGCAATTAATTATGCTGGAATGCCACAGTAGAGGTTATACATTCCCATTTCAATAATGCAAATTTCCCATTGACTTAAGCTTCTATATGTTTCAGTGTCTTATATCTAAGAAGATTTGGTATTTTTTCAGTGAGAACATACTCATTTCAGCCATCTTATACAAAGTACTGATTTAAAAAAAAATGTGTTTAGCACAAACTTGACCTATTTTAGCTAAGAAAGCAACTTTTTAAGTGTTTACTTGACTGGAAGGTTTTTTCTCCTATGTTAAAAGTAGAATTTTCTTCCTTTCCTCCCACCCCACTCCAAATAGCCAAGGTTCTTGGGATGATGGATTTTTAGGGGATAAGGACTTCTTGTTTAAAGATAAGGAAAATGAAACCTAAATGTTTTAAACTTACCTTAAAAATTTGAACCTGAGTTTTCTGATTCCAAGTACAAAGGATTTTCCACTATTCCAAGCTGCCTCCAATGTAAAGGACCATGTGGTCCTTTACACACACCTTTCAAAAACTTTGCATGTAGGAATCACTGAAGATTGGAGCTCAAATGCACCATATTCAGTTTTATCCTTTAAAACACATTTTGAGATTTTTTTTTGTTGTTGTTATTCCTTGATTCTGAATGCTGTGTGAGACAGCCATTTCTGTGGGGGCGTCTAAAATATTCTTTACCCTTGTGAATAACGAAGCCACATTTTCATAATGGAACCAAACTCAAAAGTGGCATGAGGAAATCTGGAGAAAACTATAAATAAATGCTCAGTAAAATAAGCAAAAAAAATAAAGCACTCTATTTCAGATTTAAAACATATTTCCACTCTCAATTAGGAATGTAACTTTCCTGGGAATTTATTTTGTCCTGACTTCTTTCTTACAGGAATGAAAGACCAGGTGACTAAGTGTCTTCATTGCTCTCTCAAAGGGTACATAATCCTTTCCTTGGACTGATCTTGGCATTCCCAGTTGGCTTCCTGATACATATTTTCATCTTTTGATTTTGCCTTGAGAATGTGGCATTCCTGGATGTATCTTGTAATGTTTTCTTTTGCTGTTGTAGCCTGGGAGATGATTTTTCCAAGATAAAATCCATTACACAACCTTTTAAATCTCTTGGAGGTTCCATCCATTTCTGCACAGGTCACTCATTTCACAGGCATAGATTTTTCTTTGGAATTAGTTCTTATCTGAAGAGTATTATTAGGATGAAAATATTTCATGTCATCATAAAAATAATTCCTCTTGTAAATGAACTTGCCTTTAAAAAACTGAAAAGGACTTTGTTGTAAAATACTTTAAGGAAAAAAATTAATTGCCCCTCTAGTATCCTCAAACATCATATCAGGTTGCATATAATCATTATAGAGCTATATCTTCTGACTTATAATTGGACAGTAATAAGAAACTCTCCAAATATTTCTTTTATTCAACTAAATTAATTATTATAATTGAAAATCCTCTTCCAGGCCCTGAGAAAGATATTCAAATGGATCTATTGACCAATTTCCATTGATTTGGGAATTCCCTTCAATGATGATGCAAATTTTCTCCATGCTTGCCCATCTTTTGTGTCACCTTTTCACCTTGTCCCGGCCACTATTAAATTTATAGACTAGAAGGGGGAACATGACACATACATAAATAGCTGTTTGTAATAGGAAGTAGAAATTTTCAGTACCTTGTTGCCTTTTCATTGATGGTAATCATTGCCTGGCAGAACATACTTTCCAGAAAAATAACAATGGATTAGTCCCTTTACTAAAGAATTAAGGTTGGGGGGGGGGGGGGCTAGGTGGTGACTAAGTGGCGCAGTGGATAAAGCCCTGGCCCTGGAGTCAGGAGTGCCTGGGTTCAAATCTGGCCTCAGACACTTAATAATGACCTAGCTGTGTGGCCTTGGGCAAGCCACTTTACCCGTTTGCCTTGCAAAATCCTGAAAACAAAAAGAATTTAGGTTTCAGGCTTCTAGGCTTTGGGATTCTGGTGTGATGATATGACTCTCAGATATCCATAGCACCTATTAGACTTTGAGACTTTTTTTTTTTAAATCAATGACTAATTCATTATAGCCTTCTTTTCTCTAATTTATTGTTCTGTACAAATAAATTCAACATGGGGAATTAAAAGTAGGGGACTCATACCCTCCAAGGATTGAAGGTGGGGTTTTAAGGATCTGCTACTTGCTTTAGTTCCCTCTTGTGCTTTATTTTAAGAATGTCCTTTTTACATACTATGAGATCATGGCAAAGTTGGCAGCAGATCCAGATGAAAAATGCAGGTCATTAGAAGTAATTTTGAATAAAGATTTCTAAGATCCAAATATAGCAAACTGATATTGTTGTTCAGTTGTTTCAGTTATGTCAAACTCGTCATGATCTCACTTGGAATTTTCTTGACAAAGATTCTGGTATGATTTGCCATTTCCTAGTTCAACTCATTTTGCAGATGAGAAAACTGAAGCAAACAGGGTTAAGTGTTTCAAGGGTTTCATAGTTAATAAGTGTCTGAGGTTGGGTTTGAACTTAGGTCTTCCTGACTCCAGACCTGGCAGTGGCCCACCTAACTACCCTGTAGCAAATGGATGCATGGTATCATCAGTGTGGACTTTAATGAGACAGAAAACAACTCACTCATCTCTTCCCTCTTGTCCATGTCATCTCATAGAGCGTCCAAACAATAAACTGAGGACTTTCCTCGTGTTCTCTAGATATCACAAGGATATCAGTCATTTAATCAATTAAAACAGTATTTAACTTTTTTATTTTATATATTTTTATTCATCAAGCAGGTTTTATTACTACACAAAGTACTAGGGGTACAAAGAAAGTCTATACCAACATCTGTTTACAAAGGAATTTGGTTTTTTTCTTAATGGAGAAGACAATGTAAATAAATAATTGCATAAAAGGTACATAAAGTTGATGGATGGTAATCTTTGAGGAAAAGCAGCTAGAGTAGGAGAAAAAGCATCTAGATGACGGGTGTTTTTCATTGGCTATCCCTTAATCTAACCATAGGACCAGCCCATTTTTTTTGGATCATGCATTGTTATTAATCATTTACACTATATTGCCTTCATAATTCCTTGTTTGGAATTAATTGTAACTTATTCCCCAGCCATGCCACCTTCCATTGCCCTTTAGTTAATCCTCAGCTTAAATGCTTTGGAAATGGTGCTATTCTAGAATTCAATCAGCTTTATCACTGGAATAATATTTACAATAAAAAGAGGAATCTTTGTTGAGTGTTTGGTACCATTAAAAGAACTTGAAAATCTCCCAAGGGAGTTAATCCAACTGACTGACTCCCTCCCTTTTGGTCCACCAATTCATTGCCCATTTTACAATGTTTATATAATGAAAGACAGATAGACCCACTGACAGACAATACAGTACAAACTTACATAATAATGCGGATATGAATATGTGTGTGTGTGTGTGTGTGTGTGTGTATAGCTAAATAGGTATCTTTTGATAAATTATGTAATTATATACATGGGCAGCTAGGGGCACTGTGGATCAAGTACAGAACTTGGAATTGAGAAGACTACTCTTTCTAAGTTCAAATCTAGCCTCAGACACTTACTAGCTGTGTGATCTTGGCCAAATGTCTTAATCCTGTTTTTCTCATCTTTAATATGAACTGGAGAGACAAATGACAAAAACTTCTCCTGTATCTTCTGCCAATAAAACACCAAATGAGGTCATGAAGAGTTGGACATGACTAAAATAACTGAACGACTCCAATAAATAAATAAACTGTGTGTGTGTGTGTGTGTGTGTGTGTGTGTTGTGTGTGTGTGTTGTGTGTATGCATATATGTGAGCTCTATAGTTTTTCCCTCCAGACAATGGGCATTCTTCATTTAGTCAAATCAAATCAAATTAGAAACATTTATCAACATTTACTCTTACTGCTAGGAATTGTACTAAGCACTGAGAATAAGAAAGGGGAGAAAATCATTCTTGCTTTCCAGGACTTTACATTCCAGTTGGAGAGAGGGCACAAACTGATGACTAAGAAAATTCAAGATTGATGAGGTAAATGAAAGAAAGACACTTGAGGGAAGGAGAAGATCCTCTATAGAAAGTGATATTTTTGAGCCTTGAATGAAGCTGAGAGGCAGATATGAAGGAGGAGAACACTCCTTCCAATGAAAATAGGTTAAGGAAATATGTATGAAAGGAAAGTCAAGTGTAAAAATACTGGAAAGCTAGGAGGTGTCAATTTGAAAGAATTCCAATTGTCAAAGAATGTTGTACTTGATCCTTTGGGAAATAAAGAGGCAATAGAATTTATTGCATGTGTTAAGGTGAGGTTAGAGGATGATATGAAATTGCTCAGCTTTGGGAAAATAATATCTGTTTGGGTTTCCTTTGTATTTTGTGAAATGGTTAGACCAAACCCTTTCAGATGTACATGGATCTCATAGAGGAGGTTCTGCAATGGTTCAAAAGACACCCACAAACAAGACCATCTGAAAAATGTTGCCATACTTGCCTTGTACTCAATATTATATCTTCCTTCATAACAATGACTATTTCCTTTGGTGAACCATTTGCCTCCCTATTTTATGATCTCCTTGATAGCAGTGATTCAGTAGTCATTGAACACATTTATCTTTATTGTATTATCTCTCAAATTATCCTATATTGTTTTAATATTAATTAGAAGGATTCTGTTGTGGATTTGGAAGGAGAAGCCTTGAAATATTTTCTTTATTCAGTTCTGTATTTAAAAATTTGCTTTAGAAACTTTCATACGAGCTTGGACCCCCACAAAATTATAAACAAAATATGATGTAATCAACCTCCTCCCCTCTTTCCACTTCTTTTCTTTCCTACCAAAGCAATGCTTTTTTTTAACACTTCCATTGATTTCAAGATCAAAGAGACTTTAGAGGCACCAACCCCACTAATTTAGAGATGAGGAAACTCTGACCCAGAGTTAAGGTTCAAGGTGATGCAAGGAGAAAGTAGTAACAAGAGGATTCTAAATCAGGCTTTCTCACTCCATAGCCAAGATCCTTTCAATTTGACCATGATTTTTCTTCTTGGATCTAAAAAAATATGTCTTCTGTGTAGGTTTTAAGTTTTATGCTTTTCTAAATCAAAGTATTTAGTATTAGTCTCCCCCTAACCTCCTTTTAGCAAAATCTCTTGCCAAACTTGCTCCTAATCATTTATTATTGTTAAGTCCTGTCTGACTTTTCAATGACCACATTTGGGTTTTTTTTGGGAGGGGGGCAAAGACATGAGAGTAATTTGCCATGTCTTTCTCCAGTTCATTTTATATATGAGGAAACTGAGGCAAACATGGTTAAGTGACTGGCCTAGCATCACATATCTACTTAGTTAAGTATCTGAGGGCAGATTTGTGCTTATGAAAATAACTTTTCCTGACTCTGGGTCTGGCACTCTATACTCTGCATCACATAGTTGTCCTTATTCCTAATCATAGATGGAGTAAATAGTTTCTAACCTTCCATTCCATTCCAAAATATTTTGTTCTGCCAGGGTTCAAAGGTACGAATACATTTATCTTTTTGAAATCTGTAACCCACTAGTTAATAATATCCACTGAAAAGTATGAGTCAATCATGAAACAAGATCACAACATAAAATCTAAAGATAGATCACAAACTCCATTGTCATCCTCATGAATTCAAGGGACTTGTAAGGAAGAACACTAGAATATTGATACCTTGTAGTGAAATTATGGGAGAATATGGATGAGGATCAGTCACATAGAATCATGGAGGGGTGCAATGTGAATCACTGAAGAATATATTTCTATCATTGAGCTATCAGATCCATTGGAGGACTGGAATAAAAAAAGACTTATCCAGTAAGCTAGTTTAGAAAATATTATCCCAAGGAAATGGGACCCAGAATGGAACCTTATCAGGGGAAACGGAAAGCTTTTGAAAGGTTCTGTGGAATAGTTACTAACTCCCTGGAAAGATATTTTGCCTAGGGCTGGCTACAGAGATCTGAAATGATACGAAGTTTCCCTAAAGGCGAACTTAAGGGCATATAACATTTGAGAGTTTGACTTTATTATGCAAACTCAGCTTCATTTGTACATGGGGAAAATAATGTTTTCGTCACTCTCAAAGAAATGATCTTAATAGACTATTTTAGAAGCAAAGAATCATGAAAAATTTGGATGTGTTTAACATTACAAGATGGGATTTATTGTCTTGATGTTTTACTCCTTTTAGTTATGACCTGAAAAAAAAATCACTCAAATAATGAGGAAGCATTTAGGAGCAGCTGGTCTTCTGATATAGAGGATAGAACACTCAACCTGGAGTCAGGAAGACCTGAGTTCAAATTCAACTCCAGACATGCATTGGCTGTCTTAAACACTTCACCTCTGTCTGTCTGTCTGTCTGTCTGTCTTAGTTTTCTCAACTGTAAAATAGAGATAATAGTAGTCCTTATCTCTTGGATCCTTTTGAAAGGTTCAGATGATTTACCCTATATGATGTGGTTAGCTTGCTTCCAGTACCTTCATAAACATTTGTTTCCTTCACTTTATTCACCCCTAACCTCCTTTGCTGAGATCCTCCTTGTATCATTACTCATACAAAAATAGTTTATTCATTGGCATCTCCCATTTCTCCCATTTTCCTCATTCACATCATTGAGATGTTGCTTTCCGCCACTCTCCTCTTTCACCCCTGACTCACACTAAGAAGTAGCCTTACTCTTTGTCGAGGCACCTCTCCCATTCTATTCCCTATCGATCTCATTCCATCCCATCTTCTTTAGCAGATTTTCTTTCTATTCTTAGCACTCTCAATAATCTTGAATCTCTCCCTATCTATTGCCTGCTTTGCTACTGCCTACAAAACACCTGTTTTCTCTTGCTTCATCTGATCATCTCTATTGTTTATTTTCCTATATCTCTCCTCCGTTTTATTGATAAATCCTTGGAGGTTATATCAGCAATGAATATTTTAACCCCATCTTTTCTCACTCTTTTCTAAACTCTATGCTCATGGACTTTTCTAAAATTGTTCCCTGGTTTCTTCCTCCTTTTCCAGTCTTACTTCTGTTCATCCTACCCCATTTAGCCTATGATATAATAACACTGACATTCTCATTATTCCCTTTCCATGTTTCCAGACTTGCCACATATTATTATCAGCCACACATTCACCTTTCCATCGATACTGACCTACTGACTATGCAATAAAATTGATATTTCATCATCTACTTCCTTACCTTTCCTCAAGATATTTGGAAACAGGACTTGCAACATGCAATTACTCTATTTGCTTATATTGTCCTGCCTCCTGTGTTTCTCTAACAAATATTTACATTATTTCTACATGTCTGCCAAGATGCTCAGTAGGGTGAGGCCACTGTGTATGATACAGCTTCTCTGGGGCCACCTGTAAGAACTAGGTGACTCGTTGGCTACTACAGGCTACTACAGTCCTGAAAAGGCTTGGCAAGCCCTCACACCAGAGATTTTAATTTTCCCTTCACACTTTGTGAGCAATTGGATAAAAAGCTAGTCTCAAAGTCAGTACAACCTCAGTTCAAATCCTATCTTTGACTATGTGACCTTGGACAAGTCTTTTAATCTTTTTAATTCTATAGACAACTCTATAATATGACAAGTTGGAGAGAATTTGCTAACCTTCATGGATAGGAAAACTCCTTCATCCTCCATGCTAATAATCCCTTATACTGATGACACTAGAAGGTCAATCCCTCTCCCTCAATGGGAAAATAAACAGATGAATCAGGAAATCTAGTGGAAAAAAATGTTTTGGTAGGGGTTTTACCGGCTATAACTAAAGTAATAGTTACAGTTTTGCTTTTTTATACCTAAAACAATCATGGTGGCATTTTGTTGACATTATGTATAATATAGTCATAGAGGCAGCCCAGGGAACTAAAGAGACTCCATCTATGCATGGATAGATAGGAGAGACCTCAGTTTCACTGGAAGTTAGGGTAGCATAAACACTGCACATGGTTTTGAGAAAAAGAACAGAAAGATATGATGGGAAAATTGAGATATTGAGAAGTTTGGAATTGGAGAAAAGAGACTTCAAAACGTCTTTCTTCCCTGAAGATATTTTAATGAGAAGAAGTTTATAGGTCTCCTCTAGTCAGGATAGGTCTAATCTCACAGAATTTACAAAGTGTAAGGTTGCTGTAGGCAGGGATTATTGCATTTTTCCAATAAATAGTTGTCAAATACAAAGATAGTTGACTTGAATATTGAGAAGAATAGTGACAATCATGGGATTGATGTTAAATCCCTAAAGTAGGTTTCCAAGAGAGGTTATGAAGTTAGCTCCCAAAGTTAGGGACAAGTTCATTCGAAGAGATTATTTTTATACTGCTTTATTTAAATGTCCTCTAGGTCCATCACAAAAAAGGCTAAAATGGAATTACATAGTTCCTTCCAGATTTCACATTGATTTGCCAAATATTTATTGATTACCTATTTAAGGAAAAGCATCATGTATGTTCTACAAAGGAAAAGTGAAACACTAGTGTATCTTCAAGTCTGTCCTTCCCTTCATTAATCTGTGAGTATATTCTTAGTTGTCTGAGTGGAAACAGGATTGCATGTATGTTCTTCATCTGAAAATGCTTCAGTTTTATATTAGGCAGTAATGACGCCTTTGTGGTAGAGAATGTTTATGAGGCTGACTTGTTTCTGTTTTCATATTGACACAAACATATTTCCCTGGTTGTGTGTGCAAAACAAAACTTTGGCCTTTGAAAAAATGCCATTATTCAACTGTATTGATAATCAGAACGCACTGCAGTATTGACCCAATGATGGTTAAGATATCAAAGATGCTCTTTTCCAACAGGGTATTATTTTGTAATTTAAAAGAACGGCAAGAGAAGAAACTGAAGACATGATAATTATAGAGCACATTCAGTTGAGTTGTCAGTGGAAACACCATTTAAGGAAAATAATACCATGTTAAGAGAAGTGAAAGTGAAAGAAACTGAGAAAGAACTTAATGTTGATACAAGTATGATCAATTATACATGTCTGGGAAAGGAAATTTATTTATTTATGATAGATGTGAAAGTATTTGGTCACTGAAAATATTGTAGTTTGCCTTGGTGAGCAAGAGTTTAATTTAGTACATTTGGAAACTAAATTAATCCCCTCCCCCTTTGTTTTTGATGCTATCTTGCATAGTAGAGAGAGTGCTCAGTTTGAAGGTAGGGAAAAGGTATTCAAAGTTCACTTATTTATACCTGTATGACTTTGGCCTAGTCATTTAACTACTTTGTCTTTCCAGCAACTCCCTAGGATTTATCTTCTATTATAGATTGATTGCATACTTTGGTAGTGGGAGAATACATATGCAGGAAACATCTTTTGCAGAAAAATGAGGTCACAGGATTTTTGTGAATTTCTTTAACAGGTACCCATTTTCCTTCAGGTACCCATTTTCTTCCCAAGTCCCTACTAGAGATGTATTTTGTGATTTCAATTACAATGGAAATTATTTCTCTTGATGCCTGTGATGTTAAGGGACTAGATATTAAATCAAGAGCAATTTTCCATCCATACATCCATAAGTAGAGGCCTTGGCTGTCTGGTAGGTTTTACTGAATTTTACCTGCTTCTACCTGTCTTCTTTCTTTTTTAACAAGGGTTCCTAAACACCAGATCACCTGAAGGAAAGGGTATATTACACTATATAGGGTGATGTGGCCAGTTTCTGTCTTATTTTTTTTTAAAGTTCGATTTAAAACTTCTTGGTTGCCTAATCATACTGATAATTCAGATGGAATGTTCAGTCTACTAAAATCCCCAGATTTTTAGTCTTTTGGATCAGGAGTTTTATTTTTCTTTAAATACTTCCTTAAAAATATGTCTATTTAAAAATCTTTTTTTTTTATTTTTCCAAATCTAACTTTTGTCTTCATAATGCATAGTATTTTTCTGTATAATAAATTCCAGATATGTTGTCTATATTTCTTAACTTTGTAAATATATGTTATAATTTCTGTAGCTCTCCCTTTTCTTCCTTGAAAAAGTTGCTTTGATTCCAATTATAACTTGTTCATAAATGATTTTTTTTGTTGTTGCTAGCAGTTTGTAGCATTCTTATTTGCCTTTGTAGGATTGAATTGTAGGGGTAGCCAAGTGGGGTAGTAGATAGAGCACCCACCATGGAGTCAAAAGTACCTGAGTTCAAATCTGGCCTCAGACACTTAATAATTGCCTAAATCTGTGACCTTGGGTGAGTCACTTAACCCCATCGCCTTGCAAAAAAAAAAAAAAAAGAATTGAATTGTAACTATACCATGTCTAAATATATTAAATATTGGGTCCTTCCTGACAGCCTCCTGTGGATACTTTTTTTAAACTTGAATTTCAATACTTTTCTTTTTAATTATTTCAGAATATTTTATTTGACAATTTTCTGAACTAGAGTCTTCAGATTTCATTTTTCTTCTAAATTCTCTGAGACTTCATTAACTCATAGAATATGCCTTCATGATACAGTTCCATTGTTGGGACCTAAATATTTTCCAATAATTTGTATCATTTATTGGTTCTTTAGCCTTATATTTTCCACCTCTTCTATATTGTGTTTAATCCATTTTTTCATGTAATAAAAATATCTTATTGCAATATGGGTTGATTGTTTGTTATTTCTTCTCATTCTTTTTCATTCTCACTTTAATTCTATGACTCTTAATGACGTTTTCATGAAAGTATAATATATATGCATATATATACATTCATACATACATCTATGATTTTATTAACATGTGAAACTACTAGCTTTCTTTCCACTATCCTCTCAATGCACAGGATTGTGATAATCAATAAGATAACACACATAACATACATGCAAACCACGTAAAAAACGTCATTGTCTACCATATGTCTATGTATTTTATATATAAATCCATATTTATATATAAATATATATTATATAAATCCATATATGCTATTAAAAACAATTCACAATTTTTCATGCAAATGTTTCTTTTTTTTATATTTTGAAACCTTTATATTGGTTGATCAATAACAAAAAAAAGAGATATAGATGTGTATATTGACACAGCCATTTATGTATTGTTGTCGTTTAGTCATTTTTCAGCTGTATCCAATGCTCCCAGACAGCTATTGGAATTTTCTTGGCAAAGATACTAGAATGCCTTATCATTTCCTTCTCTAGATCATTTTACAGATGAATAACTGAAGCAATAGGGTTAAATGACTTGCACAGTGTCACATACTAATGAGTGTCTGAGGTCGACTTGAACTTGGGTCTTCTGGATTCCAAACCAGATACTTACTTTGTTTTCTGTGCCACTAAATTCCCCCCCCCCACATACACACATTTACACATCTACTTCCATATCTTTCATTTCACTCTCTCTATTATTCACATATCAAAACTAGGGAAACAAATATTTTGAGTGTGAATTTTTATACATAGATTCACACCAAAAACAAACAAAATTCCAAATGGGGGAAAAAAGTGAATTCAGACACTACAATTTAGACAGTCCACTTAATCTTACTGAACCTCAGTTCTCATTTGGAAAAATCCTAAAATCAAACTGGGGTAGTCTCTCTTCAAGATCTATTTCTACAAATGTTTAACTATTATGATTTTGGCATTATCATGATCACCATCATCATTATTATAGACTCCTAAGATAGTAATGCTAGTAGGAATTTGAGATTTTTCTACTTCATGTACCTTGCTTGATGCAGATCTATCAACGATATACCTATTTACCTTATTCTCGAAAATTCCTAATAAAAATAATTGTACAATTTTCTTTTTAAAAAACCCTGCCTGTAAATATATTTTAAATGTATTTTTTTATTTTTTACGAGCCAATGGGGTTAAGTGATTTGCCCAAGGTCACACAGCTAGGTAATTATTAACTGTCTGAAAGTGGATTTGAACTCACATCCTCCTGACTCCAGGATTGGTGCTCCATTCACTGCATCACCTAGCTGCCCCCTAAATATATTAATAAAAGCAATAAGCACGTATTGGAACAAAGTCTCTTATTCTTTGCATATGGTGCAATGGATAAAATCCTGGACTTGGAGTCAGGAAGACCCAAACTGAGATCCCACTTCTGGTCTTTTTAATGATATCACTATAGGCAAGTTAATTGATCTTTCGTAGCTTCATCTTCCTCATTTATAAAATGATTTCAACAATGCCTCCAACATCTCCTATTGTCCTTGTGAGATTCAAAAAGAAGGAAAGACACATGTGTAATCCATAAAGAACTAGGCAAGTGCCAGATCTTCTTTTTTAATTTGATGGTCACCGGGAGTTTGTTTGAGAAATTCCATGGAACTCTTTAAGACTGAGGTTAGGTGGCTTGGGAACTTGAGAGGAGGATACTCCCCAAACAAGTGCTAAATAGCTCACTGGCAAAATATAACAAGGACTTGCCTGTGGTATACAGAGTGAATAAAATATGAAGAGTTTACATTTGCTGTGGTGTACTATGTAGATGTCCTCCTGTGATCATGTCTTTCATATGTAATTCAGATGTGTAATAGAGACATGAACAAATAAATCAACTATCAGAATATGTATACACCTTCCTTGGGGTGTTTATTTGGGTGATCTTCAGGGCTTCCCAAACCCTGGGAAGTTATATAGTAATGCTTTTTTAAAGTCTCTGTTTCCCCATATGGAGAGGAACAAGGCTTTGCTTGTCCTTAGAGTTTTCTTCATTCTAAGAAAGACATTAAGAAGTGATGTAAAAGACCAACATCCCAGCACTGAGTAGAGGAAGTCAAACTGGAAGCCATGACAGGAAGCTCTGGGATTTCAATTTTTTTTTAAATTCTATTAAATAATTAATCACTCAAAACCTTCAGGTTTCTTTCAGAGCGTCCATTGTCTTTAACAGACAATAGAAGAAACACAGGTAGAATGGAGCAGTGGAATGTAAAGCCAGTATCGATATCAAGAAAAGTCAAGTTTGATTTTTGCTTTGGATATGGACTAGTTAGGTCTGTGACAAAAGGCAAGTCACTAGCCACCTCTGGACCCTTAGGCAAATATTTAAAACTGAAAATTGTGGAAGAGCTCCTAAGTTATATTAGTTACAGAGCTTCACCTGGAAGTTCACGTATCTCCTCTCCCTCCAAAAAAGAGAAATACCCTGAGAACAGTTTTTCTTGATCTCACTACTCCGGAGCCTCCTCCCTCAGAAATTATCATGTCCATAGCTTATATTGATTTGTTGACTTGACCAGTGGCGATAGTAATTCCTCAAAGGCAGGAGCATTCTTCCTTCCTTCCTTTCTTTCTTCCTTCTTATCTTCTTTCTTTTCCTTAATTCTTTCTTTCCCTCCTTCTTTCCTTCCTGCATTTTTCTGTCTTTCCTTTTTTCTCTCTTGTTTCCTTTCTTCTTCATTTCCTTCTTTCTTCCCTTTCTTTCTCCCTCCCTTTCCTCCTCCCTCACTCTTTCTCTCTTAATTTCTTCCTTTTTTTGTTCCTTTTTTCTCTTTCTTGTATATAGTATCTTGTATATGGTAGGCAAACTGGTTTCCTTTAAACTTTTATCTGCCTAGTTCGCTTCTCTATTAAATAAACCACAATGACATTATGCTACCACTAGAAACCACAAATAAACTCCTCTTTTTTGTGTATTTAAAGTTCTTTCCAATCTTGTCCCAACCTATCAATTCAGCCTTATTATATATTAATTCCTCTCATCTCTTCTACAATTTATTCTATCAGATCATCTCAGTGTTCCTCCTATATTACATTTCTCCTCTCTGTCTTTGAATTGGCTTTCCCTCAAATCTAGAACAAACTCTCCCTCATCTCTAATTTTAAGGATCCCTAATTAACTTCAAAATAAATAAAAATCAACTTTCTACAAGAAGGCTTTGCCTGATTTCTCCTCCCACCCCATACTGGGACTCTGCACAAAATCACTTTTCATTGATTTTCTATCTATTCCATATAATTAGACAAATGTATAAATCAGCTATTTTTATTAATATGGTTTGTTATATTTATAGTGTTCCTTATGTTGAAGTAACCTTGCATACCTGCTATATTCATCTAGATCTGTTAATAGAATGAAAGGAAGCTTGTTGAAGGCAAGAATCGCTTCATTTTTGTCTTTGAATCCCCAGTGACTAGCATGGTTCCCAGTATACTATGATTGCTAATTAAATAATTATTGATCAGTTCATTCATTGGTGCTTAATCAAGGCTGACTGAGGCTAAAAGCTCTTTTTGAACTACTACCATGATTCCAGGTAATATTTTCTAGTATTGTGCTTATGTCCTTTCCTACCCTGTTCATCTGCCATTGAGCCATTCTACCCCAAAATTTAAGGGTGCTTTACAACATTTAATTCTAGATGAAAGTGGAAGCCATTCTCTCCACAACAGAAAATAAGTAATCATACAATGATTATGAGTCCGGATAGTCCTGAAGTCCTTCTCTGTAACCTAATTAGTTTTTTTTTTTTTCCCATTAATTGGTGGAATATTTTTTTTCTAAGTCTAGAATTGTCCTTCTCTGTAGTTACCAGGCTGAGTGACTGGCCAAGGTTCTTTTGTTTCAGAGGCGGCTCTCCCCATAAGTGGGAGACAATTTGTCTTTGTGTCAAAGGGAGCAGTTTCAGTGGCTGGAGGTAAGGAAGCGCATGCTTGCCTGCAGTCTTACCTGGAGATATGGCTGGGCTTATGTTACAAAGACTTCAGCTGTATAAATACATTGTGCCATCTGTATATGGCAGGGGAATTGAGCCGGGAGAAGCTCAAGACCTGTGTCAGTGTTCTCACAGAAGGACTGTTTATGAACAGATGTTATGTGGTGTTTTTCACAGAAAATGGACTCTGGAGAGAGAAAATGTCTATCAATTACCGAGGTATTATGTATAACAGCAATTTTTAACCTTGAGAATGAGCTTTTAAAGTTCTCGGTGAAATATTTGAGACTATGGCTACTTTCTTTGTCTGATGTTAAGAGTCAACCTTGGGTAATATGCAAATTGTCAAAGGCAACTGGGGCTTTTGAGATCTAGGATGTGCATGTGTCAGGAAAGGACTGTTGAGTTCAGATTTTTGAAATTGAATATGCTCCACGCTAATGATCCTCACAGATTTGAAATGCTCCTGATGTCGATAGAAACTTTAGTTTTCCTCTTAGGAAGAGACTAAAGTCAACTTGAAGGATTCGACAGCAAATGGGAATGAAGTTTTCTTAGGAGAATTGCTCATGATTTCATATTAATTCTTATTCAACTGGAAGTTTGGAAGGCTCATAATGTCGGTCATGCTCTTGGCTATTAAAGATACTGGTGTTTTGCAAAATAAACATTTCCTTTCTATAAGGGACTTCCTGGATGAAACCGAGCTGCCTCTCCCCTAAGCCAGGAGAGCCAACCGATCTCCAAGACAGGGCGCTCTAGATAAAATAATCTCCGCCTGCCATGCCAAGAGCATCGCAGCCCCTATGTGACCTGTTGACAGACACCATGCTTTGCATAATATATATATTTTCATTTTCCCTTAGCTCTCTTATTATTTATTCAATAAATCCTTTTTTCTTGCTGACAGCAGTTGTATTTATAAAGCTAAATCCAACACAGCAAAATGTTCATCACTTTATAAACTAAATGCTAATGTTTTATTTATATGCAATGAAGAGAAGGAAAAAAAGGACTGAATTGATGTTTACCTAACAAGCTGCAAAAAAAGTGCAGTAACATAATAGTAGAGTTCATAAGCATTCTGGCTGGTAATTTTTGGTGTCAACATTTGAATTGCAGAAAGAGTTTATGCAGACATAGCACGTATACAAGTGCGGTTTAGATCTACATCGATAAAAATAACATCTGTTTAAGCATACATTACATTTAAAAATAACTGTACAGTGATCAGCTGGTTAAGTACAGTTAACCAGATGTCGCTTTTAAAGTGCCAGATGGAACAATGAAACTAAGATTGAAAATTCAAAAATACTGTGAAAGGTCAAATCAATTAAGCAACCTGTTTGGTTGGCATGTAACAGTTAAAAGTAAGTTTCGACTACTTGAAGAGTTAGCGGTGTGAAGACGAAGCAGTTAAAATGAGATCTTCTGAGAGAAGTTGGGTTTCTTGAGCTTCTCTGTGTCACCATAAGGTTTTTCATGTTCCTGGATGAAGGATTGATGGTTCCTTTGCTTTTTTCCTAAATTCTCCCAGTCAAGGTTAGCTTTGAAAATAAGTGGCATCAGGGCGGCTAGATGGCACAGCGGATAGAGCACCGGCCCTGGAGTCAGAAGTACCTGAGTTCAAATATGACCTCAGACACTTCATAATGACCTAGCTGTGTGGCCTTGGGTAAGCCACTTAACCCCATTGCCTTGTAAAAACCTAAAAAACCTAAAACTAAAAATAAGTGGCATCTATAACTGAGGAAGAAAGCGTGTTTATGGTAGAAGGGGCTCAATTACATCTTGGGAAAAAGAAATTCCAAAACATATTATGTACTCTGAGAGCAGATTCGTTAAATATCCAATACGCTATTTAAAAAAATGATAGGTCTCTAAGTTTAAATTGTCATAGTATTTTTCAGGATTATCCCATGTATAGCATGAGAAGGTTTCTGTTGAACATTGCCTCTGCTGACTTCATTGGGAAATCCTAGCAGATTATTTAAGGATGCCAAAGATTTGAAATTCATATTCATCAAAACTTGCATGAAGAATAATATTTAAACTTTTCTTTTGAAGAATTATAGTTTTTCTTTATGATTTTATTTTGAATGGTTATAATTTGACCAGAAAAAGCACTAGTGGTATAATAGGAAGAAATATTAGATATTGGCAGATGGAAGGATATGGAAGGAGGTGGCTAGGTGATGCAGTGGGTAGAGCATCAGTCCTGGAGTCAGGAGGATCTGAATTCAAATCCAATCTCAGACAGAATATTTGATACTTACTAGATGTGTGACCTTGGGCAAGTCACTTGACACCATTGTCCCACCCATCCACCCCCGAGAGAGAGAGAGAGAGAGAGAGAGAGAGAGGCCAAAAAGGCTCAAGCGTTACCACTTGTGAAGTCCTTTCCTGATCCCCTTTCTGCTTGTTCTTTCCCTTTTTAAATGATTTTGCACTGATACTGTGTAGTCTTTGTATACATGGTAGAGGTCCAATATAGAGTATAAGTACTTGGAGGGCAGGGAGTGATTGATTTTTTCTTTTATATTTTCTTTCTTCAACGTGGAGCCAATTCCCAATATATTAAAAATGCATGTCGTTGACATTCTATGATTTAGTACGCAGATTTTTAAGACAGATTTAGGGGCAGCTAGATGACATAGTGGTTAAAGTGCTGAGCCCAGAGTCAGGAAGATTCATCTTACTGAGTTCAAATCTGGCCTCAGCTCCCTACTAGCTGTGTGATCCTGGGAAAAATCACTTAAGCCTGTTTGTCTCATCTTCTTCATCTATAAAATGAGCCAGATAAGGAAATGGCAAAACGGTCTAATATCTTTGTTTAAAAACACCAAATGAGGGTCAGTAAGACCTTGATACATAGCACATTAGATATAAAAGCAAACTACCAAACAAATCAATTGTATATCCTCCACTTGTCATAGGTACTGCTCATACAAACATAAATATGAACCAGTTCCTACCCACAAGAAAGGTACCTGCTGATGAGGGGAGAAATTGAAAACATATAGGAGAATGGACAAATTTCAGACAAAGTGACCATAAGATAGTTTGGAGAGGGTATCAGTAACTGTTAGGATCAGGAAAAATTCCAATTGGATCAAAGGTTCTTAACCTGTTTTTGTGTCCTGACCTATTTGTCACTCTGGTGAAGGATATGCCCTTTCTCAGAATAATATAATATAATGCTAATTATACAATGCCAGTATTGTTACTGATAGTACTGCTCTTTGTTGAATATAGTCATAATCAAAAGAAATCCTAAATTTCTGTTAGACCTGAATGTAAATAAAGTTGGGTTTTTTCTTAAAATTCACGAACCATATGAAATCCATCCATGGATAGCCTGTTATGAACCTTTGATGGGGAAGGAGACTATTTGAACTGTCTTAAAGGAAACAGAGGACTCTAAGGAGTTGAAGAAAGGAAAGAAAGTGCTGAAGCTATTCCCAAACATGGCCATAGAGTAGGAAATGGAGTGTTGTGTGGGAGAAATAGCAACAAGGTTAGCTTACTTGAATTGATTGCCAGGAAGTAACACAGTATATAACTGCGGAAATGGCTTGGATCCATGGTGCAAAGGGTTTTAAATGCCTCATAAAAGATCTTATAATTTATCCTAGAGGTAATAGTGAACCACTGAAGTCTGTTGAGTAAGGGAGTGACATGATCAGATCATCCTTTCAGGAAATTTGCTTTGGCTGCTATGAGGAGAATGGATTAAAATGGAGGGAGAACAAATATCTTATTGTCTGATCTTGTTATCTCTTATATTTTTTGTTTCTTCCTTAAGGATGTGATTTCTCTCTCTTCACACTCAATTTGGATCAATGTACAACATGAAAACAAAGTAAAGACTGACAGATTGCTTTCTGTGGGAGGGTGGGGGATGTAAGATTGGGGGGGATTGTAAAACTCAAAATAAATAAAATATTTAATTAAAATAAAATAAAATAAAATGGAGGGAGAGACTTGAGACAGGAAATCCAAGGAGGAAGTAATGACAAAAACCATGACTAATCCATCAAAAAGTATCATAGAGCTCTTGTTATGAATTTCAGTTTCATTATATCCATATTGTAGGGAATAGAAAATAAATCTACAATATGGTCCCTGCCACAAGGAGTTTATAATCTAAATAAAGAGCCTGGAGATAGCCAATTCAACAATGGGTGTCTTTTGCCTTTAAAAAATATTTCTTTCTCATAATTAGAAGAAAAAAGTAGGTGCTGAAGTGTATTTACCCTTTCTTCTTTTTGATTATTCATTCTTCCCCTTCACATGATCTGTCATCTGATAGATGCAGATGCTTCCATCAAAGGTGCCAAACATATTTCATCCACAATTTCTGATTCTGTTCAAGTCTTGTTCATGGGAGTTTTTATATAAGACCTTGAGTTTCCACATCCAGATCCCTACTAGCTGTGTGATCCTGGGAAAAATCATTTAAGCCTGTTTGTCTCATCGTCTTCATCTATAAAATGAGCCAGATAAGGAAATGGCAAAACAGTCTAATATCTTTGTTTAAAAACCCCAAATAAGGGTCAGTAGAGGGTCTTGCATAGAGGGTCTGTCCAATTTGTTGAGAACTTCTTTGAGGACTCCCCAAACCAGCATGTTTTAATCTTATTATACCCCCAACCCACCTTGTCTTCAGGTCACAGACCTCCTCAATGACATCTTTGTCCAACATTCTATCTGCATAAAAATAAAGGAGATTTAGTTTAATGCATTGAACCATTCAGGGTCTAAGGACTGATTTCAGGGAGTTTATCAGCTCGGATGAGGGGAAATGTATCTTCTAAATGAAATCTAGTATTTCCTTGAATTCTTTAAATTTCTTGAAAATATTATTCTGCGAATGGGTCCATAGTGACCACCTGGTTTTTAAAGGATCTATGACATAAAAAAAGAAATTCTGATTGATAAAGTATTGAACTCAAGAGACTGGAAAATCAGGATTAAAATTCTTCCTCAAAATTTATTTATGTGAAAGTTATTTAACTTCTCTGAGTCTCAATTTTCTCATTTATAAAGTCATGTCTTCCTCATAGGCTTGTGATGAGATAGCACTTATAACTCCCAATTAAATAGCTTTTTAAAGTTTAGATATGTAAACTCTTTACAAACTTTAATGCAGTACAAATATATGAACTGGAATTATCATAGCTACCAAAAAAAAAAAAAAACACCTGATTGTCAGACATACTTAAAATTCTTACTTAGAAACTGATTTAATTTTTCATTATTTTTCATTCATGAATGGTCATATTTTCTATTAATTTCTATTGAACTGGGATATCTAGGTAGTGCAGTGGATACAGCACTGGCCCTGGAATCAGGAGGACCTGAGTTCAAATGTGGCCTCAGATATTTAATACTTACTTAGCTGTGTGTGACCTTGGGCAAGTCACTTAATGCCATTGCCTTGCAAAAACAATATATACATATACATATATATATATATATATATATATATATATATATATATGTATGTATATATATATAACTTTTCCCAGCAGTATAGAATTAGAACTGGGAAAACCCTTAGAAGTCATCTGGATCTAGCCCTCGTATTTTAGATATTAGGAAACTGAGGTCTAAGGAAAGTAAGTGGCTCACCCAAGACCATACATCTATGGGGACTGCCAAGGTAACATGTATGAATTTATATAGACATGAACAATACGTAAATATATGTACATATATAAATATATATTCACACACATATATTTATACTACAAATACAGACATATCTATACATGTAAGAAAACACTAAAAATATAGCTATATTACATATAGAGATTTAAAGCTAGCAGAGGAAAAAAGCTTTGGCCACTTAAATGAAAAGTCAACTGTTTCTCATGTAAAGAGATCCAGCTGAGCAGTTGACATGTAAAGTAACCTTTAGAACAAGATGGCCTCGATGTGATGTCATTTAAATATAATCATCATTTCCTTGAGCAAGGACCTTGGCCTTGACTGACATGAAGGAGGGTGCTGGAGAATTGAAGTAGAAGCCAGTTCCAAGGTCAAGGTCATGGGTGGGAGTGGAGAAGTTAAGTCTCTGCTTCCCCTCTCTCCCACTACCACACCCCAGAAACCAACCCAGAAGGACTGGCTTTCAAATAACACCCAGTGGTTTTTAAAACCTCTAGAAAACCTGTGTTAACAGGACACACTGGTGGTTATTAACATTTTTGTAAGAACCAGTTTAACTGGACACAGTTCAACAGCAACAAGGAACTCCCAGAAGACACTGGGTACCAGTGAATTTTCAAGATCATTAGTAAGTGATATTTGGTGGTGAATGTCCTGGGGTCAGGGTTGGCATGAATTGAGGCAGCAGTCCTCCAGAAGGACTGACTCCTTAAAAATAGGGAGAGGCAGGGAAGAAAAAACCCTGTAATGAGACCTAACTAATATCAAGGGCCTACTGTTCGGTACCCACTCCCTCCTCCTCAGTTAAATGAACTGTTAAAAGACCAAAACCAAGACGGCTGCCTGAGAGCCAACAATAACGAAAGGACTTGCAGCAGATGGTCCTACCTCTCTTTCTGATTACAGCAAATACATCACCTCCCCTCCATCCCCAGCGCCCACAGTTATGGAGAAGGGCAGGACTTGTGAATGGCTGACATTGAGCCGAAGGGAGAGGCAGAGCCCGGCTTTGGCTGGAACACCAGGGCTGCTTTACAGAATTATTAATAAGGCCAGAGAAGGATGCACAGCTCCCTACCCTCACATGCAGGGACTGTGGGCAATTTGCCTTCCTCCCTCAAACCTGTCTCTTGCTGGACAGCTTTCAAGTACAAAACAAATATGGGGTCCGTGGATGTCCCTGCTGTTTCCAATGAAAAAAACACATGATGTATGACTGGCTGTCCAGGCGAGAGAAAGGACTAGCTGCTTGCTTAAATCTACCTGGATATTTAAAGACCCTTGAAGGGACTTGGTGTGTCTTTTCCTGAGAAAGTAAATGGATGGATGGATGGAGGGAGGGATGGAGGGATGGAGGGATGGATGGATACACACAAATATACATAGATAAAAAGATAGATGTAATGATGAATCTAGAGGTAAAATTATATAGTGATAGACATGGATATAGAGGAAAGAGAGAAAAAGAAAAAGAAAAGGAAGGAAAGGAGACATATATATACATATATATGTGATAGATTATATAGGGAGAGAGGGAGAGCTTCACAGAGATAGAGAAAGAGGAAAGAGAGACAAAAAGAAAGAAAGGAAAAGGAAGAAAGAGAGAGATATAGAAAGATAAATATTTAAATCATAGATTAGCTAGATAAGGGGGAGAGAGAGACAGACAGACAGACAGACAGAGAGAAATCTAGAGGTGGAGCTACATAGAGATAGAGAAAAAAGGCAAAAAGAAAGAAAGAAAAGGGGAAAGAAAGCTATAGAAAGATAAATACAGTGTTGTAATAAGAAAAGAGATTAAAGATAGATAGAGAGATGAAAGATAGATAGATGATAATTATAGAGATTTCAAATGGATAAGGAACAAATATACTTGTAGTAACTAATGAATGGGCCATATAATTCACTGATGTTCTAATGATATAAAGAGAATGTCAGAAGGTTTTGAAAAAACAGACCCTCTCTTGAATTCATAGCATGATATGGGCAAGGATTGAACAGCAATGCCCAACAATCTGCCCTATTAGAAAGAAAGTTTCCATTGCTAAGGTAACATTTGTACAGAAAAGTGAACTCAGAGGATCTAGATTCAAATTCTGACCATCACATACAAATTCTAGGACTTTCGTCAAGTCCCAACTACTCTAGTCCTCAGTTTCCTTATCTGTAATGTTGTAGAAGGTGGTTTCTAGAATCTTGAAGGTTCCTTCCAGAATTAAATATTTGATCCTGCTGTTCCTCTGATACTTCAAAGGATCTCTACAACTGCCATCATATTGAGTATTTGGTCCAGCTGTTCAGATTGCATCCTCTTCATACCTTCCTACTCTGAGAGATTGCTTATCCAGTGGTCAGTTTTGTGGTGATGAACCTCTCCCTTTTTAGGGAGGAAAAAAAAATTGGGTGGGATATACCAGAGAGAGAGAAGACAAGTCTAAAGAGCTTCTCTATTAAATGCCCAACCCCTGAGATGGGAGGAGAGTATGCTGAAGGGAAACAGACTTCCCTGATTTAGGCTGACATTCTGAGGATAGTGACAGAATACATGGCTTGATCACTGAGTATTCCTCAATTTTGCCGCAAATATAGCAGGGGGAGTAATGAGTAAGGGGATGATGATGAAGGATTCAAAAACCTCTTTGGCCAAG